>NW_017728943.1:109788996-109853230 GCF_001723895.1 Crocodylus porosus
GGGGGTCGGACTAGATGATCTACCTAGGTCCCTTCCGACTCTAGCTACTATGAAACTATGAAACTATGAAACAAGCCAACCTGCTTAATGGGTACTTCACATCGGTTTTTCATCAGCCCAAAGGGACCACCATGCATTGTGTGGGACAGCCAAGGTGTGGGACAGCATTGTGCGGGACAGCCAAGGTGAGGGTGAATTTATATCCAGCATCGGTGTAGACCTTGTAAAGGAACACCATGAGAGGCTGGACAAGCTTCAAGTCAGCAAAGCAGCTTCCAGGTGACCTGAAACCTCAGCAAGGCAGCCCAGCAAGAAGGATTAAGAAAGAGGTACCATAAAGACCTGAATAGCAGGGCTGAGAAGGGGCTACCCCAAAGACCTAAATAGAAGGAGAGAGATAAGTTGATTTTGTTTTCTCCACCTGAGAGAAGAGGGGAAGAATCTTCCTTGACATAGAGTGATAGTGAAGAGAACTATCTGCATCTAAGCTGGGAGGTTGTTTAAACTTGAGACTGTTCTTTCTTTTTTCTAAAAACTTGGTTAGATGTGACTTACTTCAGCTGGAGGCATAGGAAGGACTCTGACAGATTCTGGCAGAGTATATGGACTATAAGCAGGGCCATCCCTTGGGGGGGTGCAAATCAGGGCCCTGTGCTTTGAGGGGCTCTGTGGAGCTGGGCAGAGCAGTGGTGGTGCGGAGCTGGGTAGAGCAGTGGCTCTGCGTCCAACTGCTTGCTACCCCCAACCCCGCTGCCAATGGTGGCGGCAGCTTCTTTGGGTCTGGGATCAGAATGGGGGCAGGGCCTTGTATGTGCTGATTTGCCCTGGGCCCTGCACCCTGCTTGGGTCACCTCTGACTATAAGTTAACACCCGGTGGAATGCGAGAGGGTATAGGGGTTGATGGAGCCCTCAGTATACTAAGGTGGACATAAGGACCAATTGTGCAAGAAGCTACACACCCAAGCATTTCTTCTTTTCTCCCTTATCAGCAAGTCATGGCAGGCGAGAGTGTAGGTGTGCAGAATATTGCATCCAGAAGGTTTCTGGCAGTGTTCAGTCAGGTGATTGAAGAGCAATGACTGCCTTAGTACAGAAAAAAAAAGAAAAGGAAAACCTTATGGAGAAGGTGATAACTAACTGAGACTAACTGACTACCCAAATTGAGATCTGGGTGCGACTGACATCAATTACACATTAACATTCATCAGGAACGGACACAGGCCAATCAGCTTGACCTCAATCCCTGGAAAGATTCTGGAAAAAGTCATCAAAGAAATCATTCTTGACAAGCTGGCTGCTGGCAACATCCTGAGGGACAGCCAGCACGGGTTTGGGGGTAGGTCTTGCCTGACCAATCTCATCTCTTTCTATGACCAGGTGACATATTGCCTGGCAAAGAGAGAAGAGATTAACATCATATATTGGAATTTAAAAAAGCCTTTGATCAGGTGTCCCATGATCTCCTCATAGAAAAAATGGCAAACTGTGGCCTTGGTTACATCACGCTACGGTGGCTGGGAAATTGGCTCCGAGGCCAGACACAGAGAGTGGTAGTCGGCGGAAGTGACTGATGGCACTCCGTGACCAGTGATGTCCCCTGAGACTTCATCCTTGGACCTGTTCTCTTTAATGTCTTTATTAATAATGTGGACACTGGTGTCAGAAATGGACTGGCCAAGTTCACCAATGATGCTAAACTTTGGGGTAGAGCATCCACACCTGAGGACAGTCTGGTGATCGAGGCTGACCTGGATAGGCAGTTATAAATCTAGTGACATTCAATACCGATAAATTCAAGGTGCTCCATGTGGCAGAATACCATCTCTGTCTCTCCCTAAACTCTGCTCTGTGACAATTTGGTTACCATGGTCACTGCAGATGGCAGACATCCCATGGTCTCCAGGTAACCCTGAGTTGTAACCTGAGCTGGATACATTCCTGAGGGAGGGGGAAAACCTGCTCCCTCTGCCTACGTGACTGGTACCACATACCTGGGTGGGGGGTTAAGCTACCTATTGTTCTAAGCAATGCCAATGAACTGGGAGAGGGATAGAGACCCTGCCAGTCTACCTGGCAACCAGTGATGCATTTCAAATGCTGGCAGCCAACAGTGATGGCCTTCATTGGACCAAGTAAATGAGGTCATAAGGGTTATATAAGTGAAGGACTGCCCAGGAAGAGCGCAGTAGCCATGATGAAAACTCACAGAGAGACACTGGACTATCTGAAAGTTGCTTTCTCTTTTGAAACTCATGATTTATGAACTACCTGCCTCCAGAGGGAATCCCCACTTGCCTGTGGATGATACCCGTGAGTAAGCTACCTGAGATCTAACTAGATATATAGCTTGCAGTAACTCAGCTGCGTGATCAAAGGCTACCATGCCACTTTGCTCTAAGGGATTTCTCTGATATTGCTCTACCCTATTCCTAACCTATTCCTTGTAACCAATAAAGTTTTCCTTTGTACCTAGTGTGGGAGACTTACTGGGGGAGGGCTAGATTATGCCTTGGGGTCCCCTTGGTTCGGTTGACTAAGGGAGATGGCTATTTGTGCTTCAGGCTGAGGAAAGCAACCCAGATTTCTGCAGTGGGTCAAGTACTCTCAAGGGCTAATAGGTCTGTGTTTCCCAGAGAGCACAGGTCCAGGATCAGTCCAGACACTGGGTGGTGGCTGCATTACCCCCAGGGTAGCAGGTGTGCTCCAGGAAGGGGGTCGGCCAGATGTGAGGCGCCCCTAGGGAGGCACTCAGAGCCTGGAAGGTGGTTGGGTGCAGTGAGGTGGGTGACTCAATGCAGGAGCACCCCCTACTGACCCAACACACTCCACCTTGGGGAAAAAACCTCACAGCATGCTTATAGGCTCAGCAGTGCTACACTCGCTAGCACCATGACCAAAAAAGACACAGGGGTCATGACTGACCACAAGATGAACATGAGCCACCAATGTGATATCACAACTGGTAAAGCAAACAAAACTCTGACTTGCATCCATGGATGCTTCTCAAGTAAATCTCAGGATGTCATCCTCCCACTGTACTCAGACTTGGTGAGGCTGCAGCTGGAGTACTGCGTCCAATTCTAGGCTCCACAATTCAAGAAGGATGTGGAGAAGCTTGAGAGAGTCCACAGGAGAGCCACATGCATGATCAGAGGTCAAGAGACTAGGCCTTATGAAGAGAGGCTGAGACCCATGGGACTCTTCAGCCTGGAAAAGTGCAGGCTTAGGAATGATGTGGTGGCAACCTACAAGTACATAAGGGCTGTGCATCAGTATCTGGGGGAATGCCTTTTCACCAGAGTGCCCCAAGGGATGACAAAGACCAACGGTCACAAATTCCTCCAAGACCATTTTATGCTGGACGTAAGGTAAAATTTCTTTACTGTTCAAGCCCCCAAGGCCTGGAACAGATTCCCTCCAGAGGTGGTGCCAGCACCTACTCTGGACTTTTTAAAGAAATGTTTGGACGTTTATCTTGCTGGGATCCTTTGACCCTAGATGACTTCCTGCCCCTGGGGCAGGAGGCTGGACTCAATGATCTTCTGAGGTTCTTTCCAGCCCTAACAGCTATGAAATCTATAAAACCCTACTGAGATGAGTGCTCCTTCCATTTTATAAATAAGAGAACCGAGTAACTGTGGATTAGCTCTGTACCGCACTCTTCCTCCACTGTGTTTCTACAGAAAAAAATAGCACTGTTTGAATGAATGATCCTGTTCTCTCTCATATGTTATCATATACCAGCTGCCAGATCAGGACAGCAGTAGAGAGCTAGAAATGCTAAGGGAGTTGAGAGTGGCTGCAAAAGCAGAAAGCATGGTTGACTTCAACTATTCGCAAATAGGCGAGGTCAATCTAACCCCAGCCAGGATGCAGAGACCAAATTTATTGACATTATAAAAGACAGTTTTCTGGAAGAACTAGGCCTGGAACCTACAAGTGGAAAAGCCATGTTTTGGTGCAAAGGGTAAAGGGCAAGTGTTACAAGCCGATTTGCAGTTGAGGCTTGACATCCATGAAAGAGAGGCGATAAGAAGAACATTTACCACAATAGCTTCTACTTTTAAAAAGGAAGACCATACCAAAATGAGGAAGCTAGTCAGACAGAAGTTAAAAAGGTCCTCTATGAAGCTGAAGGACTTGCAAGCAGCATGAGAGCTGCTTAAGAAGACCATATTGGAGGCACTGAGCAAATGCATACCAAAAATAATAATAATTTTAGAAAAAGCAAAAGGAAAACAGACCAAAAGCCAACATGATTTAATGGCAGAGTTGCAAAGGAAAGAAATAGAAAAAATGCTTCTTTCAAAAGGCTGAAGTCAAATCCTACTGAGGAAAATAAAAAAGAGCACAAACTCTGGCAAATCAAATGTAAAACCATAATAAGACAAGCTAAGAAAAACTTTGAAAAGAAACTTTGAAAAGAAACTTGCTAGAGAAATAAAAGGTAACTATAAAAATGTATTTAACTATGTTACAAGCCAAACACTCATTGCAAGCCAATTCCACCAACTTTGCCTGCTGCCAAATTCTCAAGTTCCAGATAGCAGGTTGAAGCTGAACGATATCCCCTCCCCTCCTGCACAGCCAGATCAGGGTCAGGCCATGCCCCCTACCCCTGCACAGGTGAATCAGGACCAAGCCATGTTTACTTCCCCCACCACAGACAGATCAGGGCCAGGCCATGCTCCTTTCCCCTGCACTCCTGGATCTGAGCCAGACCATGCCCCTTTCTCCTGCACGGCTATACTGGAGTCAGGCCACACCCCTTCCCTCCATGGGCCCAGAACCTGCTCCCTCTCCCACTATGTGGCCAGGTTGAGGCCAGGCCAAGCCCCAACAGGAACAGGGCTGAGCTGGCCCCGCCTTCTCTGCATGGCTAACTGGGTCCCCTCCATGCCCACCTTGGGTGGCAGATCAGGACCAGCCACTGGATCCAGCCTGCTCTCTGGGTCTACCAGGCAAAAAGGATGAGCACCACTGGTCCAAGCTGTGTTCAGTTTACTTATGCAATCCTACTGAAGACAAACATAGTATCTTCCTGATGAAATAATTTTTAGTTAGCACTAGTATGATAAGGATATTAATGAATCAATATCTGCAGCAGCAGAAAAAGGTGTGTATGCAGATGTGTACAAACTCATGGTATCAATAAAGGACTTAGGCATCTACAAGTTAGGTGCTGCAATGCATAGAATTTTAGACTGCTGGCTCCTGGGGTAGAACCCAAAATCCAGGATTAGGTGCCTAGACACTGTACGGGGACAGTCAGGTGCCCCAGAAGAGTGATTAAAAAAACAAAACAAAATACAAAGCCTGCACAATGAACCTGGAATTGCCTAAAGCTAGACAAAAGGAAATACACAGCATAAGGGTGTCTCTGAAATCCTGCACCTTTCTGAACTCAAGCATCTGAGTCAGGGTTGCAAAGGAAACAGCGCCTTGCATGCAGACTCCAGGCCCAGAGTCCTATTCTGAGGCCAGGAACCAACAACTTTTCTTTTAAAGAACTAAATGGTAGCTGTTCTTTTCTTTTAAATTGCACCTGGAAGAGGTGGTAAAACCCACTGTTTATATATTAGCTTAATAGTTACTCCACTGACTCAGAAAGTAAGAAACCACAAGAAGGTTCAAAGCCAAATCTCTACCACCCAGGACAGTGCCCTAGCCAACAGACTGTAGGCTAGACTAAATGGGAGGGCACTCTAGATCCCTCCTTTGGAAGCTGGGCCACCATACAGCAAAGAATACAGTACAAAATTAATGGGGCCAGAAGGAGAGTAAACAAGAAGAACCATTTTGTATCTTAATGGTAGGGGCACTCAGCTGTGCAGGGCAATCTTGAATATGACCCCTAACTTCTCTTTTTATCCAATGACTGCTTTATCTAAACTGTATAGCTAGTTTCTAGAGAAGGGGTGGTAGGTATCCCCCTTCCATTTAGTCAGCCTGGTTTTTTGGGTGCTCTTTTAGAAAATGTGGGTTTAAATCCTCTCAGCTGGAAGAGGACCAAGCTTATGTAGATTACAGCAGCCTCTTAAATGAAATAATTTCTGTAAGGTTATGACAAGACATTCGTAGCCCTTGTATAAATCTTCCCCTTGATTACTTTGATTTTAAACAGAGTGCTAATTTTAGGCAGGGGAAATGCTTTCGTGCTTCTATTTTGCTTTTCTTGCTTTTTTAGGTCTACTAAGCTTCATGGTTATTTCCTGATTTATGGTACTCCGATCAGCATAATATGCACCTTAGTGTAGCATACATAATTGGAAGTGTTCAAGAACAGATCTGTTTGAATGAAATGCCATTAAACAGTAAGAGTAAATTACATTTACAAAATAACTGATGCACTATTTTTCTTATCTTGGAGGGAAATATATAGTCTGCAACAAATCAGTAAACCTAGGCCTGGTCTACATGACATAGATTTGCTATTAGGACAGCAAAAAATGTGATTGCATCTACATTTATAGCTCCCTGGTGATAGCAGAACCTTCTCCATCCTGCTGCAGAGTAATGCCAGTCCTGCAAGCAACAGAAAGCTTTTGTTACCATAGAAAAGTTGCCAGAGAGTATAACTAGACATGTCCACAATTTCTGCAGAGGGCTCTTTAATAGCTGGTGCCTCCCAGAATTCATTGCATATCCTGCTGGCAAAGCTGTTGTAGCGGAGTAATGTAGAGTGGGTGGATATGCACTCTGGAAGCTTTCCTGTGGATGATACTATATAGACAAAACACCAGAATTAACACTGCCCGCAATTTTCCAATTCTTGTGATTGGCCACTTCAAACTGTAGTTCTCACAGAAAAAAGGAAAAACAGCACTTCAATAATTAATGCCTTAGTCCCCTCAATCTGTTTTGGATCTACCCTACTCCCAGGACCTGTATGATAGTAGTGGGCAGATAAATTCTCCCTAACAGTCTAGTAACTGGAGAGTAGATGAGAGTAGAGAAGAAAATCCCTTCAGGTGTACTAGGTAACCTTCACTTACGAACAAGAGGCAAGCATAGCACCAGACATTTTTTTCACTCCTCAGGTGCAGAAAACTGTTATTACAAGTACTTTATTAACTTTTGCAGTCTTTTTTCAATAAGATCAGATTTTATTTTAATGATGGTGACTTTGGTTTAAGAACTGTCTATAAAAATTAGGTACTGGTTTGTGGAATAAGTACAGAAAATGAAAGCACACAACATTTAGACAAAAAAAAGTTATTTTGAATTCTGAAGGTACCGATTCATTATTTTCTCAGATGACAGCTGGTTTACAAGCTTAAAAATGGGGTCAATTGTAATCAGTTGAAATCAATCCAGCATCTGGGATCCAGTGTGATTTTTCTCATTATCACATGAATAATCCCCCATTCTTCTATGCAGAAAATGAATTAGAAGCTGATTCAGTGTTATTCATTAATCTTATTATATTGGATCAAACTGTTTTCTAATAAAATATTAATTCCATTGAGCCTGGGTAGAAAAAAGAGGTTGAAGCTAGAATCCTCCAAAATATCATATGACCTGTCTGTCTCAGGGTAAAAATGTGACCAATGAAATATTAGTCAAGGTTTGGACTTTAAAAAACCTAAGACTTCTCTCGGAAAAAAAAAAAATTGCTTATTCATTTCATCTGCTTACATGCAGAATTAATCCTTTGAGAGAAAATTTATTCATGTCACTTATTTTGCATCAGCTAACCTACACTGATATTTTCAGCAACAATTTTAATAACTATTTTGAAGTTCCAACCCAAATTACTTTGACAGACAAAACATTGTTCCTTCCTATAAAAACTGATTTAGAATAACTATATGACTAATGTGACCAAACAATAGCAAAAACTAAACCAAACAATAAATAAAAGCATATAATGGTTCTAATGTAATTACATAATTTAAGGTTCAATAAATGGCTCTATTATTCAACCTGTAACATAAATATACAGTACAAACCTGTAATAAATCAGCATAATAATAATAATGTGATTGCTCCCCGAGAATTAATCCACTGGACTCAGAGAGAGGCATCTTGCACTTGCCCCTGCTTCCATATCTAGTTGGCTTCGGTACTCTAACGGTCTAAATTCCTATGAAGGAGGCATTTAAAATACTCCTATTGTGATAATTCTGTTATAAATGAACAAAGTAAGAAAAACAGAAAACTAGAGAACTTCCATCTGTGAGAGGAGGAGACTGGATAAGTAACTTTAATGAGGCTGTGCCTGCAGTAAGGAATCTATTCCATTTTATTCAATGCAGAATAAAAGATCTTAGCTATGCAAGCACAGCAACGGAAAAAACACCATGTGAGCCATAACTGATTGTTTATGTTCAGAACCATACCAATGAAATTACAGTAATATAGTTTTCTTCAACTAAGTTGTACCTAGTTAAAATCAAGTAAATGTCATTCTTCTCCCTTTAGACTTTCTTGGCAAAATGTGTCTTTATCTCTGCTGGGGAACTATGTTGATTAAAAAGCCCAAGTGAAGGAATAAAATATGGCATTGTTTCTCAGTTCCTTTTTCCTAATATACTTAAGCAAAACTTTGAAAACAAAAGATTTACCTGAACAGTTTACATACTGAGCAATTACTGTAAAACCTCTGATGTGTTTTTTTTTCAATTTTGTTAAATTGTCTTCTGTAAAAGTAAATATTGTCATAAGTTTAAATATAATTAACTAAACTGCCTCTTTCAACCAAAATGTGTTTATATTAACGTGCTGAATAAGCCAACAAGCTAAGAAACTATAATTGTGTTTTTAGGATTTCCAGAATGAAAGTTCATTGCTTAGCAAGGTCTCATACATTGAGGAAAACAGAAAAAATGAATTATCTTAAAATTTATAATAGAATATATTTTTTCTCCCTATATTATTCATTTGAATTTTTAACAGCAACAGAAAATTCCAACGATTTCACTAGTCCTTGGAGAAATGGGCTGATGGTTCCACTCTAGCTCCAGTTGGCACAAAAGCCATCATTGTAAGAAGCATTTTAACTGACACAGTGAAACTTTTGCTTACAGTGAAAGAGTAAGAGAGGAAACTGATTTACCCCCTTGTTCCAACAGGGGTCCCTTTTAGTTGCATGAGTATATACATTAATTGAGAAATGCCTGTTCTGTGGACAAATAAGAGACTTCAGTCTCCAGTGCTGTCAATCCAACATTTCTCAAGGCTACCACATTATCTTAAAAGGTAAGTTTCTAATAGTAACATTTTCCAAATCACCCTAAATCATAGTACATCAGGGAATCTATATATGCATCACATTTAAGTGTAGCCACATCTCACAGAAGAGCAGTGGTAATTATTGCAAACTGGTTTGAAGATTAGATCCTGATTACAGTAGATATTTATTTGATATTTATAATAAGTTATGTTGTAAACATAAACAAGTTGTTTCAAAGGGGAGAGTGAAACTTAAAATAACTAGGCTAGTCATGTTCCCCTCCCCATAATAAATAACACTGTTTCCAACTATCCTGTAGCCATGCAACTAAAGAGAAACATAAGATGCACTCCACTAAACAGTGACAGAAAAGCATGTAATATTTCTATTACCTCTAACTTATTTTGCCTCTCAATGCACGCTCAGGTGAAATTAAAATATGATTTTTTTTTTTTTTTTCCAAATACTGTTCCACTCAGCTTCAGGCAATCATTCCACTTTAGGCAATCATTCCCTTTATATGATGCAACTTGGTTATATTCACTGAAGATAAATGAACCTAAATTAATCACACCCCTCAACCAAAATTGTTGTTCCATAACTTTAATTCTTTATTTCATAAATACACCTTCCCCCTATAAGAGTTTAATATAGGTAAAACACCTTGATGACAGTAGTTACCACGAGGTAATAACTGAAAGATTTAGCAACACTTGACTTCTGCCATGTAGCTCTAGGGACATTATGATTAATTCATAATCACTATAATCTATTGTTCAAATATACTTCTGTTCATTTGTTACTAAAGTCCTTTTGGTTAAAAAAGCAAGTGAAATCTCTCATAAATTGCAGCAGAAATAAAATACCTAAGGGATATTTGTGGTATATAAAATTTTTTTCTCATATTTATTACAGTGCAATAATGAGTGACTACAGGCTGCTCTCAGGATTAGGCTCTTATCATGTTGAGTTGGCACAAACACCTAGGGCCCTGGCACATGCTACATTTAGGGCACAATTAAGGCATTAATTGTGCCATAAAGAGTAACCTTGTCACATATTAAAGACAATTTATGGCATGATAATATAGTAAATGAGCCACATAAATAATCTGTATATAATATGTAACATCAGCCTGCACCCGAGTTGAAGCCTATCAGCAATCAATAGACAAATTAGACCTCCTCAGCTTAGCCACAGTAACTATGAGTGCCGCTCTCATAGAAGCATGCTGGCTGTAAGCAGTGTCTCTGTTACTTAGGGCAGCACAGCATCTACAGTTGCTTCTTGACTGGTCAATACTGAAGCCTGTATCACAGTGCTCTCCAAAAGGGGTGTGCAAATCGGGCTGTATTTGATTCAGATTTGGCCCGATTCATGAGACCGTGATTCGATTAATTGATTTGGATCAATGTCCCAATTTAATTCAGACAAATCTGAAGATTTGATGCTGATCCAGAGAATCAGTGATTTGGCCATAAACACAGCTTTAAAAGTTTTTTCTACATACCTCAAGGTACCAGGTGCTACTCATGAATGCTGAGATGGCGGGGCAGATACAGCATCCCACAGGAGCACTGGGGGGCCCCCGCGTGCTCAGCAACAGACCTAGAAGTTGACCAGAAGTGCTTCTGGTCCACTTCCAGGTTTGTCATTGAGCGCGCTGGGGACCACTCCGCACTCCTGTGGGACACTTCATCAGCCCCACCATCTCAACGTTCACGAGGCACCTGTGTCTATGGCCGAATCACTGAATATCTGAATCGATTTGGAGTGTTTTTATTCAATTTGGAGAGATTAAGAGGTCTCCTGATTAGATTTGGATTCGGAGATTCGGCCACTGAATCGGGCCAAATCTCCACCAAATCGAATCAGCGACCAAAGCTTTGCACAGCCCTAGTCTCCAACCTTTTACAGAAGGAGATCACCTTTGGCATTTAGAAACAACCCAAAATGTACCATGCACCACTGTCATTCCCCCTCCCCGCCCAGCAGGTAAGTCTGTGGGGAGGGAGGCGGGGGGGTAGATTGAGGCAGAGGGAGAAAAAAATATTTAGGGGTGCACCTCCCCAGCAGGTAAGCCCCAGCCAGCCAGGGTCCACTCACCTTACCTCTGCTCCTGCCTCTGTGGCACTGTCCCTCACTGCAGGAGCCTCGATCTAGCCCCCACTCCTTCCTTCCCCCACAGACTGGCTTGCTGGGCTGGGGTGCACGTGTGCACGCACATGGGCACTTAGCCCCCCAACCCCTGCTTCAGATTGATTCCAAGAGGCTCCAAGATCTACCACAAGAGGCTCCAAGATCTATTGGTAGATCAAGATCCAGTGTTTGGTGACCACTGCTGTAGCAGTTATTCTAAACCAGGGCTGTCCAACTGGTGGCATACCAAAGGTACAGGGCACCTGCCGCTTCCTCTTCCACTGGTGTATGGTGGTGAGGAGCTGCACACTGCTGGCATGGCCCAGGGAGCAGAGTGCTATGTATAGATGGTGCAGCCCAGGGAACAGGGAGGGATGCCAGGGAGGGCTGCCCTGCAGCAGGTGACCCATGCAGTGTATAGTCTCTGGCCATCGAACCTGGACAGCCCTGTTCTAAACTCTTCCTCAGGCTATTTGTTGCTATCCTTATTCCTGCCTTTGACTCTTGGTTTCAGGCCTTGGTCTTAACCACTGTACTGAACTATCCATGCCTAGTCTCTTAGGATATAAACAGATGTAGCATTTCTCCTCGGAGAAAGCTTTTTGTCCTGTGATCCTACAGATGTACCAGTGCATTGTCCCATTTTAAGTACCTGTGAAGTATGCAGGATAAAATCTGCTAACACGTTGTCCCCAAGATAATACTGCATATATCTCTAAGTTAATCATAGCTCATTGAAGTTAAGTGCCAGACATTTTAGGGACAAGCCTTTCAGACTGTGTGTTCTTCCTGGATACCTGCTGACAGAAGAACAGCAACACAGCTTGGAAGAGCTATATGTGTGAAGGGGTGTACCACTTCTCTTTTGTCCCAGGTTTTGACTCAGATCAATGTGAACCACCTCAAATGCCTTAAACTTTATTTCATTCGGCATCTTACAAAAGCTAATTCAAGTTTCCTATTCATGATAATTTATTAATTGTTTTTTGTTTCAATATATCAACATAAAAGTTCATTATTTTGTCTTGATAAAAACAAAACTGAGAATCAAAACAAAGAAATTACGTAACCAACTATTTTTCATAGAGAATAGACAGTTTATCTCAGCTTCTGGTAGATTAATATTCTAAATGGTGAAAAAAAACCTGACTCATGTTTAGACATGACAATTCAGGGTTTTTTTTTCAGAAACCTACCCAAAAAAGATGCACTTTGCAGTTTGCAATAAACATCTACAAACTAAGTTGTTTCAGAAGAGAGAAAGTGAGTTTCAAAGTCAAGAGATTCTCCATCTATTTTCTTCAGCATCCCTTGCATCAAAATGAAGGAGCTCTATTTGGAGCTGTCTCACTGATCTTGGTAACAGAGAAGAAAGGTAAGTTTTTTTAAGACACAGGTCACAACCCACTGAGAGTTTTACACATCAGAAATCAAAGAGGTCAAATTAAACAAGTTATATGTTCTTCAAAGGACAAGTGGGCATGTCTCTGTTACCTAAAAGAAGCTTTATGTTGTCAAATCATTTTGACTTTTAGGCATGAAATGAAGATATAAATGCAATATTGGAGTGTATTATTTACTTTTATCTGTATGAAGAGATCCCTGGACATAAAAGTTTGAGTTAAGTTTTTCAAACTTTTCTGCAGAGCCTTAGCATTCCACAGTAGGTCAAAGGTTCCCCAGAGATATTGGGGGTAATCATGGAGTACGCTGAGAGGTATTGCACCAACATTGTCAGGCAGGGTTGCCTAGCTCTACATCAGCTCACATAGCCTGCAGAGCTAGGGGTAGAGGTTCCATGGCAGAAGCAGCAATATGAAAGGGTGCCATTAGTTTAGAAGTTTGAAAACCACTGAGTTAGGTATGTAAATATATCAATTGCTTAAAAAGCACACTTTGAAGTCTATAGTTATAATGATGAAATAAAATTAATGAAAAGTTTAACATACAAAAACATATGAAACATTGGAAATTAGGGATGTGAAAAGTTAGACAATTGTTTAACCGATAGATGCAGTGATAACCAGTTAGGTTACTCATTTTTATTTACATTGTGGAAGGCACAGTCTGGCAGGGAAGGGAGGGAAGGAAAGTTGCATGGTGCCCAAGCAGGAACCAGAAGGCAGGCAGAGAGCAGGGATGGAGGGAGGACCGAGGAGGAAGGCAAGAGGATGGAGGACAGGCAAGGGGGCTAGTACCCATACCCTAAGAGGAAAACAGTGGACAGCTTTATAACTTATCAATTAAGCAGGCTTCATGTGGGCTGTGTTGCCTTGCTGGGCTTGCCTCCTCCCGCCCTCCCATAAAAGGGTACCAGCAGCCCCAAGCAGTTCCCAAGCTGCTGTGTTATCAGTTAACAGTTTAAGTGATATAATTAGAGGAGGTTAAATGGATATATTTGTTAACAATATTTACATCCCTACTGGAAATTCAGTCAAATTTATGTAATAATCTTACTGAAATTACAGTTCTGTCTTCCCTCTGTTACAGGCTGTGGAGATCTATGTTGTATTTACCCCAATCCAATATGACTTTGAATTTAAGATGACACCCCAATAATTAGATTGTATACTTGGAAAATTATAAATCTAATCTAATAACATAAGGCTGTCATAAATTTCCTTCTTTCCTTTCCACCCCACCCCACACCTAGTGCTGTGGCAGGGGGACAAGGGGCAGGGGCCAGACCCCCTGATCCTCACCCTCTCTGCCTGCCCCTCTGCCCTTTGATCCCACACCAACTGCCTTTCCCCCTGCCACTTGCCCCCCTATTGCCTGCCCCTCTGTGCCTGTGTCTGTCCATTGCTGCCTATAATAAAATGGTAAAAAACAGGCAGTGGTTACTGAGCATTTATTTAGAATTTGTATAAGCAAGTAATAAATAAATGCACCGTAACTGCAGTTACTGTGCAGTAATACCAGGAAATGCCTTTTAAGTGATGCTATTGTGCAGCAGCCTAATACTACTGTGCAATAGTGTCTCGGCATGGTTTTTGCCACACGATGCTACTGCACAGTCAGTGTTTCATGTATTCACCCCAATGACTTTTAAAAATTATATAGAAGGTATAAAGTGATATAAATTATTTTCTTTTCTCAATGTGTATGGAACTGAAGAGGAAATGGATGTGTGTTTGGGTCCATGGCTTTTATGAGATGGACGGAGAATGTTTAGAAATGTGCATTTATAACGTAGTAGATGGAGATCTGGGATGTGTATCAAAAATATATTAGAAAGATCGTGGCATAGCATCATGGTACTTTGCTGCAAAGTGGACCCTGATAAGAAGGAAAAAGATGGGTGTTGATTAATAAAGGATCACTTGTACAGTATTTTATTTGTGGCTACCATGTTTCTGCATCGCTATTTAATTTTTAATGCACAGACTTTGAAACTGTTTTAAAAATATTATCATTAACTTAAAGTTTCCTAGCTGTTTAATATTATAGGTATTACTGCAACATTCTAATAGGCATTTCTCTTAGTTGATTATTTTTACAACTGTAGTACTGTTGATAATAGCTATTTTTAGAGGATTTTTCTTACTATGAATTTAAAAATCATATAAGCAAAATACTGGCACCCTTCTATGCAGGACTAGTTATTCTCCTAGTATACAAAGAAAATCACATCTTATACAGGAGGTGTGTTAATATGTGTGTGTCTCTCACTTGGTAAAAGAAAACAATTATTTCAGTGGTACCTTCTGAAAACTTCTTAAACAGCTTTAAATAAAGTACTGTGGAGTTTCTAACGCTACACAGACAGAAGTAACATTTGACTGCTTTAAAAAAGAAGAGAGAAGCATGTATCAGCTATTACAATGCAACCGAAGGGACTACCTCATCCCTTATGTTTCACTGCAATCCCTAAGATTATCTGAGAGCAACATCCTGCAAGTTGTGTGTGACGCATGTTTATTTGAAGTCATTCTCAGTTGCCACTCTTTAGTTTTGGAACTCCTTCCCCATTAAGGCCCCAGTAGAGCATCAGCTTAGACATCTTCCAGACATGTTGTGAGACCTTATCGGGACAGGTTTTCAGCCACCAGGGTTAGGTTTAGGGAAGCTGCCTGGGGATTTGTTTTATTATTTCCTATGTTATTTTATTTGTGTTTATGATTTTTTTTAAATTTTAAATTGCCCTGAACCCATTCTGGGGAAAGTAGCATATAAATTAATCATTCAAACAGACAAACTGTTACATCTATATGCTCCTATATGTATAGCTGTGATCTAAAAAAAAATTGCTGTAAAGCTAATCTGAATTGAAATGGGGTTAAAGTATTTATGGTTTTGTTACACCTTTATCCCTATATGAACATGCAGACACAACAATTGCACCATAACACTTTATACTAGTATCCTTCAATACAGATACAATTATTACATCTATCTATATCCTACATTTTCAAGAGCATTTACAGATGTTTGTAAACAGTTCAGAAGTGTGTAGTATTCACAAGATACTCGTATATACAAAAGTAGTTCTCAAAGGACAGAAGATAAAAACAAATGTAAAAATTCAGACAGGATGTTAAAAAGAAGTTAGATATCTACTAGGGCACAACCCTGTTGTTTTTCAAACTCTCAGAACCTCAAACACCTTGGCTAACTAAGCAAATGAAAAATTACAACTGGAAATGATATTGGAGAAAAAGAATAGTCAAAATCATGTTTCTACAGAAACCTTTTCATGTATTCAGTCAGAACAAAGAAGGATGGTTAGGCTGAGACTAGGCTGGGGATTACAAGGATCTAGGTTATGTTCCTAGCTCTATCTCGTGATATTTATTGGAATGTAGTTTAGATACTTTGGGAGATATCTGAATTGTTTTCATAGATGCCTAAATGGACCAAAGCTGAAATGCTGCACCTTGCATTTAACAGTTCTAGATTAAAGATCAATGGGGAAGACTCTGTTGCAACAGGATGAACAGTTCCAGACAAACTCAGTGCTCACTCCCTTTCAAAGCAGCATTCATCTCATTGAGCAAAAAAACCTCTTGTTTGGTCTGTTCTTTTTGGCTTCATATCTCTCCCTCTCTTGGCTGTCTAAAGGCCAGGTGGAAAAGTTCTATTTAGATGCACAAAGGGTATTAGAATCCCACCCCTTAGTCTGCACAGTACCAAAAGTATTTGATCATGTGGTGCCTGATTACCATACTTGGCTGCTGTAGCTCTGACTCCAGCCCCAAGCCCAGGACGGGGCTAGAGTCAGAGCCACAGTAGCTGCCAGCCCCACTCTGCCTGCCCAACCCCTGTGCTTGCCTCCATTGCCTCTGTCCTTCTCCCCGACTTATTGTCAGGCATGGCTCCAGCTCTGGCTCCATTCCTCCCAGGGCTCAGAGCACATAGAATCTCCATCCCCTGCCCAGCCAATCAGCAGCAGCAACAGTTCCAGCCCTGGGATGCTGGTGTGTGGCCGGACAGGGGTTATACTTCCATGTCCTCCGCGCCCGGGATGAAATGGAGGCACAGCGGCATTTGACTGTAAAGGGGGGGGGGGGGGGCAGGGAGCAGGGAAGGAGACAAAGTTCTGTGGGGAGCAAGGGGGAATACTGGTACCTCATACCTTAAGACTCCTAACTGTAATCTATACTGGTAGTGGGTTCTCATCAGATTCAGGTGCAAAAGAGGATTCTGAAGATAATTTGTACTTATCAGCAAATCTTTTGTTTCCTTCACTGTTTACTTCCTATGAGACAGTGGTCTTCCCGGTAAAGGATCAGAGGAATCACGTGAAACTAGAATA
This sequence comes from Crocodylus porosus, assembly GCF_001723895.1. NCBI lineage: Eukaryota > Metazoa > Chordata > Crocodylia > Crocodylidae > Crocodylus > Crocodylus porosus. Next base: position 109,806,067 of record NW_017728943.1, read on the forward strand.
AACTCTTAATTTTCAGTGTCCATTGAACAGAGCAGTCTAAGGGACCAGGATCTTTTTCAGGCCTCAATTGCCTGTGCATTAAAAGCATTTTCAGATTTATTTCCTGGAACTTTCAAATCTGTTAGAAAATGACCTGCAGATATTACATTTTAACAGTACACAAGTTTCTCCTAAACAATATAAGGACCGTGTTTTTTGTGGGAAAAGCCACTGGCAGGCCATATTGTTTTTAAGGCCCTGGTATGTTTTTAAAACAATTTCAATTTCAGCTAAAGTGGGGGTGGGGGGCAAGGAGAGGAACAGCAGAAAAAGAGATAAAGACAATGGATTTCTTATTGTCTCCCAAACTACCCTAATTCTCTCTAATAAACCACTAAAATATAAATAATGAAGAAACCCATTAAATATACAAAAGATGGAAGAAAGCTAAACAAAGAAGGTACAGATTCAGAGATGTGCATTTCATTTCAGAACTTGGGTGTCAAGAAGGAACTGATGTGGTTATTAGCACTAAACTGTTTCTTACATCCTTAGTATGAGGCATAAAGAGAGATAAGGCTTATGCACAGACCAAGTAAGTACTGCTAGCAGAAATCCTGTCTCAGGTGAATGGAGCATATGTGCAACCTACAACAGCTTACACACAAGGACAATTACATGAAAAAGAACAAGGAATTTCCTGTACATAAAGGGCCAGCAACTCAATCCCTTCCTACCGCTATGCAGAAATTAAGCCACAACAGAAAGCAATAATAAAGGGAATTCAATAAGGGATGCAGACCCAAATGATAATTTATTTCCACAGAAGAACAAATACCTATTCAAAGACATGTCCTAGTGCAACTTCATTGTCAGCATCCAACTCCTAACTCTTATACATAATTTTAAAAGCAAATACATTATATATTTATAAGGAGTATATTTCAGTTTGAATTTTAAAACATATCACAATAAAATTAAGTGAGGAAACTTTATAAAGATGATGAGGCTTTTGCTCCTCAATCAAAATTAGCACTTGTTTTCACTTGCATATTTACAAGACTTTTAGTTTATATAGCCTCCCTAGCTTTTATGACACCATTTGATAGTACAAAACACCTTACTAAAGCTTAGCTTGCTCCGTAAAGAATAAAAGGGAAGCACTTAAATGGTACATATTATTGCTGAGGATCATTCTGTCAATCTTGTTTAACTATCATAGGTATCAGATTTTCTATAGTGAACTGTGTTAAAACACATTTACTTGAAAAACACAGTGATTTTTAGGACCTTAATTTTATAGAATTGTGAAAATGCTGACGCATTATTTAATAGCCGCTAATTACTTGCAGTGGATGCGTATTTTACCATATTATCTTTGATGCACACTGTACATTATACTATACCTTCCAGCAAGATGAGATTAAACAGCAATGTATTCATTTTCTATGGAATCTTGCAGGAGCTGGAGTTAAAGGGTTTCTACCTGTGGTTTGAATTATGTAGAGAGAAGATACGTTGGGACCTGAAATTAAATGTTTGCATGAAAATATAAGGATTGTCACAGTCCATTTTTCCATTTTCTTCAGATGAAAATAATCCCAGACAAGAAAGCAACAACAAACTAGTGAGAAATTAAATATTTTATCATAGAGTGCCAAACAGGATGTATTTAAACAAGAGTTGAGATATGAAATCAAATGTATACTCTTGTAGCAGTTAGGAAAGTATGCCTAGGCAGAGTCACATGAGTGCAGAAAATCACTTTTGAAAAACATAAACTAATATTTTATGGATTTACTCATGGTTAAAAATGTCAGACCTATAAAAAAAATATAAAACTACAGAACTGTACCAGAAACAAACCTGGAACTCTTGCTGACTGATGCTTCCTTTACTAAGGACCAGCATTTTCACTAGTTTATCCTATTTTGGACGTACTAGACACATCTACATGTGCATATTAATGCGAAACTATAAACTTTGGCACATATCACACTGAACTTTATTGCTTCTGGGAACTGTGTTTATATGCGTGCCCAGGACTACAGCATGTTGAACCAGGTTTGAGCAGCCCCAGCTGGCAAGGGGCTTGAGGGGTAAGCCTGCCAGTCTGAGTCTGCTCTGACCTAGCTCCATGTGCTGTGAAGGGGATGGCTGGATGAAATCACCTGTGATGTTAACTTGAATGCTTTGCCTTTTCATACCACTTGGATGAAGCTGTCTCCTTTCAGGTAAACAGCTTGCTCTACAGCGATACTTCCTAAAGGGTCCCCAGGATTTCTCACATGCTGTGTCTTTGTTGTTATTGATTATTTCTGGGAAGAAGTTCTCTAATCTTAGCTTCTCCTGGTTTCCTCTTTGGTTCTCGCTTAGGTCTTTGTCTTGGTGCTCCACCTCCCCTACACCCCACCTTGTGCCAACCAGTGATGGTCTTAGACTTTGGCTGAGGCCAAAGCAAAGTTAATCTGCCATGGCTGGTTCTTTGGCCCTCATCTACTCTTAGTTCCAGTTTGAACAGTGTACCATCCTTTTGTAGGCCTCACGTAGGCCTGACTCGTTAAGGTGCTTACCCTGGGGTATCTTCCCTCCAGGCACTCTCTCTTCCCCCTCCAGGGGCTACCCACAGCTTCAGTATCCTTTCTTTTTTTCTCTCTATAAGTTCACTGCTGCCCCAGTCTCTGCCAACATTGTCTGAGATCCACGGTCTTGAGAGAGGTAAGTACCCTGGCTCCTCCAAGCCATCCTTAGCAAGGCATCCCGCTTTTCGGGGTTGCTACCACTCACCCCTGCTGGGTCATTTGTTTGTCTCATGCTGCTCTGGGCTCTTTGGAGGACTTGCATCTGGTCCTCCCTAAATGTTGGTCAGCAGGGCTTTTATCCTCTGTTCTGAGGACTGGCTGACAAACCGGCGTCAGCGTGCAGCTACAAAATGTGCCCGTGCTGGCTCTGGGGAGCATGCCTGATCCCCAGTGGCAGGCTGCTGTTATTGCCTTCTGCCTCTCTTCTGCAGTGGCATGGCTTGTCTTCTGTTGGTGGCATTGCCACCTCTGCATCTTTGCTCTTTGGGTGCATTTTACAGCTGCCACTTCTCTCCCTGTCTCAGCGTCGGGGATAAGTTTGGTTCATGGTGGCTTCCCTGCCACACTGGGGCACAAGAGTGCTTCAGTGTGGGGCTAGCCAGCCAGGTCAGCATCTAAACATGCACTGCTATGCATGAAAAAAACTCTGCAGCAGGATAGTATTCATATTTACAAGTATTAACCTGCTGTGGAGTTTATTAGTTCCCTGCGGCATAATAGGGCTGCACATGGGGATGTTTATTCTTGAGCTAATTAGAGAACTATGTAGTAAACATCTCAAGTACATGCACCCATGGGGTGCAACTACATGTGTATTTTACTGTGGTGTAAACTAATTAGCTCTGCACTAAAGCAACACCATCTACACATGTGCCAGTATTAGGGCACAGTAAACTAATTAACTCCTCCATAAGATAGTACTGTCAGGGACAGAAGAGTAATTAACTACACGTAAATGTAAGTGTAGGTTATGACTATGCAGGGCCAGACTCCTGGCTGCTGCCTAGTCACATGGCTCCACAGATTCAGCATCCTCATGCCCCAGCCAGCCCTAGCACTGCCCAAGGCTGACCCCCCCCCATACCTCCTGTGAGCCCAGGCCTGTTCAAATTGCTGATGTCCCAGGTGTACATGTAGATGCTGTACCCAGGAACAGTTTACTGCAGCTCACACAGCTCTGGAGTTTATTGTTTTGCCTTAATTTCACATGCAGATGCAACCACTATATACTAAAGCAGTCACTGTTGCTGATATTTCTAATAGATTGATAACCAGGTACAGAAAAGGTGGAAGCACAAAATCTACTTTGTGCTTATGCAACGTATGGACAAAAATGCACTTAAACCAATTATCAAAAACTATACAGGCACTGACTTCACAGATAGTGGTCATGTTTACTAAGTTTTTTAAAAGACTATGAAATGGAAGGAGTAAGTAAGTTACTGCATAGAGCAACATCAGTATTAGTACAAACGGTACTTTGTAATTCTGTTTCATAACAAAAAACCTAGCACTACACCATTAAACTTTGTGAAAGGGTATATAAAATAAAAAATGTTATATAGGAAATAAATTGAGTATAGCATTTTACAAGAACCAGAGAATACAAGATTCAGTGAATAATCAGGAAAGGAAAAAATTAAAACTATAAAAATTATTGCCTCAAGATATAACTGAAGCCAAGAGTCTAGAAAAATTCAAAACAGGTTTGGATATCCAGATGGATTCTGAGAACATTTGCAGTCACTTTAGATAGCATTAAAAAAAAAAATCTAAGGACTATACACCCTTGTGCCTGAAAGTATAAATCATAGATAGCTGAAAGAATGTAGAAGAAACTTCCTGTCAGAAGGTTAGTCATAACTCATTACCCCCGGTTTCTTGCTCTTCCTTTGAAGCAACTGATCTGACTGATGCTATAGACTAGGATACCAAACTACCACTTATCTTTTCCAAAATGGCAATTCTTATGCTCCCAAATTGTCCAGTCAGAGGCAGAGCTTCTCCAGAAAAAGGTCCCAGGAAGAGTCCTCAGAAAGCAAAAATAATATATATTTCTCACTTTCTCTGTTTACCAAGATCTTGTCCAAAATGGTATTTTTATAACTTTTACGATTCCACCTTTTCCAAATTTTGAAATACAAATTTTATTTCCTTCATTCTGTAAGAGTCGAAAAACTTGAGAACAAATATAATTGTAGAAGAAGAGTAAAGCCAGCTAGTATTATTTTGCTGAAACTCTAAATTGGAATAAACTACCTCTGGTGAATTCCATACATCAAAATCAAGGCCACCCATACACACACACAAGCACACATTAGGCATTAAGTATGTACACAGCATGGATATATTGCCAAAAACACAAGATAGTCATCGATAATGTAACTATTAATGGCAATCTTCCAGCCTACATAAAACAAGAAAGTTTGTCTACTACTGAAAAGTCATCTCATAGTTTAACTTGGATGAGTCTCAACTGTTTTCAACTAGAAAGATGTTACAGTGATAGTGGACATATTTACATGAGACACTACTGTGCAGGGGTTACTGTGCAGTTATTTAGTGCTTGTATAATCAAGTAGTAAATATTCAGTAACCGGAGTTTCTGCACAGTAGCACTGGCAAACGCCTTTTAAACGATACTACTGTGCAGTTACCTCATAATACTGTGCAGTAGCATATTAGCACTGTTGGTACTGTGACGTGCTACTGTGCACTATTATTCAGCTACTGTGTCAGCATCTCGTGTAGATATGCCCTTTGGGAAGGAAAAGAAAAATTCACTGAGGAACTGTCCAAAATCATAATACCTTCCTTAATTAAAGATATTTTGTCCCCGAGTGCTCAAGATGGTTTGTTCTCTCTTGTATTTCTGTCCATGCCTCAATATCTGAATAATGTTGGCAGCCAGAAATACTTTTTATTGTCCAGATCTGGAAATGGAACTATACTTACTCTTGAGGATGTTGGCCAGGCCATGGCTACCTGTGTTCACTTTCAAGCTAGATTTCTGCAACACACTCTAACAGGGGATGATATAGAACAACCAGAGAAAGCGTCATGTGATCTGAACTCATTTTCTTACAACTTTGTAATGAAATCCCACTTTTAACTTAGAGGTCCACTCTCTTTCTACACTCCACGTTTTGCCTGAGTGGTATGCCCCACACTGAGACTTTAGCTATGCTCCTCTTGTTAGAGTGTGTCTTTTCTAGAATTGGCCGTCAAATATATTCATAGAATACTTTGTCAAATTTAGCAGTTTTATTTTCAAATTATTTTTAAAAAAAATACTGTGCATAATTTGCCCAGAACTGCTCCTTTCCTTTTCTTACTTATAGGGGGAAAAAAAGGGATGGACGTGGAGGGAACAAGGATAATTTTCCTAGCCTTCCCTTACTGTCTACATTTTTCTACTCAAAGGGGATGCAGCCATTTCCAGGTCATACGCTTGTGAACTCTTTCTCTTATTGTGCCTTTGTATTCTATTGGCCACCTGAAGCAGAGTCAGCGGTTCCTCTGAACTGCTGCATTTTCTGACCAGAGGCTTCATTAGTAGATCAGCAGAGGACCTAGCTCAAGTGTAGATAAACAGCTGATAGCCAAGAAAAAACTTCCACAAACCAAAATGTCAGTGACCTGGCAGCTCCATAGAACTGTGAATCATTCTGGGAATGATTCACACTGGTGTGGAAAGGGGATCAATAGTTCTGAAAACTTGTTCTGAGCAGCTGAGGAGGGACTGTGTGTAACCTAGGTGTTTTAGGAAAAGACACTATAAGAAATTTCAAATCTGTTATTTTTGGGGAACATAGTACATAGTCATTAGTTTATTCAATTTTCATGACTTCAAAGGCTGAAAATGTAGGCCAAAATTTTGCAAAACTGGGAGTTTCCAATGCATGCTCCCTTATCTGTGCTGAGGTAACTAAATGAGTGATTTAAAGTGCTAAGCACCTGCAGATCTGTTTAGCTAAGCCCCATGGCACATTACAATTATGGTATGATTAATATGTTAATTGTACCTTAAAAAGTAAGTGCTACATGTTCAGTCAATTTATGGTACCATAAAGCAACAAATCAACCACAATGTTACTCCACAAAAAATGTGGAACATCTCTGTAGCATGTTTGTATGGCACCATATATTGAACATGTAGCACCTCCATAATGACACTAACAATCAGCTGACTGCCAGTATCAGCATGGATACGGAGGCTGGCACAGGGACTGAGACAGCCCTGATCCCTATGTTGAAAACTGGCTACAGGGAGAGTGGGTTGCAAGTTTTTTTGGCAGGGGGAGCTCTCTAGGAACCTGGCAACCCCTGAATCTTACAGCCTTTCCTGCCTTGCATTACACACCCTCAACTTAAAAATGCTAGGTTGTGGGGAGATGGATCCCAGTGTTTTGGGATGTCTAAAAAACACATATACAGCTGGGCCTTCCTGGGGTGGGGCTGGCAACCAGCTGATAGTAAAACCAGGCCCTGACAGCTCCAAGTCTCAAACCCACCTGGGACTGCCAGCATTGGATGCAGCAATCAGCTGAGTGTTGGATATAGTCCAACAGACTGGGATCTGGAACCTGTGGGGAAAAGCCTTGGGGGGCAACTCAGTGGTGGCATTACAGAGGAATTTTATGCCCTTATTGCAAACAACCCCTGCCATGAATGTCTGATATAGCAGGAGGCAGGATGTTCAGGATATTTGGTATAAAATCCCAATAGCTCCATTATTTTAACATCTGTGAGGGGCCTAATGTGGACTTAATGCCTCTACATTTAGGCACCCGTGCTTAAGAAGCATGACCTTTAAGTCAAATGGAAGAGGAGAACTAGCCAGAGGAGATAGATAGTGGAGGAAGAGAGTGGAGTGGAGGAAGCAAAATAACTATTCTTCCTGCACTCCAAACAGGAACTACCCTTCTTCTAGTTCTGGTTCTATCCCACAAATTATAGAAATACTAAGGATTCTTATCACCCTAAGCTTGTACTTTGAGCAAGGATGGGAATATGGTTTACTTGCCTATAGTATACAAAATCTATTAGCTGACCTTTGGATGTAACAAGAGCAGCTGACATAGATAGCAAACACTTTTGCCTTGAGAAAATAAATATAGCTGTAGCAAAACCCCCAGTTGTTTTTTTATTATTACTTTAAAATGTATTCCCTCCCCTTCCCCAACCATTTCTGACTTTTTTTCTCCCTCTCTATTCCCTAGATAAGTGTAAGTAAGCCAAGATGTAGGATAAGCTTGAACACTTTTATTTTGGTAGCAAGTTTTTGCTTTTGGATATCCACTGTTTTATATTGTATAATTATTAGGTTTGTATTGATTTTTACTGTTGTATATTGTATCATTATCATTTTTGTATTGCTTTTTATTGTTTCATATGGATATTGTATGGTTTAGGCCTGTGTTTGTAACTGAACCAAAATCATGTCAAGTTTCCATTTTATATGTCACGTCTCCATCTTATGTCCTCTGCCTGGGCATCCCCTGTGGCTCAACTTTATGAGTCACGTATCCTTCCCATGTAAATTGGTTCCCAGATGAATGGGAGTGATTGGGAATGATTGAGATACAATGGTAGCAGGCCTCTACTAAATGGTCTGTAATGACTGGGCCATCACCTCACATTGATTCATCCAGGAACCATAGACCTCACCCAGGAACAGAGACAAGAACCCAGCATTTGAAAGACAAAAGACCCTGCAGAACCAGCAACTCTTACAATTACAGACACCCAAAACTGCACATCCCTGCATGGAGCACACATGCTCAGTATGCCAGGGACTGACCTAGCCCCTTGTGTGACCCAGCTTCCTGTCACTAGGGTCACACAAGGTCTGCCCCTATAAAAAGGGGCAGTGAAGACCAGTGGGATGCTCTCTCCATCTGGACCAGCACCATGCCATACCACCTATCCACCCAGAGGCCCTGCCAGCGACCCCCCGCTCTGGACAACATCTACTGGACAAGGAGCCCTTTCCAGCCTGGATAGATAGATATTACCTGCATACCTCCTCCTACAATTTGGACTCACTCTCTCTGTCTCTCTCTCCTCCTGGACTTCAGTGGACTTCAGCCCCTGCACCAAGCTTCTCTAATCCATGTTGCCATTGTGTGTGTGTGTGTGGGTGGGTGCAAGGGAACCAATAAGACATCGTGTCACCATCTCCCCTGTTCAATAAAACCATTGTCATATGCAGCCCCAAGTTGGGTCATGTTTTACTAAATCCCAGTCCCTTCCTTATCTTAAATTCTAGCCTCATTCTCTCTTTCTCATCTCTAGCCCCCACCTCTCTCCACTAGTTTCCCGATCTCCTCTCAATTCCTACTGCCTTTTCCCTGTGACTTTCTGCTGCCTTTCTCTGCTTTCTTGTTGTCCCTGCCACCTTTCAGTCTCTCCTGCTGCTTTTCGTGTGATTTTCTGCTGCCTGTCTCTCTGTTTTCAGGCTTCCCCCGCACCTTCTGTAGTCCTTCCCCTGCCCCTTGCAGCTTCCCAGCTCCTCTTGGCTGTCCTGCAGTTTTCTCCAGAAGCTGGAGCCTTTCTCCAGCTACCAGTACCTACTGCTGCTCCCTGCAACTTCTCTAGCTGCCCTGAAGCCATCCTCTGGCTCCCCACATCCAAAGCCCCTCTTTAACACCCACACTTTCCCTTAGTTCCATTTTCTCTCTCCTCACCTACCTTTTTAGCTCCCCCATAGCTCTGGCTCCAGTCCCAGCCTCTGTGCATTCTGTAGGCGTTGGGCTTTGTCTTTTAATCAATTAAGATCAATTAACCTAAAGTTCCCCCCAAGCCTCAGTTCTTCAGCCCAGGCCCCTCTAGTCTACTGGTTCTAATTCTGGTCCTGGTGACTTTCACACCCAGCAACTTTCACTCCCTACACTTCTACTTTCTTACCTTAACCTTTCCCCAGGTATCCCAAGTATACCAAGCACATACATACATACATACATACATACATACATACATACACGTCACAACACCAACATAGGAACTCACCTGTGTGTATGCGTAGGTGGGTGGTATGTGTGTCAATTAGTGAATACACATATATAGATATCATTGTGTGTGTGTGGTATATGAATTAGTAATCCATGTATGTATATTGGATGTGCAGGTGTTAGCAACTGATTCTGTCTAAATTTGTATAGTGTGTATGGGCTTAAACTGGTGATAGGTGTGCATGAACCTAGACTGGTTATTTTGAACGTATGTGTATCTGAGTTCTTAGGGTGTGTGTATGTGTGTGTTTGTGTGTGTATATATATAAAAAAAAATATATATATATATATAAAAAAAATATAAAACACAATACATATATATGGCATTGTGTGCATGATATACGAATTAGTGATCTGTGTCTAACTTTTGGGGTGTATAATGTATGTGCTTGAATTGGTGATAGGTATGCATGTGCCTAGGCTGGTTTGGATGTATATGTGCCTGAGCTGGTAGTGTGTGTGTGTATGCACCTAATTGATATGTGTGTTTGTATATGTGCAATTGTATACCATGCCCTCCTGTCTAACAGTGATAGTGAGCAATATTGAGATCCTGTGCATTGGCCTGACCGCTCAGGGCAACATAGCAGGCAGCTGCAACACACAGTGTAAAGCTTATCACATCACAGGAAGGTGCCTTAAGGCAGGTGCCCAATACTCAAGTTTCTTCATACCAAAGTTTCTTCAAAGCCACAAATAATCACATTTTTTTAGTTATGGTAATTCATAGAAGTGGTATCTCAGCATTAAAGAAGTAATAATTTGAACACATTTAGGGTGCTTGCAGACATTAAAAAAACAAAAACAAACCAAAACCCCACAGGGCTTTACTTTAAATTTGGTATGTTCCTGTGTCAAGCCCTGCACATGCTCAGAAGAGGCAGCAGATTACTTCAACCCAGCTCACCCAATGTCTGTAAAATTGGGCACTTAAGTGTGGCTTTTTGGCACATTTATCTAATAACTGATTGAATCAACCTTAGATAAAAGCACCAAAAAGCCCCGCTGAAATGTCTGATCTTTAGAGACACTGCAGAGACTGGCTGAAGTAATGCACTGCTTCTTCCAGGAGTAAAGCATGGGTTTTTTTTTTTAATGTCTGTGAGCAGCCTTAGGGTACTGTACTTTATTATTATACTTGAAGAAAAGTATCTTCAGGAATTCACACTTCTGAGGTAAAAATCCTTTCCCCATGGAAATAAGTGGCACTTGAGATTTACATTCCCTAATTTTCCCAAATGTTATTAAAATTAATCTAGCTGAAATAAAACTTTAGTGTTAAAAAATAAATATGAATTTGCATTATTTTATTAAAGTTCAAAACAGACTTTCATCAGTGTTACAAGAATCTATCTGCTACCCCACATGATACTGACTTTTTAAACCTGTCAATTAAGTTTAAACATCAAGTTCCTATAAAATGTATATATTTAGAAGAACCTTCCTCCATCACCACTAAACCTAGTGAGATAGTGCTTAGATTCTTCTTCCTTTGTGTATTTCCATGTTCTATATTGTCCTTCACTGCTTCTCAACTTACAGGATTAGCTATATTGATTACATAATTACTAATTTATATTGTGTAATAATAGATATTGAAAAATTTCTTAGCCATGGATTACTTTTTCTCAATAATGCCTGAGCGGAGTCATTTGATATATAGGTAAAAGAGCTGTCCTGATTTTATCTATCCCTTATTGTTTGGTGAGTTTATTAATTCTTACAGAAGAAATACAGAACTTGGAACAGGTCATAGTAAGTGTAAATGTTTTTAATTAACCTTCAAAGAAATAGTTTCAGGTTGAACATTATTCTTAAAACAGTCTTTCCTCTTGTTTGAGCTACTAACCCTTTATATTACTGGAATTTAATTTAGGGCTTTGTTACATGGTAATTTTGGGTGGCTCCTTGAACTCTTAAACCCTGGACTGTCCACACATTAACACCTGCAACTAGTTTTAAGCACTTGTACTACAGCTCAAAGTTACACCACTCTAGGGCAGAATTATCTCTGATCTATGTTACCCAGCTTGTGTGAAACTAAGGTGTAGTTACTCTAGGCTACACTTTAGTGTAAACACCCCTGCCCCCTTTTTCCATCCCTGAGTGTCCTGAATTGGGCCCACTGCCCCCCTCTACCCTTCCCAGCATCCCAGATCCCTGCTCACTGCCTCCCCCCACTTACTTGTGGCTGCCTGTGGTGTCTGTCCTGGGAGAAGCACACAGGGAAGGGTTAACCTGTTTGGCCATTGCTGCTCTCTGGGCCAGATAGGTTAATTTTTCCCTGCCTGCTCCACTGGGACAGACAGCACAGGTAGCCACAAGTAAGCAGGGTGGGTAGGGGTGGGGGTAGGGAGGAAGGGAGGAACCAGAGGGATTCCCAGAGGGGAAGGGAGAAGCCTGGAATGGGAAGTGTGGCAGATTCTTACCTTTCAGTCCTCTAGGCCCCTGCTAGCCTGAAATGTGACTGCTCCAAACTTGAGCTAAGACTGACACCGATCAACATTTGTGTGGCTCACAGTGTAAGGTGTAACAAGGCTCTCAGTTATACCTTGTAAAAGCAGCTATACACACACAAATATATGTATGTATATATGCACATACACACACACACATTATAGTACTTAATATTCAGGTTAATTTTCATTGCCTAAGGACAAAATAAATGCCATAAGAGATCAGTTCAGTGGCCATCTTTTAATATTAAATATTTGTAGTATGGTGATGTCTAAGACATTCTGATATTCTACATACTAAACAAATATATAATGAACAGATAAAAACCATACTTACCCCAAAGAGCTCACAGCCTAAGTATGTGACAAGGCGCAACTAGATGTAACCACTGGATGGAAAGGTGAGACATGAAGTAACACTGTCATTCTCTCATAGTAATAAGCAGTACTCATATTCAGCAATTAACAAGCCATTTTACAGTATTTTGAAGGCTTTTCTATATGGAAGAATTTTAACTAGCAACTTTAAGAAAAGTAATGCAGTTGCTTTATTGATTTTTATAGGTAATCTGTCATTTAAGTAGTTACTAATCCTGAAGTGTGAAGGTTTATAGTCCTTATACCTTTTCAACCTAGTCTGGTAATTTAGGAATTCTAATATTATAAAATCCTTAGTTTGTCTGCCTGTCTGTAAGGCTTTATTCATCCTCTGATCGGTTGTGTGGAACAACCAATCTGAGTGCTGCAAGAGCATTCTGGACAGGAGGCAGTGGCAGTGGCATGCCACCATGACAGCGGGGACAGAGCGGCTCTGCTCCCTGCAGGCAGCAGCAGCACAGGGTGCTGGCTGAGGGGGATGGAAGGGCAAGCTTCGCCCCCCACCCTGCTCTTGGGAGATGGCAGCAGGGAGGGGTGGTGGGTGGCGGCACTCCATCTTCACCCTCCCCCACATCATTCCTGATGGGCTATTGGCTAGTTCTCATTCATAAAAGTGTCTATAAAGCATCTACTGCTCTCTTTTCTTCAGTAATACCTTTGCTTTATACAACATTACCTTTTTAAACACTTACCTCTCCTCAGCTTGACTAAGGCTATGAAAGATGTCAGGAAATACGTGCAACTGAAACACGATTTTCATCCCAGAAGCAAAATCTTGGAAAGTTTCAAATCTTGTACAGGCATGCTATTTATGATCAAGTAGTAATTTATTACACTTCTCTTAAAAACATTTTTAAAAGTCTTTCAAAAATAAAAGTAAAACCCACACCTAAATTTAGATTTCAACTCAACTGGTGAAACATGTTGGAAATTTTTTTTAGCCAAAATAAGGACCAACAATTTATCAATTTGTTCAGCTTTTAAAAATCAGAACTCTGACCACTGACTTCAAAAATAATATTAGCTCAACCTTATTCACTACAAGTTATTAGAGAAACGTTAAAGCAGTTCTGTGAGTAATGAGGGCAAACTTTCTACGTGCACTTTAATTTTTCACAAGCAGAACTGCTTGGATAATCCTAAACTACCAATTACTTGTCATTAGGTTAAAATACCAGTTACCTAAACACTGTAAAAGCATCATTTGTTTTAACATTATAGAAGAGCAAGAGTTTATACTCTTAACACTCTAAGTGTTTAATTTGCTGGTGTGAGGGGAAAAAGAAACTATATTACTGTTAAAAGGATTGTGATAAAGGGCTTTCCTACCACAGACAGGAGGTTTAGACGTATAGCATATCCAAGGGGAAAAAAAGCATACTTGACGCTACAGATTTATAGTGGCAAGTTAATTATTGCCTCCCAAGAGTTATTTTAATATATTCCACAAAGGTCTGTTTTCTTCTGCTAGTCCAGGGATGAACACTCAAACTTTATTAAAGTACATGTTCCAGTGGAGGACTGTCATTAGGAAGACATGCTCTGATTGGATGTAAATTTTCAGCAAGTTTTCAAGCAAGAAACTTGTTTTTGCATGTAAGTGCATCACAGATTAGTAAATTGCTGCATGGTGTGGACACAGACCACTCTTTTGCTTTTCAAATCCTCTTTTGTTTAATCAAGTGGTTTCATAAAAAGTTATGGCAGACCACTATGATTGGTTGGCTGCACGTGGTCCACAGGTCATATCACTCCCCTCTGTACTAGTCAATGGATAAAGGACCCTTGTAAAGTAGCATGCGCAAGCTCATGCTTCCTAAATGGACATGGATTTTTCTCAATGTTACTTAGCAGTATGGAAAAGGAAAAACTGATAACTGCGATTATAAAACCAGCAGATTCCTTTTCAAAAACTAATAAATTGGGCTGCTTACAGACGTAAAGAAACCCCCTCAAAATGTTGCTTTACTTTAAATTCCATGCCCCCCTGCACCAAGCCCATTGCACGTCCAGAAGAGCCACTGTGTTAGTTAGACCTGGTTCGCCCAACACCTGCATAGATCAGGAGCTTCAGCAGGGCTTTTATAGTGCTTTTATCTAATAGTGGATTGAATCAGCTATTAGATAAAAGCACCAAAAAGCCCCCTATCTAGTCAGACACTGCAGAGCTAGGTCAAACAAATGCACTGATTCTGCCAGTAAAGCAATTTTTTTTCTCCACATCTGTCAGCACTGAAAGTGTTTAGTGTGGTGTGTCAAAACACAGACGCAGACTTCAACTTCTGTACTGCTTGACAAAGAGGCACTGAATTTGTAACAGCATTTGGTATATAATACAAATAATTCATAGTTTCATAGTAGCTAGGGTCAGGAGGGACCTGAACAGATCATCTAGCCTGACCCCCTGCCACAGGCAGGAATGAATGCTGGGTTCACAAGACCCCAGACAGGTGATCATCCAACCTCCTCTTGAATTTGCCCAAGGTAGGAGCAAGGACCACTTCCCTGGGAAGTTGGTTCCAGATTTTGGCCACCCTAACTGTAAAATATTGCCTCCTGATCTCTAACCTAAACCTATTCTCCATCAGCTTATTACCATTGTTCCTTGTCCCCCCAGGTGGTGCTGGGGAGAAAAGGAGTCTATCTATTTGCTGTTGATCTCCCCTGATGAGTTTGTAGGCAGCCGCCAGGTCCCCCCTCAGCCTCCTCTTGCTGAGGCTGAACAGGTTCAGGTCCCTAAGTCTCTCTCCCTTCAAGTGTGTCCACCTCACCCCACGTCTTAGTGTCATCAGCAAACTTGGACAGAGTGCTTTCCACCCCCTCGTTCAAGTCACTGATGAAGATGTTAAACAGTGCAGGCCTGAGGACCGAGCCCTGGGGTACCCCACTGCTCACATCTCGCCAGGTTGAGTACTACCCGTCCACCACTACTCTCTGGGTCCACCCCATCAGCCAATTTTTACCCATCCAACTGTGCAGGCACCAATGCCACAGTTGCTTAATTTATTGACGAGGATGGGGTGAAAGAGAGTGTCAAAGGCCTTTTTAAAGTCTAGAAAGACTACGTCCATGGCGACACCATCATCCAAGGTTTTAGTTACTTGGTCATATAAGGCAATCAGGTTGGTCAGGCAGGACCTGACTTTGATGAACCCATGCTGATTGCCCCTGAGCATGATCTCCACTGCTGGCCCCCCACAAATGTGCTCCTTGATGATTCTCTCCAAGATCTTCCCAAGCACTGAGGTGAGGCTTACAGGCCTATAGTTACTTGGGTCCTCCTTCCTCTCCTTCTTGAAAATTGGGACCACATTAGCCAGTTTCTAATCCCCCAGCACCTGGCCAGATGACCACGAATGCTCATATAGCTGGGCCAAGGGCTCCGTGATGACCCCTGCCAGCTCCCTCAACACCCTTGGGTGGAGGGCATCTGGACCTGCAGATTTAAAAATGTCTAGCCCTTCCAGAAGATCCCTAACTACATCTGCACTGACTGAAGGCCTTACAGAGCTAATAGTCATGTATTTACAATGCAAGAGACTTTCCACCCAGATATTTTTGTCTGTGTTTTTATATATGTTCAGGACTTTTATATGGATAATATGGTAAGTTATGTCTGTTGTACTTAATTATCAAGAAAAATAGTGATTATCACCAATTCAGATCCTATGAGCTCTTCCAGTTGGCTGAATAACTGTTCAGAAAAATAAAAGTATGCAATATTCTCAAATAACATATAAGGCCAAATAGTTGTTCTGAATTTGCCAAAGATGTTCTTCTATAATGCAGGAAGATAGGCAAAAATGGATAATTCTATCTTTTTTATTTACCTGAGGGATAAAAATTACTTTATAGGAAATAGAGAAAACCTTTTTGTTCAAATGATTTATGTGATACCCAAAGACATATTAGGAACCTCATGACGTGCCAGTGGGAGCCAGCCTTTTCTGGCTAGCATACTACAAATTAGCCTTGTACCTTCCCCAACTGCCACTCCAATCCTTTTCTCCTACCCAATCTACTGCTGTTTTCTGATCCCTGCCCTGTACTCCTTAACCAAGCTTCTGCTCTGCTTTGCTCCCTGCCTCATCTGATACTCTGCTTTCTGCTTCCTGTCCCCTCCCCAATCTATTGCATGCCAGACACTGAAGCTGCCTATGCCACTTGCAGCATCCATGCCTCAGGTTGGCCATCCTTGACATACATGATCTCAGAGGTTCATGGCTCTACCTATGATTATTACGTGTGTATAATTTACAAGTCCCTGTCATAGAGATGCCCAATAACCTAGGAATCTCCTGTTCCGCAGACAAATTAAAACAAGATACAGTGCATGGAAAATTGATTTTTTTTATCATTAAAGTAATTAAGCACTGGAACAATTTAAGGATGTGTCAAATTCTTTTATCAACTTTGACTTGGATATGTTCTTTTACAACTTCCCAGGTACACGATGCATCCTAGGAGGAGGAAGGAAGTGTTATGGAAACATTTATGTGACAAAAGAAAAAGTGGGTATTGAAGCTGGGCCTGGAAGTTAAGGAAATTGAGTTTTCAACAATAATGTAGAGCCAATTTAGGGTTTTCTATGGGGCAAAGTGGACATTTATAGATGCCTATACACATGCTCATTCACATTCAAATTAAAATGATCAGAGCAGACTCCATTAATTGTGTCTGCTCCATGTTTTAATTAGAATACTCCAGCATCACCTCACTGTCACGTGTATTAAAACCCCACACAATTTTAAATGGCCATGGGGGTGCTTTGTCTAAACCTTATCAAATGAGCATTAGATAAAGCATCCCATAGCCATTTTAAAACACATGACAGCTTAACACAGGTGATAGTGAGATATTTTAATTAGAACAGCTGTCTGTGAACCACTCTAAGTAAATCACACCCCTACCCCATCCCTGAACATATGTATAGGCAGTCTATGTGTTTACAGTGAAAAGCACATAAGTATTTTGGAAATGGCATTTTGGACTGAAGAAAGATAAAATGTGAGGACAAAAGACCAAGGTGATATAGGTGGCTGTTCTCAATACTTGAGAGGGTAATGACAGTGTCAGTGCTGGGACTTGGGTGGCTAGGCCTCAGAACCAATCGGGGATTAAGATTACTAGATAGGGGTACAAACTAGACTCAAAGGCAAGTAGAATCTAGGGACAAGCTGGGAAACCAGGAAATCAAATGGAGAACAAAGTCTACAAGCAAGATGAGTCAGGTAACCAGGAGATCAAACAGAGACTTATGTCTAAAAATGAACCAAGTCATCAAACCAGGAGGCTGGGGTGCTGGCAGAATCACAAGAGGTGCAGTCCATGATCAAGGAAAGCCCTATTGTCCAGACATTACTGTCCTCTTCCTAGTCTTATATAGGGAGGAACGGAACGTCGGGTAGCAGGAGCCAGCCATTCAGGCACTGTTGGAGCTTCAGGTAGGCCCAATCCAACCTCTGGGAACAGCAGCAGGGTGGTGGGTTGGGGGTAAACACCATACTGTCAGACCAAGGCCCTAGGTTCAAGGCTATATGCCTGACAGAGGAGGTGAAGTGGTTTAACAATATAGGTGGAGAAGAAGTGGAAAAATGTAAAAGAAGTTTTGAAGGAAGGAGTGGAAGGAGTCAAATCACCTATCAGACAAGAGAGGTTGTGGGGAGGCAGATTTGAGAATCACTAGCACCATAATGACTACTTAACTCATCTGAGCTGACTTGATGCAGCATAAAAGGAAAAAGGGACCAGGAACTAAGCTACACCCAGCAAGATATAGAAAAAAGATAGGGGGAATACAGTAGAAGGAATTCCCCAAGGAACTGCTGAATGAGTGACTGGAGAGGAAAAATGTGAAAACACTGCCACACACACAAAAAAAACCAACAAAAAAGTCAGAATACTAAAAAGGAAAGAATGAATGACAGTACTAAAAGCAAGAGAAATATCAAGAAAAACAAGGATGGCATAATGTTCTTCATGTTGTTCTAGGAAAAGACTACCGGAAACCTGGATGAGAGTAGTTTCATAGAGGGAAAGTAAAGGAGGCCAAATGGTAACAGATTTGTAGTGAGAAGTTAACACAGTAGCTGTAAAAAGCTGTTTAATAAGTTTAGGGGTAAATGGATGAAAATGCTGGATGGTAACTGCAGACACACATAGGAACAAGGGTAGAAGGAATTGGGAGCAAGGTTGGGGATTTAGAAGTATATTTGAAGACAGAGGGTGCATCTACACCTGCACTTTACTCTGGAAATGACTAATTAGCTCTGCAGTAAAGCATCACCATCTACACACATGCCAGTGTTAGGACACAGTAAATTAACTAACTCCACTGTAAGATACACTAGACAGAGAAAGGTTCTGAGCAAAAGTGAGGGAAGTTACCAATCAGGAAGGCAAGTGTTAAATACTTGCAGGTGTTTAGATGAAGATTAGACGACAATTAAATGTCACTCATTTGGGAAAAGGAAGAGCAGGAAAGGGGAGTTTTATCAGATTTTGATTTTGATTTACTTAAAAAAGATGGCATATCTTCTGAAAGTCACCAAACGTGAGATTGGAAAGAAAAAGGAGCAAGAGAAAAATTGAGCATGTAACAGTAGATAACAATGGAGTACAGTGAGAGAAGTCAGTAGGTTTTGATTGCATTTAATTTGGAGGTGAAAAATTTTAACATAGAAGACAATTGTTATAATCATCTGAAATAAATTTGAGGAGAGATCTGTCCTTATGGTCAATCATTCTATATTCTTTAGTAAGCTCTTAAATTTCTGGTGGTTTCTAGACTTAGGAGTAGTTCTGTTTGGAAGACATAGTGGTAATTTTCACCTCTATAAAAAAGAGCAAGTTTAATAATGTTGACAGACAAAGTTTGATAATAAAAACAGGCCTGCACTTTCATCTGAAAGGTTTTACCTATGAATGAAATGATGTACAGTACAAAGTGTAAAAGTGAAGCCATCTAAATTGGAATATTACAGCAGGTTATTTCTGCTTCCATGGGCTTTTGTGCTGCCCTAACTATTCCTAAAAATTATGATTATACTTGATATGTCAGGTTTTTAATTATTAGATGATTCTGGGACCATATTCATCATCAGTTTATAGGTCTTGGTTCAGAAAAGACAGATTCATAATTACCATTTTAACTGGCTTCTCACAAGTGGTATTCTTTTTTCTTGGGGTTTTTTTTGGTGTTCTGACTCACTTCAGAGTTCTTTATTCTCTGTCACACACAGGCACTTTATTGTTACTGCTTCTTTGTGAAGCAAAGTGAACAATATAAAAAGAGGAGAGAGAAAGTTACACCAATTATTTTTTTCCAACTGATCAGTGGGTGCATCTACATGAGACACTTTACTGCATAGTAGAACAGTTTACTGTGCAGTAAGAGTACACATCTACAGATGCACATGCTGTGCACAGTAAACTGCCTTAAACACAAGTAAATCTGCTACCTGCAAATGCAAGTAGAAAATATATTCATAATTAGTTACTGTGCAGTAACGCTCATGTAAATGCCTGACTGTGTTCCCAGTCAGACAGGAAGCAAGGAGTGGGAGATTGCTCCCTGCCTTCAGGAGCTGCCAGCTGTGGGGGCAAGCTCCTCCACCAGAGCCCAGGCAGGGAATATATGTCTCCCTGCCCTGGCAGCAAGGAGCTCCCAGCCCCCCACTCTGAGATTGCGATTGGGGAGTGGGGGCTGAGAAAGCCTTATCTTCCAGCCCCCACTTCACCATCACAATTGGGGAGCAGCAGGCTGACAAATCCTTATCTCCCAGTGCCAGCTCCACGGTCACAGGGGCGGCACTGGGAGATCCTTATCTGGCAGTCTGAGCCCAGTGACTGCAGAGCTCAGGCTGGGAGATAAGGATCTAACAGTGCCAGCCCCACAACTGCAGAGCTGGCACTGGGAAATAAGGATCTCCTATCTTCCTTCTCCCCCATTACCATGGTGAAACAGGGGCTGGGAGATAAGAATCTCCCAACCCTCCACTCCTTGATTGTGCCCCATGGAGCAGGGGTTATGAACTGTCCTGGTCAACGGCCAGTCCCAGCCCTATCCCTTGATCAGATGATCAAGGTGAGAGCCTTGGAAAGAGCTGCAGGAGTGGGGCATGTCCCAGCCCCTTCCCTGATCCGCTGGTGGGTCAGGTAGCAGCCAGGGGTTCACTTCTAGCTGGACTGGGGCAGGTGGCTGGGACCTGCACCACCCCTGTAGTTCTTACCAAATCCCTTGCCCCTGATTGGAGAGCTGGGGTTAGGAGCTCCCTGCTGCCAGGCCAGGAAGACATTGTCCCCACCGTGGCTCTGGTGGCAGAGTCCACCCTGGCAGCAGGCAGCCCCCATAGGGCAGGGAGCAATGTCCCAGGCCCTACCGGAAGAGTTGTCTCCTGGGCCCATGCTCCTTCCCAGCCCCTGAGCTAGCACTCAGGGAGAGCTTAAAGCTCCCCCTGGCCGCTGCAAGGGGCCAGTGCAGGCCCGGCAGGGGCAGAAGCAGATTTGCTGCCATGAGCAGCAAATCTGTTCCCGAGTCCCTGCATGTATAGATGCCTGCCAGGAGCATTTACTCATGAGTAGTTTACTTGCAAGGAAACTGATACTAGATCAAATGCATGTGTACTCACACCCAGTGCTACTTACCTTCATTCAGGACATGAGCTACAAGCAAACATTTGATTGCTATATTCAAAAATATAAAAATCTTCATTTGGATATATAATTTGGTGCAAAGGAATAACAAAATTCTTACTAGACACACATTTGTCTTCATAGCTGAATTATCTCAGCTTCTGATTTACCAATTAACTGCCAGCGGTTTCATTTCCCAAGAACTATTTTATATTAGTGACCTTATCTGCAACTGCTCAGGAAAGACCTCTAAATTACTTTGGCTTTTCTTAATGCAGAACAACTAATTCTTAAAGCAACTACAATCAATCCACTTGATTTCTCTAAAGGACTAACTGTAAGCTAATTGATTTATGGCTTTCTAATGTAGTATACTAGTTTAATTCTAAGAACATCCTGTTCAACAATTTTGGTGGTCAAATTTTCATTGCACTTTGCTTACCTTTAGCCTCACTGCTATATTAATTTATCAGGCGTGAACAATAAGTGTTATCACTGATCCCATATAAATTGGATTTACAAGAACAGTAAACCAATTGAAAACATTCAGATTTTTAAAATGTCTTTAAAACATTAATCTTGAAAGGCATATTTTTTTCTAAAAAAAAAATCCTCCATACATGAATCATTGTTTCAGTCTACATTGACAAACTAAGGGCTCAATGTTACTGTCATTATTAAGACAAATCTTTCACTGAAATTAATGGAAATCTCACTTGAAAAACAACCACAAGAATGAATTCTATAATTATCTTTGTCCTTTAGGATACTTAAGATGTAGAAAGACTTTCAAGATCATGTGGCTAAGATAAAGGTGTCTATTACTATCTCATTGGCAAATATGAACTAAACTGGAAAAGATGGAAATTAATACTGCTGAAACAGGAAACATGAGTCACCTAATGAGAGACAACAATGAGTTATATTGAAAAAAGGGTTATCAGAATGGAGACAGATTACTAGCAGGTGTTGCTGAGGGGTTGGTTTGGGGGTTTATTTTAGTGCATGAACTAGATGTGCACCTATGAAAATTGTGTGAGACACAAAGAAGGGGTATTGTGAATATAGAGGAGGATCGGACTATTACACACAAAAAATAGGCAACCTTGCAGAATGAAACAACAGAAATGGTGTGAAGTTTAATAGTATGAAATGCAAAGTTATGCATATATGGACTAATGCCAGGAATCTTTGCTGTAAGAGAGCAATTCTCCTACAATAGGAGTCAGGAACTTGTGCTGCCCCATGGCTGGATCCATCCCACAAAGAGGCCAGACCCAGCCCGAAAAGGTCCAATCTGGTATGGGGCATCCGTGGCAAGGTACTATGCTGTGGTGCCCATTCTCTCCTCTGTGAAGTTTGCTGTTTTACCATGTCTGTGTTTACCTTGGCTAAAGAGAGAATAGGGATCAGCAGTGAGGGTAAATGAGGTAGCTGGATGCTCCAGGATGTAAAACACTTGTAGCTTGTGACAGGACCAGGTGGTAAGGGAACCTTGCACAAGCAAAAGGTTTTCAGCCCTGGACTAGAGGAAATGGAGGAAAGATGGACCTGGAGGTTCTGGTTGACTGTAGGATAACTATAATGTAGGATTGTAGGATGACCATAGCTGTGGATCCAGCCATGAAAAAGGCTAATGCAATCCTAAATTATATTAGGTTGGGTGTTTTTAGTAGAATAGCGAAACATTAGTACCCATGTACAAGATCACCATTTAATATACTGTTCTGGTCATCTGTGTTTAAAAATATATTATTTAAACTGGAATCTGTAGAAAGAAGGTTGGGTAGGAGATTTAAGAGTTAGCAGGAGATTAAAAGAATTTGACTTAGATAACTTAGCAAAATTAAGATTGATTATAAATGTATCCACAGGGGAAATATCTGGGAAGAATGAGGGCTATGTATCTTAGGACCCCTCTGCTCATTACAAGTATTTTGCAATTAACTGGTTAATTGCACAATTATCTTGGGACCAGTTACATGTGCAAAGTAACTACCATGCCATAACAAGTTTCAACCAGCTATAAAGTTAGATCTAAAAAATGTATACTAACTTTAGAGCTGGTTTCTATTAAGCTTTGATTTGTACAGGTAGCAGAGTTTGACAGGGCTCCCAGATACAAGGGTGCACCATGTCAGGTTTGGGAGTCCCACAACTGAGGGGACTTTCAGCCCAGGCAGCTGTCAACCCTGGACCACAGCAGTATGGGGACCCAAAGTCCTGCAGCTGCAGATGCTGGATGCTGGGACCCATCTGGGCCCAGGCAGCTGAGAAGCATGGCTGCCCTGGGGCTGGGGGACCATAGAATCATAATATGGGGGACCATAATCCCCCAGCTTCAGCAATGTGTGAAACCCCCAGGCTTAGGGAATCATGGGAGCCACTATCTCCCAACTTTGGGGATATGAAACCCCTGGGCCTGAGGGATTGTAGCAGCCATGATTCCCCAGTCTCAGGGGTTTGTGGGGTTTCCCCATGGCTGGGAGCTCCTCAAATGCACACACAGAGGGACCCTTAAAGAGCAATATCAATACAAGTTCAAGTGGCTATAAACTGGTCATGAACAAATTTAGATGGGAAATTAGAATAAGGTTCTAAAGATCAAAGGAATAAAGCTTTGGAATGGTCTTCTTAACAAAGCAGCTGGGACAAGTGATGTGCATTTCAAAATGGAGCCCAACAAGTTATGGAAGGCACAGTATGATAGGGTTCTAGGAGCAATAATCAGAACAGATATATGCAATTCCAGGAAGCCTTTTTTATCAATGAATGCTTTATTCGGCTTCTAGGCTGCTTCCTCCCCTTTCTCTTCCTTTCTTCTGAAACACTGAATGTTGACCAAAGCATAATTTAAGCTGGAGTGTGCTGGTGCTGCTACTAGTACTTAGAAATCTCTTTAGTACTTGGCTCAAGTACTCTCTAAAGCACTTATAATCAAGCCAATTGCCAGATTTCAAGTAAAAAATGATTTTTTTAAAAATCCGTACTCAGTATCACAGAGAGTGATTCTCTTCAGCATCATCTAAGCATATTCTAACCTAACATATTCACTACCACCACACTGTCTAGGCACTGGGAGCTGTCATAGGACCAAGCCACAGGGGCAGCTGTGATGCCCCCTGGTGACCACGCAGCTCCTGCCCAGCTCAGTCTGTACTGTAGCTCTCTCTAAATTGCTTACCCACCATGCTGTGGTCTTATTGAGGATTAAATAAGGGAGGCTGCCCAGAGGCTGTACTGTAGAGTGAGCCTGAGTCCATACAAATTATTACTGGGTCCCTCCTGTACCCCGCTAATCTCAGTTCAGCCCACAATCTTAATAGGTCCTCTCAGCTTGTCCAAGTCTTTCCAGAGCACCTGAAGCCTTAAGTGCTCATTGCGTGGATCCATCCTTCCCTACAACACATCCCATGCCTTACACACGTTATCACTTACTGATGCCACCTGATATTCATTACACTCAGCCCCTCTCTGGGCTCCTCACCACTCCCCCCACTCTCCAGGCTCTTGAACCTTCTAGGCACTTGTACAAATCTTCTTGGGCTCCTGGACCTTGTGGCTGTCCTCATAGCCCCTTTTTGGGTACTGGATCCTGTGGTTGCCTATGCAGATGCTCTCTGACTCCACTGAACTCTGTGGTCTCCTCTCCACCCCTCTCTATCCGGGTTCATGGACCCTCAGTCTTCCCCCAAAAAAATTAAAAGCTGCAACGAGATACCTACTAAATATTATTTGTATAAGAAAGGAGACAAGCTAAAAGATGGGATAACAAAAGACAGTCAGAGAACTATGATGGGTCTGAATAAATTCAAGTCAGTAGGAGCCGATGAACTTCATTCCAGGGTACAGAAGGAACTGCCAGAGGAGATTTCAGACCCCTTGGCAAAGATCTTCACGAAGTCACAGGAATGGGAGAGGTAGCGGAGGGCTGGAAAAGGGCCAACATACTGCTCCTCTTTAAAAAAGGGCAAAGATGATCCAGGGAACTGAAGACCAGTTAGCTTGCCTCAATATCTGGAACAAGTCCTAAGGAAATCCATTTGCAGGGATCTAGAGGAAGAAAGGCTGATTACAAGCAGCCAGCATGGATTTACTAAGAACAAATCATGTCAAACAAACTCGATCTCCTTCTTTGACAAAGTAACTATTTGAGTGGATGAAGTAAATGCTGTGGATATAGTGTATTTAGACTTCAGTAAGGCATTTGACAAGGTTCCACATGACCTTCTGAGAAACAAAGTGAAGAAATATGGGCTTGACAAAATTACTATCAGGTGGGTAGACAACTGGCTCAATAGCCACAAGCAAAGAATAGGGAGTTTCAAGTGGAGTCCCACAGGGGTCTGTCCTGGGCCCAGTGTTGTATACCATGTTTATTCATGATTTGGATGCTGGCATAGAAAACTTCTTGAAAAAGTCTGCAAACAACACAACACTGGGAAGGACAATGAATTCACTGGAGGACAGAAGCCCAGTTCAGAAGGATCTCAACAGACTGGAAAGCTGGGATGGAGCTAACACAAGGAAGTTCAGTGCTGACAAATGCAAGGTGCTGCACCTCGGGAGGAATAATAAAAATACAAATACAAAATGGGAGACATGTGGCTGGATGGCAGCACTACAGGGAAGGATCTTCAAGTCTTGGTAGATCACAGATTCTCCAGCATGCTGCAGTTGCAGAAAAGGTGAATATGGTTTTGGGATGCATCAACAGCAGCATTAGGTGCAAGACATGGGAGGGGATATTGCCTCTACTTGGCACTGGTAAGGCCTCATCTACAGTACTGTATGCAGTTTTGGGCTCCAAATTTAAAAAGTCAGAAAGGGTGCAGTCAGGTGATAAAAATAATAAAGGGCTTAGAAGGTAAGTCATGAAACAAGATGTTGAAGGATTTAACCATGTTTAGCTTGTGGACAAGGCACATAAGGCGGGTGTGACAGGCTCACGCTTGACACAGTTGCCAATGGGCCACAGGTTTGTCCCACCCCTTGGGTCATATATCATACCTAGGACTATTCACCTGCCATGACTTTGTTGTTTCCACTGGGTGAACCTTCACTTGCCTGGAGGTGGTCATCAGTGGTTCCCTGATGGTCCAGGTATGACTGTATTGGTGTGACTTCTGTGGGGCTCCTGCTCCCCTACACCCCACACCTTTCCACTCCAGTGTTGTAATCAGCCCTGGTGATGCCTCAGCATGATCATTTGGCCTTCTCTTCTATGCTAGGTGTCCGGCAAGAACTGAGATGGCGAGGATCCTGTGGCTGCCTTTTATCTTCAAAATCATGACTAAACAGGTAATGTAACTTAAATGTTTGACTGGGCAGCCAAGCCAGGCAATGATGCCTCCATGCTGAGTGATCCATTTCTTGGGTGTGGGTTGGTTTGGTGCCTGGTGCACCCCTCACTCGCCCATTGCCTGGCCCCTATGCTTCCTGGCAGGTTGCCCTTCTCGCACACGTTCTTTCCAGCCTAGCACTAAGCTAGGTATGGCATCATCTTATGATGGGCACCATGGCACCTGAGCAGAGCTTGCTTTCCCACTAGCCTCCTGCTGGGGTGCTCCAAGCCCGCAGGCATACTGCTGGGCATGCAGTGTTGGGAAGCCTCCTTGCTGGGGTTCTTTGCCTATTTTTCACTTCAGGCCCCCCTGAGATGCCCTCTCCTAGCCCCATGAGACTTGGGTCCTTCTGCATGGAGTTCTCTGTGCATGGCTGGGTCCTGCTGCATCCAGGGTGAGGCACTCACCAATTCCATCAAGAGGGAGAGTGTCCAGCTGGGTCCCCAGTGCTCTGGCAGTGGGGTTAGTGTCTGGTGCTTCCTTGGATATTCTGGCCGTGGGTAGAGCAGCCAGATTCCTTCTGGTGGTAAAAGAAATGTTCAGTTTTTCCCTGGACATTTCAGCAGTGGGAAAAGCTTCCAACACTTTTCTAGGTGTGCTGGCCTTTGGGAAAGCAGCTGGATCCCTTCTGGCAGTGGGGAAAGTGTCTGGAT
Organism: Crocodylus porosus; assembly: GCF_001723895.1. NCBI lineage: Eukaryota > Metazoa > Chordata > Crocodylia > Crocodylidae > Crocodylus > Crocodylus porosus. Next base: position 109,833,107 of record NW_017728943.1, read on the forward strand.
CCCTTTCAGTGCATTGTCTCAGTGCATGCTCCCACTACCTCCATCTTCAGGCCTCCTCTTGGTTTTTCCTATAGAACTCAATCCTCACAGCGCAAAGGAAGTCCACAGGAAATGTAGTCAGAGGGCAGGGAAGCCCCTTTGGCTCAACAGGGAACTTCTGGGTATCCTGAAACTTAAAAGACAAGCCTACAGCAGATGGAAAACTGGGAGCACGACCAAGGAGAACTACTTAGCACTAGCCCATACCTGTAGGGAGCAATCCAGAACAGCCAAAGCAGTAACCGAACTCAGGCTAGGAACCGGAATCAAGGATAACAAAAAGTCGTTCTTCAGATATGTTGGAAGTTGGAGGAAGAACAAAAGCAACATTTGCCTACTGCACGATCAAATGGGGCAACTGATGTCTGACGCCCAAGAAAAGGCTAATCTCCTAAACGATTACTTTGCATCAGTTTTCTACCTGCCCAAGGGGGTCACACTGTCAGAGAGGATGCAAAGCATCCAGGACTCAGGAGATGGGCCCGCAATTGATGTAAAACAAGTGAGATAATACCTCGAAGGGCTTGATATCCATAAGTCTGCAGGGATGGACTACAACCGAGTGTCTGAAAAGAGCTGGGCGATATCACAGCATGCTACGGCCAAGATATTTGAAAGCTCATAGTGCTTGGGGGATGTACTGGAAGAGTAGAAAAGAGCCAATGTGGTTCCAATCTTCAAGAAAGGAAGGAAGGAGGATCCAGAAAATTACAGACCTATCAGTCTGACGTCCATCTCTGGAAAGATCTTGGAGTAAATTATCAAGGGATCCATCTGCAACAGGCTAACGGAAGGCAATCTACTGAATGCCAATGAACATGGTTTTATTACTGAAAGGTCTTGCCTGACCAACCTCATCTCCTTCTATGACCAGGTGATACATTGCCTGGACAAGGGAGACAAGGTTGATGTCATTTATTTGGATTTCAAGAAGGCCTTTGACTAGGTCTCCCATGAATTCCTCATGACCAAGCTGGGGAACTGTGGCCTCGACCATCCCCCAGTCTGATGGCTGGGGAACTAGCTCTGGGGTCAGACCCAAACGGTACTAGTTGATGGGAGCAAATCAATGCGGTTCAAGGTTACCAGTGGAATCCCCCAGGGCTCAGTGTTCATGCCAGTACTCTTCAACATCTTCATTAATGATCTAGATTTGAGCATCAGGTGTGGATTGGCAAAGTTTGCGGACAAAACTAAATTATGGGAGAAGGCGCTCATGCTGGAGGACAGACTGGGGATACAGGTGGACCTGGACACTCTTGCAAAGTGGATGGACCCAAACCTGATGGCATTCAATGTATGGAAATGCAGGGTACTCCACCTGGGGAGAAAAAACCATCATTGTACTAATAGGCTCAGCTAATAGCACCATGACCAAAAGAGACTTGGGAGTCTTGATTGACCACAAGATGAACATGAACCACCAATGTGATGCCATGGCTGGCAGAGCAAACCAAATCTGGCATGCATCCACTGATGCATTTCAAGCAAAACCAGGGATATCATCTTCCCACTTTACTCGGCCTTAGTGAAGCTGCAGCTGGAGTACTGTGTCCAGTTTTGGGCCCCACACTTCAGGAGGGATGTGGATAAGCTTGAGAGAGTCCAGAGAAGAGCCACCCATATGATCAAAGGCCTAGCGTGCAAGCCTTACAAGAAGAGGCTGAGGAACGGAGAACTCTTCAGCCTGGTGAAGAGAAGGCTATGGGAGGACTTGGTGGCTTCCTATAAGTAGATAAGGCAGGTGCATCAGGATCTAGGAGAATACTTGTTTAGCCCTCTTCCTGCACTTTTTTTAACATAAATTAACCCTTTGCAACAGTAAAGGACATTGGGCATTGAAGTCCCCTCCATTACCTGTGAAAGAGAGGTGGGAAGACAAAAATGTCCCCAGTGCCTAGACACTACAGTGGTAGTAAATATGTTAGGTTAAAATATGCTAAGGTTAGGGTGTTGTATCTTGTGTTAGGGTTGTCTATGTAGCTTTGCTGAAATTTAAACAATGGATTTGTCTGGGTGGATAGGGATGGTTCTGCCTCAGGGACACTAGATGACCTCTCAAAGTCTCTTCAAGCCCTACTTTGTCTTTATGACTCTATGTCTTCCTACTATTCTAATAATACCATATATGTAAAAAAAAACAACCCAAAAGACAAATATACCCCTAATTATTGTATGCACAGACCAGTATGTTTATCCCTTTAATTCATGTTGTTTTCATTACTTAACCAAATCCTGATTGCCACGTAAAAAGTACTCTGTTAAGACTCTACTATGCCTCCAGGATTGCAACTACTCTAAAGGGCAATTCCTTTAACACATCAGAAACTATAAACTTGCTATTTATAATAGCTGCAAATTTCAGTGTAACCAGCAGTCAGAATGTAACTAAGAAATTCAAGATCTCTACACAGCAGCCCCTCAGCACATTATGCCCCCATGCTGGACCTTCATGACAAAGTACTTTATCTTGTCTGACATGTATTTTATCTAAGAAATGCAGTTAGCAGAAGACAGTAAATTTTCTAGCAAAAATAATGCAAGTATACTATCAACATGGAAACCCACGACAAACTGCTTATATGTATCAAATTTATCAAGGATTCCACTACCGCTGGGAGGTACCACTCAATTTTTCATACCATGTTTGCCATTGTACGTCTCAAAAAGTATCTAGTATTTTTTCTAGTACAAAACGATGCTGTTGTTTTCTGGCTTTATCTTTACTGGCATTTTATAGAGGTAACAGAATTTTGCATCCAAATAAAAACATAGAGTGGGTAAAAGACACTAAACAATTTTTAAAGGCCTTCTCTACCATTTAGTGCACTGATTCTGCCTATGAATAAATTAAAAAAACAAACCTTTTTTACAACATTTTCAAGTGATATAAATACATCTCCTCAAATATTCAAGTATTTTAAAGGTCTTCCAAGTATACTTTCACCTTTAACTCCAGATGTCATGATAATAATAATCCATTTTCTACTCAATTAATACTTCCTCTTGTCTGGCTTGCAAAGTGACAAACATTTTGGCCCAATTCAGCAGAGCAATTAAATATGTGTCAACTTTAAATACGGGGCTTTTCTCATGAACATCAGAGATATTGGGCCAGCCATAAAACACAACTTGGACAGATCCAGAATGATAAAGTAGGTACCAAAAGGGAGATAAAACAGAATTCAGACACCTACCTTATAAAAGAAGCACTCTGGAACACTGTTCTAGCAGCCAGATAACTAATTAGACACTTAGAACAATTTGTTACCTACGTCTTAGATTACAGATGTGCCAAAACTTGGATTTCTATGCAGAAGTACTTTGGTCTGAGCAACCAGCATTTAGCTCCCACCAAAACTTCTTTGAAAGCCAGGTAAGTGGAAGACCAGTGCCTGAATTCTACCTCAGTCCCTGGAGAAGCCCAGAGACAGATGTGCTCAGATACATCTGTTGCAAATCAACAGTATTGAGTTTGTTCTGAAGTATATCATGCATTGTCATCTTTACTCAAAGACAATGGTGGTGCTGGGCATGGTGGTAGCATATAGACTGGTCTTTAGGGTATTCTCCTGAGAGGTAGGATATCCTCAGACAAAGGAAAAAATTGAGCCTAGCTTTGCTACTTGTTGTGTAGCTACTGTGTTTATAATACACACACACACAGAGGATCCAGAGCCCGAAATCCTCTGTTCAACCCTCTTCTAAAATACCACAGGGACAGCACTGATTTTATATAGATAGAATACATATACATACATACATATAGACACACAAATAGATATACACACATACATATATACACATACCTATATATATACATACACATATATATACATACATACATACATACATACACACACACACACACACACACACACACACACACACACACGTATATATATAGTCAGTGCTGTTCCTGTGGTGTTTTAGGAGAGGGTTGAACAGAGGATTTCGGGCTCTGGATCCTGCATAAGGTACCTGAAGGTTTGGCTTGACGAACTGCTCCTGTCCTCAATGTTTTCCTATTGACCTGTCCTACACAGCTGCCAGCTAAGGGCAGTGATTTTAGGTGATTCCAAAGTCAACAGGCTGACTGCTTTGGACCCTATTCTTTGGCACCTAATTCTCCCTAAACATTATGTGGGGAAGTCAAATGCCTAAAATCAGGGTTCTGGATTCGACTCCAGAGACCAAGATCCAGTGCTCCTGCTTAAACCCAGGGGTTTCTGGCTAGAGGGTCTTTTCCCTTTGCTCAAGGTCAGACCGGATGCCATATTTAGTCCTCTTCCTGCACTTTTTTGAATAGTTAAGCACTGCAGCACTTAAGTCCTTTATTGGATCACACAACCAAGATTACTTAAATTATTAAATGGTTTGTTCAACTAGCTCAGATGACTTACCCCTTTTCTAGATCCTCAAACCCTTACATAGTTTCAAAATCATAAAAACTGTAATATATATCTCATATATACATATGATCTTAAATAATTTTAAATGTGATTTTTAATTCATAAATATATTTGACTATGATCTTCAAGATTCTACTTTGATAACAATTTGTACCTTATTACATATCAATGTAATAAAATATCTATGGCAACATTTGAAACATTAAACTGAAGAAAGCAGAAAATTCAGCATTTAAGTTCAAATTACAATATTAGCACAGTGTGCACAGACCTTTTATTATTTGATTGCAATTATAATTAATATAATTATTAATATAATTGTTATTATAAGTAGCAAGTTTGTAGTTTCTGATGTGTTAAATAAATATTATTGGCTCCTTAAAGTCACTCTGCTTCTCAATTCTTCCATTGCAACACTTGGAACAAACAGAGAGAGGGGGCAAAGGTAACTTTGTCACATTGTTCCCTGTGTATTCAGGAGTCATTTGGCTGTTGTCAATTAATGAAGCTTCAGGACTCCTCTAAATTATATTCTGATTTCCTTAGTCTCCTATGGGTTCTGAGAAGCAGAAGGACAATCTATGCCCTCTGGCAAATGTTAATATATTTGTGCAATTGCGATTAGAGGATTGTATACCTAAACCCCAAAATCAGGTTCTCTGACAAGCATGCCTGCCATACCAGGATGCACAATTTTTAAAATCAGGCATAAAATTCCTCTGATCCAAATCGCACAACTCCTGCAACTGCTGGTGCAGAGAGGCCAGTACTGGGACTTGGTCCCTGATGAAGGCTCCCCGCCCACCACTGAAGTAATTCTTAAACTTGGAGTCTCATTAGTATGTTTTTGGTTTTGGAACATGCTTTTGCATGTAAGTAGACAGGGCATGATTCTTTTCTCTTGTGCCAAGACTTACCACTGCGGTAATATAGATAAGCTCATTAAAGTCAGGGAAAGTTTTTCCCTTGACTTCATGTGATAACCATTATTCTCTACACATTCTTGACTAATATAACAAGTGACTACTCCAGCTGTATCAAATAGACTATAGAATAACAACAGCACCTCTTAATGGTGACAGTAAAAAGAACCATCAAAACTCCGTCAACTTCAGGGACAGGTGCAAAATGTCCCTTGTTAAAAATGTTGGATTATTATTCAGAATATTTTTATCTGAAAACTGCAACATATATTCTTTGTTTCTGCAGTGGATACAACATTGCACCAATTACTAATTCCCACTCCAATGTACTGATCTAACAAATACTGTTGTTGGTAAACAACCAACCTGAAATTCTCTCAGATCATGAAGCCAATGAAAGGTCAGGTATCTGAGTTCCATGGTAGTATTTACTCTACACAGTTTAAAATATCTGTCTTACTGCAAAGTTGATAGAATTCTCAAAAATTTCTGTGAGTTATATTTAAAATAATGGGTTAGTTAAAATATCCTATTCTTTACTTCATAAAGAATGGATTAGCAGAAGTCTTGAAACATTATTGTCCTTATGTTTTAAAATCAATTTACATTTAGTTCCTCTAAGTACAAAATGTAAAACCTTCTGAATCCTTTCTCTATGTAAAATATTCTTAATAAAATCAATGAAATTGTTTAAGACAATAAGAAATGTCAATCAAAGACTTGAGATGGGTGCTAATTGATAATCTGCTTATTATCCACTTTCAGTCATATGACTAAGTTACACAAGAAAGTAGTGATTCAAAAGTGTAACAGATTTTCATATATAAATCACCATGCATTGTTTCATGGCCAAGAATATTAAACAAATCTCATCATTATGGTTATAAAAAGATCAGCTCTCTCTCACTTCTATCCAAAATTAAGGACCATTAAAAAAAATCCTAACACCTTTTGAAACAGGACCTTGAAATAATATACATTTTTGTTGGAAATACAATACGAATCTAAGTTCTGGTCAAAGACATGATGATCACTAAAGAACTGTTTTTTTTCTGAAAAGAACAAAAGAATCCCTCTAGTTGTCCTCAGCTGGACCATCTTGGACACACAAGGTGCTTGTACATGTGACAATGTTACCATGTACCTGTGATGAAAAATTATCTTTGTGTGTCTTAATGGTGTCACACTTTACACGTATGCGAGTTTTGGGTGTTTTAAATGAATTTGCATTGTCACAAACTAAACCACATCCCCATGTAGTTTAGTTTGCAACATTGCAACCTAGAGTGCTGCAGCCATTAATCAGTCAGCTCACCTCTCGGCTGCAGGACAGGCAGGCAGGCTCTGCTGAAAAAAAATTATTAGGCCCTCGCCACTTCTGTCTTCAGCAGGTGCCTATGGCCACCAGGATACCTGGAACAAAGGAAATGGCATGGCTTGCCCTTGGGGCAGCGCAAGAAGATGGCAGGAGGGTGGCTGGATGTGTTAGAGGCCTGAGTAGGTAGTGGGGATGGTGCACTGGAAGCCCAGGTGAGCTCAGGGAAGAGCTGGATTGGGTGCCTGTGAGCTGGGGCAGCACTCGGCCTGCTAGCAGCTCGCCTGGCCAACCCTAAGGTGGGGCATTGCTGTGAAGGGAAGGGCCAGAGCCCTCCACAGCTCAGGGATGGTTCAGCCACTACAGGACCCCACTTCTGGTCCCCCAGCTAATGCCTCGGGAGCCGCTTTTTGTCTTGCTGCCTGAGTTCCACCCCATCAGCCAGAGCTGGCAAGTGCTCGTAAAGCATGCCAGTGATGGAGGCAGGATTTGCCCCATAAGTGGCTGTACTACCCAAGTCAGCTCGCCTCTCTTCTGCGGCATCCCTGCCACTTCAGGTAAATTCTTAGTAGTTCTCTTCTGACTGCCACATCCATCCATAGCATCTGATGAAGGAAGTTGTTGTCTCTGATGAGAATACACACATACTAAGTCAACTTAAAATAAGGTGACTTAACTAAGTTGCCTTAAGTTAAGCCACACTACAACATACACAGATACAGATCCTTGACATGGAGGCAGCCATTTAGGGTACAGACATAAGTGCATCTCCCAGCTATAACTCAGAATGTGTTCTGAAAAGTGTTCTGAGTTACAACATTACCCCAGACCAAACAGAAAAAATTTGGTCTGGTTCCAGTGGGGAGGAGAATCTAGCTGCTGGCTGGGAGCCTGCAGTCAGGTTTCCTTAGGAATGAACATGGCTCTCTGCCAGTACTCACTGTTTTTAGACTTGGAGGAAGGAAAGGCAGTGGAGGGGGCTGATTTTTTTTCATATTAAGGTACATATTAAGGTCATAGTTCCATAGTTCCTACAGTACATTCTTTTAACAAGCTTGATAAATTTCCATTTATTATTTTCTAAACTTGAAGTAAACTGGAGAAGGAGCTCATAACACATTAAGAATGTAAACAAACTAAATATAAATATGCTTTATATCTAAAAATGTAACTAAACTAAAAAAAAAAAACTTTGCCTCTCACACTAAAAGTATATATGTTCACGTCAATCCACAAAACATCATTTCACCTTTTCACCACTTTGTGGTTTTAAAAATAAAATCAAGCAAAACAATAACACATAGATGACTGGAGTCACTTAACTCAGATCTAGTTCACAGGAAAAAAGGTTCATTAAAGTCTCTATCAAAAGTCAGTAACTTTTGAAATAATAACATTTTTATGGCTCAACAGATCTAGTGATCTGTTTTTGGCTTTCCAGGGAATCACAAGCTGTATCAGAGATTACTAGGAGGTCAGGCTGTCAATTAATCATGGTTAACACACGATTGACATGTTAATTGGTGTTTGTGTTAATTTTTTTAACACATAAATCACACATGTGGTTTTGGAGCCCATACCCAGGCTCTGCTCCATGGCCATCACCACTGCCTCAGGGCCACTCAGCAGGGTAGCAGTGCTAGTGAAAGGACTGCAGGGTGCTGGCTTTAGGCTTCAGGCTGCTGCAGTGGTGGGGAGGGGTGTGCACAGACACAGACACAGATACAGACACAGATGAGCAGCTGCAGCCTGCATGCAGCCCCGAATGCAGCCCAGTGGTATGTAGAGTACTGCCCAGCAGGTAAGTCTGTTGGAGAAAAGAGGCATGGGGAAAGGATCAGGCAGGAGGGCAGATCAAGGTCCCCACAATGAGGGAGGGAGTGTGGTGGGGGCTGGGGTGGGTTGTGAGATGGAGCCATGGGCAGCTCATCCAGGGATGCAGGGGGAGTGTGGCACCTGCTGCTGCGCTCACCCCCGGGGAAGGCATGGAGGGCACATGACCCCTGGATTTGTGTGTGGGGCATAGGTGGACTGTGGGCTGAGAGCTGGGGCTCTCTGTGCTCTGCTGTCTTTGCCCTGGGAGCTGCAGGCTCCTGGACATGCTGCACATCCTGCCTGCCTGGTGGCATGAGGCACAGAATGGTGTCACGTAGCTCCTGGGACAAAAGCAGCAGGGCACAGAGCCCCGAGCCCACAGGCTGTGTCTGCCCTGTGCACAAATCCAGGGGGCATGTTTCCCCACCATGCCTCCTTCAGGGATACATGCATAGTGGTGGGAGCCATTCCCTGCCATACCTGGCTCCATCCATGACCCACCCCAGCCCTGGGGCCCCTTTCACTCCAGCCCCTACCCCACTCCTGCACTGTGGGGGCCTCAGTCTGTCCCCCCTTCTCTGTCTTCTTCTCTACAGTCTTATCTGCTGGGCGGTGTTTGTATGTGTCTGTGTCTCTGACCCTCACTCCCAAGCCACAGCCCCGCCAGCCCTGCTGCTGCCTCTCACTCCTGACCCATAGTACTCTGCATCCTGTCAGGGCATGCAGGAACCTCCACCCTAGGATCCAAACCCCCCACACACGCCCACACCCCAACCATTCAAAGTAGCTGCATAATTTTGCATAATTTGAGGTTTTCTGCACATAAGTTTGAGTTTTTAGCAGTGCAATTAAAATCGCAAATAATTGTGACTAATTTTTAATAATTTGGCAGCCGTACTAGGAAGTAGTTGTCGAAGAGGGATTTTTAGTCTTCCATGGAACCAGGTGAGCAACACTGCGTTAAAAAAATACTGATTGCTGAAACTATATTTTTTCTTATGTATATAGGTAATTTGTGGTAAACTTTCATTTCACTTCTAGTTTCTGAGCCATTAGGATTGTACTGAGCCTATATTTTGAAGACATTTTTCAAATCAACTTAATTTGTTTAATAATTGCTGAAATGCTCTTACAATTTCTTGCAATTCCAGGTACTGGGATGCAATAAAATACAAGGCTCATATTAAAATCACAAGATTTTGCAACATGAAAATAAGAGACTGCTTCTACGTATGTTGTAGTAGGCTTGGAGCGTTGTAGCCGCAAGGGTCCAGGAAATATGTGAGAAGCAAGACTACCCTTGCTTCTATATATGTTAACATCAAAAACTCCTAGTATAGCATTTGCCTGTTTCTCTCTGGGGATGTTCTTAAGCTTTGAAAATTTGCACGGTGGGAGAAATGAATATAGTGCAGGATCAAAAGAAGCATGTTAAAGTATAATTCCTCTTCCGACCAGCTCCTGATGTTTCATGAAACCCCCCTGAATGGGCATCTCCCCCCACTTTTCCTTTGCACCTATTGCTGCTCCTCAAGCACTATCTATGTGCCCTAAGTGGAGGGGTACAATTAGTGCATGTAAATAAACTCCAGAGTGTATTGCTCTGGAGGTTTTTGATCCCAGGCACGACACTTGAATGTGCACCCAGGAGTAGTTAACTATGGAACAAGCAGCCCCAGAATTTATTAATGCACAGCATGCGTAGCACAGTCAGAGCAGCCCCAGCTGGCAGAGGGCCTCTGGGGGTCAGCCTACCAGCCTGGAGCTGCTCCAACCAGACTCAGTGTGCTGCAGAGGGCTGACTAGGGCATAAGGGTGCTTCAGTGTGGGGACAGCCAGCAGGCCATACTGATGCACCCTTGTGCCCCAGGCAGCTGGGTCAGAGTCTACACATGCACTGCTGCGCATGATAAAACTCTTCAGCAGCATAGTACTTGTATGTACAAGTACTGCCCTGCTGCAGAGTTTATTAGTTTCCTGCACCCTAATTAGGAACACGCAAACTGCTGCTCACCTCTGCCTCACCCTGCAGGACCACAAGGTCTCCAGTCTCCTCCATGGACTGGTTGGGGCCCCAGGTGGTGGTGTGTGGCATGGGTGAGGACACCATTGGGCCTCTCATGCCGGCTCTCTGGCCCTCTGCATGACTGTCCCTGGATCCCTCTGCATCACTGGGCCTGGACAGCTAACCGCAGCACCTAGCAGAGGCACAGTGTGGGACTAGGAGTCTTGCAGTGAGGCGATGCCACACAGCACCTGTGGGGTCCAGACAGGCTGCTGGGGTTGGATGAGGGCAGCTGGAGTTGGCCCCAGGTGCTGGCAGGCCTGGCAGCAGCCTGCAACCCTGGGTAGCACAGCCCTGGCAGCCATGTGGCACTGCGGTGGCCAGCAGTTGCCCCAGACTCCATGCTCTTGTGCCCCAGGACCAAAAATGCCGGCAGGCTTTTAAAGGGCATGTGGCTGGGCCCTTAGATGCAGTCTTCTTCAGATAAGTATACTAGCATTTGTTGTTTTTAGGCATGCAGAGTATTTTCTCAGGTGGTATCCGGTTGCTGTTGCTTTTAATATACAGCCTGCTGGAGCGTATTTGTTTTGAAAGGCCAATGCTAGCAAGCCATCTTCTAGATCTTGAAGGCAATGCAGAAAGCACAACTTGGATATGTATTCAGCAGCAAAAGCTTAGAAAGGTTTATTGTCACCGGATAGCACACTAGTTGGTCTGATTAGTAGTCAGTCCAACTTGGTAAAGCTTGTCTTTAATGGGTAGAAACACCATACGTTATTCATGCTCCCCTAGGTCTCTGAGGGACAGGTCTCTGAACCACTGTTTTTATACTTGCATGCTCCCCCCGCCCTCCCCTGTCTCATGCCAATTCTTATTTCTCTCCCTGTTGAGATGTCCATCTCTACTTGTTTTCCTTGCCAAATTTATGCACCTGCACTTGTCTCATCAGTAGGTTCTAACTTTTACATTTGTCCTTGTTTTTTAGCTGATTTTTTCCCCCTTCACTGTCTTTTTGCTCATTAGTGCATTTTAATTTTTTTTCTTTCTTACTGGGTCATATAGCAGTCAGGAGGCCCCTTTCTCCCATACCGCTTTTTGGCACCATATCTTAATATAGCTTAACATAACTATGGCCTAGTTATGTAACTGGAATTCCTACAGCATTATAAACTGAAAGGATGATCATTAATAGTTCTTAAGTCTTCTATTTGTACTTGGGGAGGGACAACTGAAAATTCTGATCTGTCTTCATTTCCCCTGCCTCTTCTGGATAAAGGCATTGATTTGATTTTTTTTTCTGCAGGTCCCATTGAAGCAAAGCAGTTAAGCACACACTTTTAAATACTTTGCTAAATTGCAGTCCTATCTGCCTATTGTTCTTCCCTTGTTGGTTTCCAGATTAGTGAATAGTGTCATCTATATAAATAATATTTGCAGTTACACAGGTTGGATAGTAACACATGTGGAATATCAAATCCCATCAGCTTCAGAACATTAAACCACCACTAAGTTAGCAGTGGAGCTGGGAAGAAATCTCTTGTATAAACTGCATTGCAAGAAAGTTCTCTTTAGCATACAGTAATGACTACTGTCATAAGGGCAGGAGTAGATAGGTTAAGGTACTTGCAATGTCTCCACGGGCATGAATGTAAACCTCATTCCAGTCTTGTGTTAAAGGCCATTCTACTTAGACATAAATGGATGCCTGACCATTCAGACAAGGAAGACAAAGGTGGCCAGATGCATCGCTAAACACAACACGCCACACCACAACACTGTGGAACACTGAATACACAAACTGGCATGCCTTTAACCTAGTGTTTCTCAAGCAGGATGCCACAGCACTCTAGGGTGCCCTTAAGTCCTTTCAAGAGTGCTGCAGGTTGCCATACAATATTAGCATTGTTAGGTGTGCAAATATGATTCACAAGATCAAACCAGAGATTTCAAATAGGAATCCACAGTGTTAAAAACATGATGACCTGTTAAGACTTTCTGCATTCCTTGCAACAAAACAATTGCTCTATTATTTTTCTACAGTCAAAAAACAAATAGAAACTCAGAGCTGGCATTTTCCAATGGGATGCCTTGCATCTAAAAAGGGTAACTAGACTTGGGTGGACCTTCAACCTTTTAAATTACTACTATCTTAATGATAGTATATAAACTCTGTAGGCACCTACTTCAGAATTCTCTGAATGCATACTGTCCTGTCTCTGCACATGCTAGAAGGGTCACATATTTAAACAGTTGGTGTCCAGGAAGAAGGTAATCCTCTGCCAAAATCCCCTAAGAGTCCCTATGTGATTGTCATGCTGAGCCACAGGCAGCCAGATCTGGTAGTCACCCAGGGTTAGGAGAAGCAGCCAAGATCTGAGGAGAGTGTATGTAGTATGAGTATAGGGAAGCAAGGAAGCCAGATCTATCTCGGAAACAGAAGCAGAGATCCAGAAGGTTGAGCAGAGCATGAGGTCAGGAAGCTAGTAAGGTCAGGCATCCAAGAGATTGGACCAGATTCAAGTCAGGAAGCCAAAGAGTCAGACTAAACTTGCGGTCCACGGACAAGCTGTCAGATATCTGGAAAAATCTACCAGAAAGCTAGTAGACACATAAGCCAAAGATGCAGCAACCTAAGTACAAGGTTGAACCTTTTAGCCCAAATATTTCTTCTTCCAGGTCAAAGTTTTATAATGGAAAAGGTGACCCTGACTTGCCACACCAGTGGCAGTGAATGGATGTGTGGCAAGAGCCAGGTGGAGGGTTCTGGCCACCTGACTCTGCCCTAGTGTGCTACTGAGGAGGTGGAAGACCAGGGTGAGTGGCTCTGACAAGCAGGTCAAGGCCACGGCCCATTTTCACAGCATGCATAACATATCCAAGCAGGATCGGACCCTTCATGAAATACAATTGTGACTACTTTCTTTTAAAGCAGGACAGGACAAGACTGTGCTACTCACCTTTTGTATACTTTTTTACCCAAATCCAAAATTACTCTGAATTTAAGATAACTGCCCAGCGCTTAGTTTCTGTCCCAACCACCTGCCTCACCCCAAACTACCTGCTTCTCCCAGTATGCGCATGCTCCAGGCTAGCCCCTGTGGTGCCTGTACCCCTTACTGCCTTGCTCCCCACTTGGTGTCTGCTCCCCACTTGATGGCTATTCCCTCTGCTTAGCATTCCTTGCCACTTGGCCCTGGTCCTGCCTCCCTCCCATGCCTGTACTCCCTGATGTCTGCCACTCCTCACAACACCTCCATCCCAGGCACTTGTCCCTGGTCCTGCATGCCTCCTGCACTGCCTTGTCCCAGCTGCCTGTCTGTCCTGTTTCGTGCTCCCACTGCCTAGACCCTCACCCCCACCCATCACCACTTACCTTCCTCTTGCAGCTCCAGCTCCTGTTAGAGCCCCACTCCAGCCTGGACCAGAGAGCATGAAGCATGTGCTACTTCCTGCCTCAGCCCAGCCACACTACAGCTGCTGGGGTGGTGGCAGCTTCCGCCCTATCACTGGCCTTGGTTGAAGCTGCAGCTGCAGCGCCCCACTCTAAACCTGAATCTAAGATGAGGGGCTCTTTCCGCCCTCCCTAACCCCCATGTTGAATGAGAAAGAAAACCTTGTCTCAGATTTGAGTAAATATGATAGTACACTACTGGTTACTACAGCACTTGCCAGGAAGCAAGAAAACCAAGTTAAATGACCTTGCTCAGCATGAAGGGACACAAATCTTTACGTCTTACATTGCAGGAAAGTTTCTTAAACTTTTGACTACAGAATAGGCTGGATGGAGAAGGAGGCAGCCTCCATTCCTGATGTTGAACTTGGTCTAATCAGAAGCTGCTTTAATCACAAATATTTTACATATTAGATGGGCACCACCACCTTCTCTTTTGACTGTGTTATACAATAAAATAGGGAGCTTCTCTCAGCTTTTTTGCTGTTTTGTTTTTGTTTATTTTGGCGAAAAATATTCACAAACCAGTTCTTGGAAAAAATGACCTGAGATTCCCAGACTCACTTGCAGGAGAATGTAGAAAATGTTGGGAATTTTACCACAAAGGTATTTCACTGAGTTGTTATACCTATAAGGAAGTAAGTTCAAGCCTTGTTCTGAATTTGAGTAAAGTTTATTTCCAGTTGCTGTCAAATGTCAGGTTTAAATGGATAATGAATCTTTTAGACTGAGGCAAAGATGACTGGATGTGATTGAGCCACATCACACACTAGAATGTGGTTGACTAAGCTTTCCTTAGCCACAAGGCTGATGTGCCACTTTCACCTAGGTGAATTTCTAACTCCTGGGCTTTGTCTAATGATTTGATCTACTGTGCCCAACATGCATCTAATAAATCTGAAGTTCCATTTTCTCAGAAAAGATATAGAAGCTTCTAGTTGCTGCAAAGATGTAGGAACAATATCTCACTATCACTCCAACACTGCCTGGCCTTCTTTTCTGAGTCTCTCTTGCAAGGCAAAGAAATTCCTATCGTTTCCTCTACTGTCATATGTAGCTTTTGTAAGCAACAGCAGCAGTAATATAAAACTGCCAAGTTTCTTGACAATTTCCCACAGAGTTCTGAATATCAGCTGCAAAATTGATCAGAATCTTGTTAGTATCAGTTTGCTTCTGCTGATCAAAGCAATGAGTAGTTGTAAATGGAATGGTTTCGTCTCTCTGCAGACAAGGAAGACAGTACCACACTGTTTTAACATTCTGTTAAATTGTTAAGATTTGGAAGATATCTTCATATTCTGGTACCATGACAGCTAAAACCTTAAGTTATTTACGCCTTCCAGGCAATGCTTCTTATTTGCTGTAAATTGAACAAATATTTCAAGCCCTGCTAAAACTCTTCAATTTCTGGACTAAATTAAGCATCATTTATATATCCCTGGATATACAAATGCATGCAAATATCTAAGTGAATTTGATTTGTCTGGAAAGGAGAAAAGGCTTTTAAAAATTAATCCTTAAACTCACTGAAGTGGTTATAGTCTGTTGTGCACATCTCTAGAATTAAACAAGTAGTAAGATAAACCCCCCTCCTTTTTGTCTACCAAGGTCAAACATACATACTTTGCTTTTATTAATAAAGAAAAGTTGTTTTAAAAAGACTTTACAAGAAGTGGATATATTTCAGTGTATTCAGACTGTTGGGAAATACAGTGGGAAATAACTTTGACTGATGAGCTACTAATAATTAATAGAAGGAATGAAGTTACCATAATAAGGGGAAACAAAATGTATTATTAATTGAAGCAGATTTTAGATGATAAAGATGCAGTATATAGACTAAATAGAAATAATGTTACCTGGCGTCTACAACCCCATGTGTCTGCTGAAAGCTAAAAGTGTCATTTTGGGAACTTTGCTTGGGGGTTTTTGGTATGAAAACAGGATAGGGAGATTGTTTAGAACAGACTGCTATGGCAGGGCACATGGGGTACCTGCCATTTCAAGAGGTCAGGCAGTCTACGAAGATGCTGGCGGTGCATACCAGGGCTAATTGGTGGTCAGCTGACCCAGGGAGCCAGAAGGTGACTCAGCCTGATAGAGGGAGTCATCTGACTCATGCTGGGCTTAGAGCAGGCATAAGCCCAGGCCCTGAGACAAGCCAGCGGTAAATTTGGAGCCTGTTGAGAAAACTCCACCTCCACAGGCAAGCTGTAGCTCCACAAGGTCAGCTTGGAGAGTACAGAAGCAGTCTGGAGGTTTGGGGAGGAATTAAGGGGAGGAGGAGGTTCTTAGAGACCCAGGGAGGGGTCTGGAGCCCAGAGCGAGAGGCTGAGAGGGTAGGACCAGTGAAGGTCCAGGAACTCCAAAGGAGGGATAAGTGAAGAAAATATCAGTCAGGATACATTTGTGAGGCATGGGGCATGGTATAGGGAAGGAATGGAGCCATGCAATTAGCCCATACAGCAGTGACCACAGGCACCTGGGCTTCTTGCAGATAATGAAAAAGAAAAAAAAAAAGTGATTTACCAGAAGAGGCAGCACATTACTTCAACTGGATCTGCAGCATCTGCATAGATCGGGCATTTCAGCAGGGCTTTTTGGTGTTTTTAGCTAAAACTCTTAATCAGCTATTAAATAAAAGCCCCACTAAAGCACCCAGTCTCTACAGATGTTAGGCAAGCTGGGGCTAACTGATGCACTGCCTCCTGTGGGCGTGTGCTAGGCTCAGCATGGCAGCATGGCATGTTTAAAGTACCTTTTTTTTTAACATCTGCAGGTAGCTCTGGTGGTCATTTGAAAGAGCAATTTGGGAAGTCCCAGGCAGCCTCTCTCATAAAAGTGTATGATATCAAGACATGACGGACAACTGAAGGGTGACTGCCCAGAAATTAAGAGCTGCAGGGACTCCAGGGGCTTCACGGCTACCCCTGGAAGTTCACCCTGCCACTTCTATATCAGTGAATCTCAGACTGCTGTGAGATTCTTTTAAGGGTGATGCAGGATGCCATACAATATTAGTACTGTTAGTTGTGCATGTGATTCACATGATAGACCCAGTGGGCATTTATACACATGCTCTGGGAGGCGGGGGTTGGGGGTGCTTAAATTACAGCTGCTGTAACTAAAGCATCAGGAGCATCATGTGTATCAGCATCCCTGCACTGAAAAATGGCAGCAGGGACACTTTAATTAAAGCTTATCGAATGAGCTTTAGTTAAAGCACACCCAACTGTCATTTTTCAGCAAAGGGATGCTGATACACATGACAGTGGATTCTGCTGGAGCATGTCAGTTACCACATTCCAGCACAGGTCCTATGGGTTATGATGTGCTGGAATCACAGCGTGTCAGAGCAGCCTCAATGTATGTGGATAAGTGCCCAGTGATTTCAAACAGGATTCCATAGTACCTACTGAAAACACTCTGACCTGTTGTGGTCTTTCTGAGCTCCTTCTAAGAAAAGGCTTACTCCATTGTTTTCCCATTGTAAAATAAAAAGAAAAAAAAAGAGTAGAAGCTAGAAGCTGTCACTTTCAGAGGGGTCCCAAGGGCTAACAAGGGGTGCCTTGGGTCTAAAAAAGGTTGAAAACCATTGATTTAGATATGATAGAGTACAATCTAATCATGCAACAAAGTATACCATAAAAAATAAGACCTTAAAAGTGAAATTAAAGCAGTGGTAGAAAGTTTAACAATTGCCAAAGTTGAGGAAACGGAGACAAGCAGGATGTGAAATCCCTCCAACTTTTCCAAAATTTTGTTCTGGTACATTAAAAAGATTTATACATTTACATTCACTATGAATGACCTTAATGAAACTAACAAGCATTCAATTAAATGCCTATATTTGCAGGAGTGTAAGCCTACATTTTTACATAATAAGACTGCAGTCTAAAGGAGGGCTTTTGGATATTGCCATCTGATAAGTGTTTACTACTTATGTATTCTAGAAATCTATTATTAAGCCTCCCCAGTCCTTCAAAAAGGGGACTCAAGACTTGATATTTCAAAATGAAGGACACCCACAGATGGCTGAAACCTTTCTTTCTTTTCATGTTTCTTTGCTGGATCTAATCTAATACTTTCGTAAGCCAAAAGGACATCTTTTAAACAGTTGAAGCACATCATGTGAAGCTTTACAGAATGGTAATTTATGATCAAAATATAATAATGTATTTTTATTAATGTTGCCACTTATATTTTTAAGAGTTACATGTAAAAATGAAATCTAATTATGGAAAACAGTTTTTTCCCCCCAAAAGCTGAATTTGTCTGATTTAACTGTAAATATTAAATCACATACATTGTACTATATGATAGTATGTTAGTGCTAGGAAGAGCTTTGCTTTTAATTACTGTTGGCTGTAAGATTATTTAGGACCTCTAGAAAGGGAAAATCTTACTTATCAGGTATTTTCTAGAACAAAATATTTTTGTTTATATTTAAAGTAGACTTGCTCATGCTTATTTGTCAATATTTGCTGTATATAGTGAATTCCAGAGACCTGTGAGAGAAGTCTCCAGCATTTCTTTTTCTTTTCTCCAGGAATACAAATATACATTTTAAAAGAGAAAAAAAAGAAGACCATTATATACACCTTGAATTGTACCCACAAGCAAACAAAAAGCCAGTCCAGAGATTTGAGCACAGATGTTGTGTACTTGTAATAGCTCGTTCCACTTGCAAACTGAGCAGCTGCATTCTGCACTAGCAGAAGCTTTGATTTTTATTTATTAAATTTGATGGGAGCAATCAATTAAAACAATTATTGCAAAAAAGCTTCATTACAAACACAGGGCCCAATTCTGGACTCTTTACTGATGGCAGCCATCCCAGGATCTTCAGTGGAAGTGTTTCTCTAGGGATTATTAATGAAAGTAAAGATTACTGGATCCACCCGTAGGTCATCTTCATCCTAAAAGCTATCAGCTGGAGAATTACATCCATTTTCAATGTACTATTCACAAGTATTGTGCAAGCTATTTTTGGAAGTTATTATTAAAAAGTATATTTTTCATTATCTTCATGGTTATTTAGTGATGTTCAACTGTTTCTTTCCCTCACCTTTTCCTAGGGGTTTGCTAAAAATACATTGGGTTAGCTATGTTAAATAAAAATACACACTTAGTACCATTACAACATTATTCACCTGAGGCTCTGAAGCATGATCTACTGTACATCTCCTGTCCCCTGTCTCTCTGGTCACCACTGGCCCTGCCCAGGCCTTGGGAGTCACCTGGGTGCCGAGACAGATTTTTGCCATATGATTTGACATTTGTCATAATTGCGCTGAACAGCAACTTGAGAAGAAAACATTTTTGTGCCATGCTTTTGCACGGTACGATCGAGTGCATGCCCTGTGGATACCCTGGCCCTCTGACGCAACGTGAATGGCCGACGCAAAACAATATTGTGCCACAATGGCGCCGACTTGATGCATTACAAAGCTCAGGAGCAAACCCTCTAGAGGGGACATCTCTTCCTTCACATGGGCTTTTCCCAAGGCCTGGAGGCTCTATCAGTGACCACCAACCTCCACAGTCAGACCTGCCAATCCCACACAACCTTGTGTCAGGCACTGTCCCCAACGCTCTCTCAATACGTCTTTCATGGGCACATGAAACTAAACCAGAAGTGCTCAAACTCCTTGGCCTGTGGGCCACATCTGAACATGAGGCAACCCTTTGGAAGCCCCAGTGAACGCTGCCATTGTTCTCCCACTGCCCAACCTCTGGCCCCGTGGGGAGCACGTTGGCAGAAGGCAGAACCTGGCGGACACACCGCACAGTCGGGCAGGTGAGCAACGTACCACGCTGTTCTTCATCATGGCCTTGACAGTGAAGCCATCGCTGACCTGTGGCTTGGCTTTCTTGGCAGGCCCCAGTGGCAGCGGCTGTTGCAGGGGTAGGTGCCATGCCTGCTTCAGGGCACAGGCACCCTGCTGCTCCACCACCATCTTGCCCCGCACCTTCCTAAAAGAAATAAAAAGAAAGTAGGGATGAGAAAGGAACCTGAGCAAGGGTTACACTCATTGCATTTGGAATAAATCTAAGTAATTGTACATTAAATGAACAAAACAGGGATGAGAAAATTTTCAGCCAGATGCAAAAAGAAGTCACCCCCCACCACCACAATGGGATGCCCCCCCAGAATGGGATGT
>NW_017728943.1:109853339-109865926 GCF_001723895.1 Crocodylus porosus
GGTCCACCCTCTTCAAGAATGGGATGTCCCCCCCGCCCCACAATGGGATGCTCCCCCCCGCCTCACCCCGCGAAGGCTCGCGGCAGGGGCGGCTGCGCGCGGGGCAGACGCTATAACCGAGTCCGTCGCCAGCGCGCGCGCGCTTCCAGGGACGCGTCCCGGTTGCTAGGCAACGCGTAAACAACCTGCCGCCTGGCCGCGCGCGATCACGTGCGGCGGCCGAGGGAAAAGGGGGGAGTGGAGGTGTAAATTCGCGTCGATCACGTGACACCGCCGTGAGAACTACGCTCCCCAGCGTACTTTGCGCGCCCTCCCTTTCCGAACCGCCCCCTGAAGTAGCGGCGGCACCAGCAGCGACTCTGACTGCGCAGGCGTAGTGTGACAGCGGCCGGCAGGGCGGAGGGCAAGGCTTTGCGCAGCGCGGCCCCTCCCCCCCCGCCCCTCACTGCGCCGGGGCTATGATCGGTGAGTGAGTTAGTCCCGGATGTAGCGCCCCCTTTCTTTTTTGCCCCCCGTCCCCAACAGCCACCACGACGTAGCGCGGGGCGGAGCCTGTGACGTACCCCCCTCCGTCATGCACCGAACACGTCCCTCCACTGGCCTTCAGTGTGCCCCCTCCCCCCTCATGCTCTTGGCCTGTTTGTGCTCGCCTCTAGCCCTGCCCACCACTGAGAGTCACCAGGCTGCAGCTCCTCGCACCCTGGCTCCCTGAAGCAGGTGGCCTGTGCCATGGCACTCTGCCATGAGAGAGGAAGGGGTTGGCTGGGCAAGGGGAAGTGTGAGATGCCCCAGGCGTTATGTACAGCCCCAAGCCCAAGCCCAAGGTGAAGGCCTCAGGGTTCCCAACCCTCCAGGATTTCCTTGGAGTCTCCAGGAATTGGATATAAATTTACAGGAGACTGCTTTGAGCCCCTTCCCCCCCCCCCACCCCCCAGATCAATGATAGGGTGCTCATTCAAATAAATAGGAAATGTTGAATCTGATTTATGCTGTAGTCCAGTGGGTCTTTCATATGTAACAGTAACATGTGCTGGTCTTCCTGGCCTGAAGTCTACACACAGTAATCCATAACTGATGCATGCAGGCATGTGCATGCTGTGTGTTGTTACATCGTGGGATGAAACCTCTCTGATTCAAACAGAGTTGGCAACCTTAGATGGTCCCGATATCTTTCTCTTGACCCTGGGGCCAAATCGTGAAGGCCCAAACTTCTCCCCCATCCTTGTTTTAAGAAATATTTCTGGGTTAACCCCCTCCAACCACAGTACTGGCACAGTCTCTGCTAATTAACTGCCCCCAGTTTTGCTGCAGTGCATGGTTATAAATACTGGTGACAGCCATTGGGGCCATCTTGATCTTCCCTTGCTCTGGTGTTACCCAGGGTTCAAATTACATCAAATTTGATTCCTCCAGGGGTTTGCAAAAGCAATTGGGCTACCCACAGTGCCATATTAATGCATAGGCAAACCAGGCACTTGCCTAGGGCTCTAAGTGAAGAAGGGGCCTAGTTGTGCTTATTTTACATTATAATTACTGTGAAAAAAAGTAGGGGCCCATGAGTTTGTTTGCCTAGGGCCCACTAAAGGGTTAATCCAGCCCTGGCTGCTCATCGCTATGCTCTAATAAAATTGGAGACTCCCCCTCCCCCCCCACAGGTTATGATTTTTCAAATCGTACAGGGGGGCTCTCATCTCCTGTGTGGAGGCCTCAGCCCTACCGAGCTCCCTGGTAATTCAGACCCTGGTGTTACCCTTCCTGGCAGCAGAACTAAAGCAGGGCAGTTGGCTAATCTGGGTAAGGTGCTGTGCTGGTCATCCTTTAGGGTCCTGATCTACATCCAAATTAAAACTGGATAGAAACCAATTATATCGTGGTTTCCTATTCTCAAATGCTAACTTTGTAGCTGGTTTTCTCTCTTTAAAGCTGGGTAGTCGTTTTTATCGTGTGCTCGTTACTTGCTGCATGTGACTGATCTAAATTTATTGCAGGATTAACTTGTTAATTGTATTATTTTGTATGTGTGGCCTGTCTAAATTTATGTTGGGTAACTGTAATATATGTAAGTTTATAACGGGGGCCTGAGTTAGCAATGTGCAGCCTTCTGATAGCACGGCCATTCAGTCGTTTCACTGGCTATAATTCCCTTCGGAAAGAAGAGGCAGTTTATCTGTAGTATTTCCCTTCCATCATTGTAGGGCTCCACAAAACACAAAAGCCACCTTTTCCCCTTACTATGTCTCTTTCCCCCCAACCTGTTTGTATGTTACAATTTAAAAAGGAGCAAGTATCTCACATTTCTGAAGAAAGGCTCAGGAGTTAGTTGCTTGAGACTTTGTTAGGGTTAATCTACCAAGTTCTTTATTGTTACTTAGTTATTTTGCATTCATAGGATATGACTGTAGAAGAATGAAAAATATAAATTGATCAGAAAAATCTCAAAACAATTGTTACTTCCCAACTGTATATTGTTTTGTAAGGCTGTGCGAAACGGCACCGTTCTGTTTCAACTTGTTTTGAATTTAATTTCAATTTGGTTTCAATTTGAAACCACTGTTCTGTTTTGTTTTGTCAAAACAGTGACACTGTTTTGACGCTGTTTCAACATTTCGCCCATACGATACAATGGGGAAGCTTGAAACAGCTTCTCTCACCTAGCAGGCAGATGGGGGTCCGCAACCCTGAGAGGGCTGGAGGGGATGTGCCAGTCCTATTGGGGCTGTGTGCTTGATCTGCCTGCCAGATGAGGGAAGGAAGCCGGGTGCTGCCGCCTGGGACTGGGGAGCTGGGGAAGGAAACTGAGCCTGATTGCTCAGTTCCCCTCCCCAGCACTGTGATCAGGCTGGGGAAAGGAACTCAGCCGAGCTGAGCTGAGTTCCCCTCCCCAGTGCTAGGATCAGACTCCTTTCCCCAGCCACATGGGGCTGCAGAGCCACTGGGAGCAAAGCCATTGTTCTCCCCTGTCTCTCACCACCTGGCCGCTTCAAGAGTTTTGAAATGTTTCGACTAGCATCGTTTTGTTTCATGGCTGTTTCGAAGCCCTTTGTTTTGATTCGATTTTGCTGTTTTGAGCTCGAAATGAGTCAAAGCAGTGTTGAATTGAAACATCCGGTGAAAATTTGCACAGCCTTATTGGTTTGGTTTTTTTAATAAGCCATCACATGGGTATTATATATTCTTATCACCAGAGTATTCTTATGGCAAACCTCTTCAGAGAATGACTACAGGTTCTCCATGTCAGTGGATCCATAAACTCATGGAGATTTTTATTGACTTCAGTTAAATTTTTGCTGGGGGGTTTGTCCATATTGTTGCACTAGGTTGGAGATGCCCAGGCGTGGTCGGGCCGGTGGAGTGGGCACTGACAAGGACACGGCTTGAATTATACCAAACTTTTTATTTTTACTTAACAAAATGCACAAAATACTTTGCTACTACTACTTCCCACGCTAATCTCAATGACTTACATATATAAACAATTAAAACAATTACAAACAGTTAACAATGGGGAATTGTGTCCATTGGGTCACAAGGTTCAGGCTGAGGCCCCTTGTGTTCAAAACCACAAGTGGTCTTGGTGCGGTTGGCCTGGGCCCTAGTCTCAGACCTGGTCAACGGCTCATAGATTTCAACAGGCTATTTAGCAGTTAGGCTTGCATGCTTACCACAAAGGCAAACAGGAGAGGCTTCATGGCTGGGGAACGCTAGTCACTTCATGGAGGCCTCAAAAACCGACCCGAGATGGCGCTCAGGGAGGGGCGGCCCTGGCGGGTGATCGCTCCACAGGCCCTTTGACGCTTGAAGTTTTAATCCGAACTTCCCCCGTCAGGGCTTTTCCCACAACTGCTTTTGTACTGTTAGGCTGTAGCGTTTTATTTCCAGCGACCAATCAGTCATCTTTTCCCTCAGCAATTTGCTCCTGGTGACCAGTGGTGCTCCATATTAAAACTTTGGACTGCAGCGTTTTGTTTCGACTCACACCAGCTATTATTACCTTGTAATACCAGGCCGATGCGTGGAGTGGATGGAGCAAGCTCCATGTCTATCTCCCAGTTCTTTTGTTTGTCAGGCCGTTTCAAGGCGGATGATCTTCTGCTACGCGAGGGTAGCAGACGCCACTCGCCCACAGGCCTTTGCGTCGAGGCCTAGCACACAGCTGACTTATAACGCGGCCTGGCCATTCATCCGAGTGTGCCCGCGACACACATAAATGGCAGCGTTACAGGATAGGCATGTTTTATTTTCCTTTTGAAGTCAACAGGACTTTTCCCAATGCACAAAATTAAGCATGCGTGTAAGGGAAGAATTGTATGTCGTTAAAGGTGCCCAAATGGCAGTTCCCCAGCCACACAACTGCCATATTTAGTGTTATTTCACAAACATATGCATCTGCATGACTACACAATGTGCACAATAGGTCATGTGCTGGTCACGTAGGCACAGGGTTTTGTATTCCCATACTTGGGTGTAAATCCCAGAATTATGGTTTGGCAAAAATAAGGAAAAGGAGGAACTGTGCTTTAAACCTAATAGCTGGGTGATCAGGTCAGAAGCCCAAGATGCAACAGATCCAGGTTCTAGGTTTCTTCCACCTCTATTCTGTGGTAAGCTATCCTGTATTTTCTGTTTCTCTTCCTATGAATATTTTTCCAGGCCCTGGATCACTTTTGTCACTCTTCTCTGTATTTGCATTATCCTGTTTGAGATGGGGTGACCAGTACTGTGCACAGTATTTCACATAAACATTGATTTATTTTATAGGTTTATAATAGTCTTCATATTCTTTTGTACCCCAAGTTTTATACATCCTAAAATCTTGTTATCTATTTTTGAATGCCATTGAACATGGAACAGAGATTTTCATTTTGCTGTCTGCAGCAAAACTGAGATCACTTTCTTGAGTAGATACAGTTAATTTAAAACCCCAAGGGTGGATAAATAATTTAGTCAATTTGAATCCCTGTAAGGTATATGAGAGACCTTTATTGAAGTAGCAACAGACCACTTCAGTTAGAAATGGTTTACCATGTAGCCCAAGGCTTCAAAGATGAAATTTTATTTGAACTATACTAAAAAGCATTAATTTGTATGTGTTCATTATTTCAGTAGAGAGGTTATTCCCCGAGGCCTTCAAAATATGCAAATATATTTATTTTCATTTGTGTGACATCTGTATTAGGAATCTCATATCAGGAAATTCATTATGTAGTGTATCAATCCACCAGTAAAATATCCATGGACTAGCTAGGTTCTGTCCTACAAGCTTTCTATGGGGCAGACATCTGAGTAGACCTACACTGAAGTTATGAGTTGTTTCCTGAATTCTAATTCTTGGATACATCTTTGAAAGTATTTAGTAAGGTATATAGCAAAAGCAGTTTAATACAGTTAAAATAAAGGACAGTGTGTCACCTGTTGTTTTACCTTTTAAATATGTTGCAATACTTCCATTCTACACTTGTCCTTTCCTGTATTAATATTCATTCTTATAACTTTGCAGTATATTCTCTATTATAATTTTATTATGATGATTGCATATATATTTAATCATTTCAATAAGCTTTTCAAAATAAATAAATATTAAATAATCCCATTTTATTTAAAGGGCCATTGAAGTCATTGATTGATGGAAGGCAGCATTTTTCCTGTGAATAATTGATTGTGGGGGCAGAGTGTTTGCCTCTTCTGTATTTGCACAATAACCCAAACATGTGAACTAAGTCTTAATTCAGAATTCTATGCTTCAGGAGTTAAGTATTTTATTTTCTTGCCATTAGACCAAGTCAGTACTTTGACTAGTGAATGCATGTGTAACAGTTTGTATTGATTCCTTCCACCCAAAATGTTTCTGAATTTTACATGTCATAAGATTTCAAAATTTATGACTGGATTAATTAGATTTCAGAATTTAGGTGAGTTTTTTTGCCAGTTTGCTTTCCATCCATCATAGTCCCACACAGTGCATTTGGTGTGTATATGTTTGCACATTTAAGTTTTCTGTGTTGTTTGTCTGTATATTGCGTGGTAAACATAACATTCTTCAAATATATAAGGATGGAAGAGTGGGGTAATTGCTATCTGTAGTTCTGTGAAGAGTTTTGAACCCAGGTCATTATAATGCAGGTCTTGGGAAGGATTATAGAAAATACTTCGTTCTTTCACGTATAAAAGCAATAAGCAGTTCTAAGTGCATGTGGCAAACTTGTCCTGAAGCATTTCTTGAGGAATCACAAGGAAGTGTTAAAGAAATACTTCCTTAGACTAACACACAAACAAAAAATCTTTAGCCCAAATATGTGAATTCTGCTGTTGGAGAGAAAGCATATGAGATCTTTTGTGAGCTATAAGGTAAGTAATTCATAGGTTCATAGATGTTAGGGTCAGATGACCCCAACAGATCATCCAGTCCCCCTGCATAGGCAGGAAAGAGCGCTGGTTTCAGATGACCCCAGCCAGATGCCTATCTATCCTCCTCTTGAAGACTCCCAGGGTAGGGGAGAGCACTACCTCCCTTGGGAGTCCATTCCAGATTTTGGCCACTCTAACTGTGAAGAAGTTTTTCCTAATGTCCAGTCTAAATCTGCTCTCTCCTAGCTTATGGCCTTTATTTCTTCTGACCCCAGGGGTGCCTTGGTGAGTACAGCATCACCAATTCCCTTCTGCGCCCCCATGATGAATTTATGGGCAGCCACAAAGTCGCCTCTCAGCCTTCTCTTGCAGAGGCTGAAGAGGTCCGCGTGCCCTAGTCTCTCCTCGTAGGGCTTGGCCTGCAAGCCCTTAACCATACGAGTGGCCCTTCTTTCGACCCTCTCCAAAATATCTACATCCTTTTTGAAATGTGGCGCCCAAAACTGCATGCAGTATTCCAGCTGCGGTCTGACCAGCACACGATAGAGGGGTATCACCTCCTTGGTTCTGTTTGTCATACATCTGCTGATGCATGATAAAGTGCAGTTAGCTTTTCTGATGACTTTCATCACACTGACGACTCGTGTTCATCTTGGAGTCCACTAGGACTCCTAGATCCCTTTCTGCTTCCATGCTACCGAGCCAGTCATTTCCTAGGCAGCATGTGTGCTGGACATTTTTCCTCCTTAGGTGCAGTACTTTGAATTTCACCTTGTTAAATTGCATTCTATTGTTTTTTGCCCATTTGTCCAACCTGTCCAGGTCTGCCTGTAGTTGTTCCCTCCCCTCCAGTGTGTCGACTTCTCCCCACAGTTGTGTATTATCCGCAAACTTGGACAGAGTACACTTCACTCTCTCGTCCAAGTCACTGATGAAGACATTGAGGAGTATCAGTCCAAGGACCGAGTCCTGTGGGACCCCACTACCTACTCCATTCCAGGTTGATACTGACCCATCCACTACCACTCTCTGGGTATGACTCTGTAGCCAATTTGCCACCCACTGAACTGTGTAATCATCCAAGTCACAGCCTCTTAACTTGTTCACCAGTATGGGGTGGGATACCATATTGAAGACCTACCTGAAGTCTAAATAAATGATATCAACCCCTGCTCCTGTGTCAAGGTGTTTTGTAACCCAGTCATAAAAAGAGAGTAGATTAGTCAGGCATGATCTACGTGTTACAAACCCGTGCTGGTTTCCCCTCAGCATAATTTTTCCTGCTGGGCTGTCACATATATGAGCCTTAATAATCTTTTCAAAGACTTTGCCAGGGATGGAGGTGAGACTGGCCTGAAGTTGCCTGGATCCTCCTTCCTCCCCTTCTTGAAAATAGAGACCACATTGGCCCTTTTCCAGTCCTCCGGAACCTGTCCCGTGTGCCACGAGTGCTCAAATATTCGTGCCAGTGGCTGTGCAATGATATCACCCAGTGCCTTCAGTTCCCTTGGATGGAGCTCGTTCAGGCCTGCCGACATAAACACATCCAGTCCTTCCAAGTGACTCTGCAACACCTCAGGGTCAGTGCTTGGTAGTCTGGCGCCCAGCTGTTGCCTCTCTACAATCCCATTGTGAGACTTGTCTTGCCCCTTGTTTAGGAAGACTGAGGCAAAGAACTCATTGAGGAGTTCAGCCTTGTCCTTCCTGTCTGTCACCAATTACTTTTGCCCATTCAGTAGTGGTCCTATTCCACCCTGTGCCTTCCTTTTACTCCCTATATATCTAAAAAACAATTTCTTATTGTCTTTTACTTGGGTTGACATCCTCAGCTCCATGGTAGCTTTGGCCTTTCTAACTGCCTCCCTACAACTGCAAGCTGAGGAGGTATACTCCTCTTTATTAATCTCTCCCTGTTTCCACTGCATATATGCCTCCGTCTTTGCCCTCAGGCTGCTCTGGATTTCTCTGGTCAGCCAAGGAAGCCTCTTGGACCCTTTCTTCCTTTTCCCCCTGATCAGGATCGTCTCCCTTTGTGCCTGAAGGATTATTTCCTTAAGGCACAGCCACCCTTCCTGAGCTCCCATCTCACCAAATCTCTTACTCTGCAGTGCATCATTGACTAAATGCCTGGGTTCACTGAAGTCAGCCTTCCTCAAGTCTAGCACTTCCACCCTACTAGTTGCCTTACCCACTCTACGCGATATGATGAATTCTGTTATTTGGTGGTCACTGTCCCCCAGGTGACACTGATCTGCAGGTCCCCTACCATGTCATCCCCTGCTGCCAATACCAGGTCCAGTAAGGCATTCCCTTTAGTGGGACCATGTACCTCCTGCGTCAGTTGGAGGTCTTGTACACAGGATAGGAACCTGTGTGAACGTAGTTACATATTTTAAGTTGCTTTGTATACCTCTAATTCCGATCTGTTTCTGGTACTGTCCGTCAAGTACTTTTCCAAATCAATTCACTTTTGGAAGGAAAAAACCACTGGAAATGAATTAGGAAGTCCAGAAAGAATTAGAGTATGTAATTTAAGAGATCTGCTTAATTAGATCAATTATAGAATGCCCATTCTTTCTGTTAGTTGAGACATTCTGAAACAGGCTTACTTTTTCAAAGGTACTTGGATATACTGTATTAAAAAGAAAATAACAAATCTGGACATAATTTCTTTATAATGACCATTTCCAAAGTACCAGGATTTTGTATAAATAGATTTAGCACCTCAGCTAGTGTAGATTAGCCTATCTTTTATGATGTTAGTAGATCTACACAGACTTATACCTGATGTGGATCTCTCACATTAACAGCAGTGTGAACGGGGCTCTATCCACATGAGACTGAGATTTAGGAGAGTTGGCTTCTATTTTCAGCTTCTGCCAGCCCATCAGTGACCATAAACAAGTCATTTACCTTGGTATGTTCTCTGTTAAATAGGAAGAGTTATGCTAATCTCCTTTGTAAAACTTTGATTTACAGATCTCTATAAAAAGTAGGTCTTACTACTGTTATTGTCTGTTATACAATGATCTCTGGGCAGCTTACAAACATCAGTTAGTTTCATAATGTTCTTAGTAGGTAATTACGTTAATTAAATCCATCTGACAAATGGCTAACCAAAGTCAAATAAGTAGTGAGGCCACAAACAGAACACTAGAAACTAGTCTCCTGCATTATACTATACCTCTGTCTTTTAGTTTATGGTAAATTTTCTGTTAATATGCTATAAAGATTGGTCAGTAATATAATAATTGGAAGTGAGTGAATGCAGTGTAAAAGTATAGTCTTGTGGATAAAAGGTTTGGGAAAAACAGCTAAGAGCAGAACTGTGTATAAAGTAAGAAAGATGTGAGATAAATTTTGATATCAGTTTAATATCAGTTATGTTCTCTGTCTTCAAGACTGTATTTTGTGCTTGCAAAGGACTCACCAAACTAGTGCAGGAATAAAAGGGAAGTACGTTCTGATACAATTTCAATACTAGAACCTTCATCATGAGTAAAAACACAATGAACTTAAATCTAATTTTAGATATGTAGATACTCACTGGTGTGAATCTTGAACAATCCCGTGTTGCCCTTATCTATTAATTAATATTTAACATTTTAAAGATAGCCAGTAAAGCACATCAACATAAGACTAGCTTCTTTGTGTGAGCTTACGCATACCTACACATTCATTTATATGGTAAGGAAAATGTTAAACCACATTGCATTGAGACTATTAAGTTTGTTATGATTTAAGTTGATGTAATTTAAAAGGCTTTGACATTGAACCCTGAAAATGTGCTTTCTAATGACAGTGTAAACTTTCCTCGTTTAGTGCTATGATATACATGATAGGAGAATAACTATACTCACTAGACACTGTAGCAACTATTATCTTTATGATGATTTGAAATTTTGGCAGAAAATAGTGTTTGATGACTTTTCGTAAAGAACTTTTATCTTAATATTGTCTTCAGAGTGAGGATTGGTTAGATTTTCAATGATATGTTATATACCAGAAGGTAAGCATCTAGTAGGATTTTCAAAAGTATCTGCCAGGTTAAATGACTAACTCCCTTTGAAATCAATGGAGGTTAAGTGCCTAACTTGCATAAATTCTTTCAAAAATCTCAGGAGATGCATACCTGCATATTTAATGCATAAGTATCTTTGAATGTCTAGACATATTTACTTCATCAGATAAATTTAAATGGCTTACTAGTCAAAATATTGGCTTCAGAATTCTAATTTTCAAGGTTTGCTTATTTAGCATTCACATTATCTAAGGTTACTGTGAAACCAGTTATCTGTTACAGTATCCTTAAAAATACTATGGTGCCCTTATAAAACTCTATGTATTATATATCACAATATGTAAATCCATTTTGTCTCCAAAGTTTCAAATGAAACTTTAAAAAGTTCTCACTTTATAGTATTTCATATTAATGAAAGCTGAACTTATAAGGGATGACTACTATTTTATGTTAGCTTTTCTGTGCTTTGATCAATGGAAATTATTTCTTACCTGCTGTTTCTTTAGTGTTTCGTTGTGGCTCACTGCTTATTCAGTACTGCTGTTTTAATTTGCATCTAATAAAGGATATCTATCTATCGATAGATGGATAGATATAGAAAGGAATTTTATATATCTATCTAAAACGCTGCAGTTTCTTTTTGTTTGTAAGTTTTCTGGTATACACTAATATCTTGGTTACGTGTCTGAGCAACCTGATTCATGCTTCACTTTATTAGGTTACACTTCATTATCTGAATGTGCTGTATTTTTGCAACCTTGATTAGGGAAAGCGTTTGCTCTTAATAACAACAACAAAAACAGCAAATACATTATTAATAATGTAGATAACATGCATTTCATTATCTACCAACATTCTTCTATCTTCTATTTGCCTACAAATTAAATTTTGTAATAACTGTTGGTAAAGTATAGCATATAGAAAGGGTTCAATATCCAGATTTCATAAACTGTCCATTTTTTAACTTATGACAAACTAACTGGAGTTTGTTCTTTCACATTTCATATGTGGTTAAGGAATTGTATCTTGAATTCCAGAAAGAAAAAACAGAAGTAGAGATCATCAATAAGTATTTTTCAGCAGTCTAATATAAGCTATACATTTGCAAATAGCTTTATTTTGGGTATCTGATTTAAGAGCACTTATATTTGAATCTGATTCTTGAAGACTTCACAGAGTTTAAATTTGGCATGCTTATATCCCTCATGGTTCAGTAACTCATTTTTAAACATATATCTTCCCTACTAAAGTATTATGTAAATCATATCCTTTAAACTAAAAAAAAAAGGCAAAGTATACCTGGAAGGATGTGGGCAGTGAGGTCCTGCAGGGCTCGGTCCTTGGACCTGTACTCTTCAGTGTCTTCATCAGTGACTTGGATGTGGGTGTGAAGTGTACCCTGTCCAAGTTTACAGAGGATACTAAATTGTGGGGTGAAGTGAACACACCGGAGGGTAGGGAGCAATTGCGGGAAGATCTGGACAGGTTGGAAAAGTGGGCAGAACACAGTAAAATGCAGTTCAGCAAGGCCAAATGCAAAGTGCTGCACCTAGGGCATAAAAATATCCAGCACACCTACTGGCTGGGGAATGACCCTCTCAGCAGCACAGGAACAGAAAGGGATCTCAGAGTCATAGTGGACTCCACGATGAACATGAGTCGTCAGTGTGATGAAATCATCAGCAAGGCTAACTGTACTTCATTGTGACAAATACAACCAAGGAGGTAATATTTTTCCTCTACGCAGCATTGGTTAGATTGCAGTTGGAGTACTGCATCCAGTTTTGGGTGCTGTACTTTAAGAAGGATGTGGATCACCTCCAGAGGGTCCAGAGGAGGGCCACTAGTATGGTTAAGGGTTTACAGGCCAAGCCCTACGAGGAGAGAATAAGAGACCTGGACCTCTTCAGCTTCCGCAAGAGAAGGCTGAGAGGTGATCTTGTGGCTGCCTACCAAATCATTAGGGGGACGCAGCAAAGTATTGGAGATACTCTGTTCACCAGGATGCCTCCTTGGGGCAAAGCGCTGCTTGACCTGGTACTGGCTACGGGGGATGACCTAATTGACGACCTAGTAATTGATGGGAAGCTGGGTGACAGCGACCACGAGCTGATCACCTTCACCATCCGCCATAAAGCTGGCAAGTCAGTCAGCAACACAGAAGTCCTTGACTTCAGAAAAGCCAACTTTGACAAGCTCAAGAGGCTTGTTGGTCAGGCCC
>NW_017728943.1:109865937-109911005 GCF_001723895.1 Crocodylus porosus
TAAATTGGATGCTTATCTTGCTGGGATCCTATGACCCCAGCTGACTTCCTGCCCTTTGGGCAGGGGATGGACTCGATGATCTCCCGAGGTCCCTTCCAGCCCTGATGTGTATGAAATCTATGAAACAAGGAACAGTGGTCACAAATTGACAGAGAGGAGATTTAGGCTAGACATTAGGAGGAACTTCTTCATGGTGAGGGTGGTCAGAATCTGGAATGGGCTTCCAAGGGAGATGGTGCTCTCCCTTACTTTGGACGTCTTTAAGAGAAGGCTGGATAGACAGAGTGTGCAGAGAAAATGCTAGTGTCAGATGAGTAGTACCTGCGTAGCAAGATAGAATGCCTTGGTTCTGTAGCAGATTCATGATTATGTTAGAGTAGTTGGAAGCCATTCCAAATACGATATTAGTGCTTATGCTCACATAAGCCTGTGCAGTAAATGGTAGGACTAGAAAATTGTGTTTTAACATATCCACTACAGACTTCTTAAACTGTAGTTCTGATCTGATTTGATTGACCTCATGCAATCTTGTTCACATTTTATTATTTCTGTAAATTTGAATTTTGAGTAGTTGGTATTCATCTCAGCCCCTCAAAAGTTCTGGAACCCACATCACTTATTGAATGAGGTTTAATGAAAGAATGATAAATACATCAGTCAATAGTATTACAAAAGCTAAGAGTCAGTTTATACACCAATTATATGAAGATTTTGGTGCATTTCTGTAGTGTGCCATGAAGTGAGCCACAGGGGTGACTCCATTATTTACTACAGAACTCCTCCAGACCTGAATCCAGACTTCTGGGAAACAAACATCCTAATCACACAGTCTTGCAGTTTTGTGTGTGTGTGTGTGTGTGTGTGTGTGTGTGCGCGTGCGTGCATATGTGCATGCGCATGCACACACACACACAATTAAAATACAAATAAACACGTTTATCTGGTTGAGTTGATTAGCCAGTTATTTATAAGATTTACGTAGTAGTTTGGGAAGGAAGCACTCTAGTTTTGCTGTCACCCCCAGAAGAATAAGGTAGTATCAATCTCAGTGCCAATTGTTACTTTCATATCCCTGCTAAATAGTTGATATAGGTAGGGCCAAATGGTTAAAGTTAATGCTCAAATTACATCTCTAATATCAAGGCATCCTGCCAAAGTTATGGTTGGCCAGTCCAATAGCTTGTCTGTCCCTAACCTCCTGACATAAGATTACATTTGGTGTTCCAGATGGAATAATTTGTTGCATTTAAGATGCAAATAAAAGCTTTACGTGAAAATAATATCCTATCTAACATTCAAGCACTGATTTACATGTAATCTTTTAGACAGTAAGGTTATTTAATTGGAGACCTCTTTCAAATGCTTAAGAAAATATTCTGTGGCGCTACTGTCATTAAGGTCTGTGAGCTCTATCCACAAACTGCTTTCTGCATATACACTTCAGGTCATCTTTTGTGATTAAAAAATAAGTGTGATTAAAATTTTATTTGAGCTAGCCCTCCACCAACAATTGAACAAGAAAGTCATTTCACTTTGCCTCAGTAGTGGTAAATTACTACAGGGCTGAAAACAGTAGCTTGTGGTTTTCTCATCCATTACTACATATACAGATTTCTCTCACTTATGTGGGTTCTCTACGTGTGAATTGGCTCTTATGTGATGACTCTTTTCATACCAAAAATTCATTATGTGTTGGGTAAATTCACTCTTATGCGATCAGTGTGGTGGGAGCCCCCAGTCAGCTGCTTTGCACGGTACATTGTGGGAGTGATGTGCAGTCGCACACCAAAATATAGTCTCCTGTGTGGATCTCTGCTCCTAGCTTGTTGTCTGTGATATGTGTTTCTGTAGTTGCCATCCCCATTATGATAGTGCCCTGTGCTTGCATGTACTGTCTGCTGTTGGTGAGTTCCAACTTGTCTTGTAAAAGTGGTAAAAATGGGTCTGGGGATCAGTACAGTTAAGGTCTTGGAACTTACCCCTAATTGTTATATTGTAAAGTGGGTTTCCTTTATGCAAATTCAAGTTATGCGCTGTTTTCCAGGAACGCATGTACAGCATAAAGTAAGGGAAACCTGTAGTGAAATTCATATCGCTCTGTGGCTGTCCAGGAGAGCAGAAGAAGCATAGGCCTCTTTGTCAGTCATGGTGGCACTGAATGGTCAGAGACTAGTAAATACAAGAGCAGCCATTATAGCAATAGATGAAAAACAAGCAAGTAGTCATATTTCTTCCTCCTTTATTTTTTAAAGCTAATGGCCCAGCCAGATTCTCCTCCTTGGAACTCCTCAGGAATCCCAGAGGAAACCAGAATAGGCTACTAATTTTATAAAATTACTGGTGTCATGCAGGGTTTCTAGTGTACATTCAAAAAGGCTTAGGGAAAAAACTCTCTTGTTCTTTATAGCACTTGGTCAGTAGTGTATGTAAAACTAAAGCCCCAAACTGATTTTTTTTTTTTAGGAGGAAAAAGTGTTTTGCTCTGGGCAAGTTGAAGTCTAACCTTCTGCATACAATTTGTGTGTCAAAAATGCTCTTCAAAATTATACTGTTGGAACACCTGTGTCTGATGAATATTTTTTAAACATTTGAATTCAGGACTGATTTCTTCATTTAAAAAAGAGCTAAGACTTTTAAGATCTACGTGTGTATGTTAGCCATATTGACTATAAGGCTAGGTGCATTAAAAAAGCTTGAGGCAGATTTGAACTAACTTAACACAGGTTTCTCTAAGTGGACTAGGTTAGGTTAGTGAACAGAGCACAAGTTTGCTGGGGGGCTGGGTATAAGAGAAGGGCATACAGACTTCCTGCAGTGGCCAAGGCCATCAGGCCTCCCAGCACTGCCAAGTGGCCAGGCCACCCCTGATTGGCTGCAGGCCACACGCCCCCCTCCTGCTGCTTGGCCTCTGTCAGCACAGGCATTTGTCTGCTGCAGACAAGCAGTGGAGGCAGCAGTGCAGTCTGCTCCCTCAGTCTGTGCGTGCTCGCAGGGGGCATGGGTTGGCTGCTGCACACCCACCTGGGTCCCATGCCTCTCACGAGTGGGTGCAGACCCAGGGACCATGAGCAGGCTGCAGTGGATGGGAAAGCATTCCTCCCGCCTCCCCCATCATTGTCAGGCATTGTACTGACTGCTTTGTGAGAGCCCAAGGGCAAGGCCAGCTGGGTGCTTGGACAGAACAGCTGAGCATAGGCTGAGTTTCAGCATGCGATTAGTGGGTGCTTGTAAAGGGATGCAGGAGGACAGCAAACCAGCTTGATTCGATAGGGGATATGGTACAGAAGTTTGATGTCTGAGTCTGGACTAACCTCATTCAAACAAGTTTGAGTGCACATTGATCCAGGACTGTCTTAGACCAGGTTCTGCCATTTTTAATCTGGACTCTGTTTCCCGAACCTCTCTAGTTACAGGTTTGGTTTGAATTCTGATCATTTAGTGTGGATTATGTGTAATCTCTGTATTTAACCATAGACAGTTTTACTAAACACGGGATGTTGATATCTCTGGTATCACTCCTATCCTGTCACGAAATTACTTGTTCATAGGGCAGTACCAAAGGGTTCAGGAGAGTTTTCAGTGAAATGTAGTCTGCAATGAACTAATATCTGGCTTACACAACATTTCTATTGGTAGCTCACATATTGATTATTGAGGAAAGTTTCGTAGACCTATTTTTCTACCATCCAAATGAGAGAAACTTCTGCCCTCTAACAGGTGTTACACTGAAGATGTGATTAACTGCTTAATAACAACTTAAGTAGTGATTTGGCCACATGTTCATTCAGTTAATGGTGTGATAAAATGTGGGATAAGTAACACAGTTATTATACAAAATATGTGCAATAACTTTAGGGCTGGTGCCTTTAAATGAATATGTGGTGAGTAG
Organism: Crocodylus porosus; assembly: GCF_001723895.1. NCBI lineage: Eukaryota > Metazoa > Chordata > Crocodylia > Crocodylidae > Crocodylus > Crocodylus porosus. Next base: position 109,869,827 of record NW_017728943.1, read on the forward strand.
TGCTTGCAACCTCCAGAGCCCTTGAAGAGTCCTGTGTGCTTCGGAGGCTGGGAGTGCTGGTTGGGGCTCCCAGATCAGGGAGCACATGATGCACTCCTCTTGGTGGAACCAGCCCACACCCCCCTCCAGCTGTTTGGAGTTCCCAATCAAGGGAGCACATGGAGCCTTTGGCTGTTATGCACTCCCATGGTTGAAAGAGCCGGTCAGCTGATCAGGGTTTCCAGCCTGGGAAGCACATGCGGCATTCCCTGGGCTGGGAGCCCTAATCAATTAACAGATACTCCCAGGTGGGGGAGCATTATCAGAGCATACTGCACTAGCAAGTAGCAAGCTTGGCTCCCTGCATTTTCCCAGCTGCAAGCCCTCATCAGGGCTCCCAGCTGGAGGACCACAGGGAGCCAAGCTTGCTACTTGCCCATACAGGTGTAACCTTGGATTCACCTGCTGTATGGTATGTTGGGATCTGATGCTTGATCTCACAGTCACACCTCCTGCCATGCATGTGTAGCATGGCAGTTAGTGCAATTGTTGGGTTCACATTTCAGATCCCATAGCATCTTTAATTTAATGTCTGTCAGCAGCTTCTGGTATCCAGTGGGAAAGATAAATGAGAGATGATAAAATGGTCATATTTAAACAGGGCATGTCAACACAAGATGCCGACTGTGTAGTAGCTAAATAATACCACGTAGTAGTGCATTATAGCACCAGCAGTGCTAATAGGCTACTGCACAGTATTATTAGGCTACTGTGCAGTAGCACCACTTAAAAGGGGTTTGCCAGTGCTACTGTACACTAACTCCGGTTTCTGCACATTTATTTAGTGCTTGATTATATAAGTACTAAATAAATGTGCAGTAACCACTGCACAATAGTGTCGCATGTGGACACATCCACTGTGTATTATTAAAGGCTAAATTATTGGTCTTTTAATTGGGAATGTAATTGGTAAATGCATTTTTAGAGAACTTTGTATATCTGAAATAGTATTGAGTCGATTGTGGTCATTAGTTTTTAGTTGATTAATTTAGAATCAGCCTTCTTAATTAGTAATACAGTGACACTTTCAAATACAGCTAAAATAATCACAACTAATGTCTTGTGCTTCCTTTTTGATAAAGCTCCTGATCTTGTATCTCACTAATGCCCTTTTATTTTTAGACAAAAAATAAAGGTGTTCAGCCGAACATAAGGCTTTAATTAAGTTAAGTGCTTTTGCTTTTTAGAGTAAGAATTGAAAAACATCAATACTGTATTTCCCTCCTAATGTATCTGCCCCCCACTCTTCCTTTTTTCTTATTAGGATAAAAATATCAAGAAGATAGATCACGGTGAGCAAGTGTGACATCCTGGTGCTAATTCTGAAGGTGATGGAAGATATTCTTTGTGGATTGACAAGAATGGGATGATAAAACTTGCCAAAGACCTGTGTATCTAAGCTAATTTGAAAAGAGAGATTTTCCAGGTGTCAAGAGAAGTTTGAACCAAGCAGTAAATTGCAGCCATGTAATATGATGCACTATTGCTAATTTATTGCCTAGGGTGTTGGAAGAGGTTTATTATGGTTGTAACAAGGATTATGACTTCAACTGATAATAGTAGATAATTTAATAAGACAGCAGGTGAATAATCATTTTTTTTCAGATTTATGTAATCTAGAAGTTCAGTAAAACACTGGATATATAACTTTCCTAGGATACATTGCCACAATGATGTTGTGTCCCTCAGTAAATAGAAAGTATTTGGATTTACATTTTGCAATTACACTGCTTTCTGTTTTGAGCAAGGACTTATGAAGTTAGTAAGATAACCTTGGTTTAAAGTTAAAAATAAAAATGAAAAGGTAGGCATAGTTCATTGTTGATTAATATTTTGCATTATTCAAGTAGCCTATCACAAAAAGCTTTCTGTAATTTTCATTGCTTTTCAGATTTTTTTTTATTTAGATGTGCAAGGTTACTTATAAATACCAATGGAGTGCACAAACAGTCCATGAAATACTAAAGGGAAAGCAAATAAGTAATGAAACTGAGCATACATTTCCTTCATGTAAGTGTTTTGAGTTAATGTCATACAAGTACATTCTCAAAAAAAGACAAGATTACACAGTGCATAACACTCCTGGTATATTTAAACAATTACAGTGCTTTCAGTTTGGTCATAAAATATGACTTCAGACTACAAAATCATCTCTAGGGATGAATCTAGAGGGGGTGCAGTGGTAATACAGTCACACCCACCTTTAGCCATGCATTGCAGGAACATTGAGGTCTTCGAGTTCACTGATAGGTCAATGCAGCATGTCCTGCTGGGAGCTCCCAGGATCAGTGAGGAACTTTGACCAAACCTTCTTTGCCACCATGGCACATATGCCATGAGCTCTCTTCACTGCATGTATGTCACACAGCCAAAGGGGATGTGACACAATCCTGGATCTGCCCATGTTCATCTCTGATCCATAAAGCATTGACATAGGCTTTAAATATATGTATGTATGTATATGTATATGTGTGTATATATTTAAAGCCTGTGTCAGTGTCTTACGGATCAGAAATGAACATGGGCAGATCCAGGATTGCCTCAAATCCTGTTAGTTAAATATATAGTAAGTTAAATGCATATGTAGTAGTTAATACTAGTAGTATTATAGCCCTCATTATATTCCAGCCACCATTTTGCTAGCCACTCCACAAGCATGGTGGTGAGTGGGGAGGAAACAATGTCCACATAAAATGCTTACATTCCAAGCATAAAATAAGAGACAACAGATATCAATAGATAGACTGGGAAACAGTAAACAACGTTTGCCACCCAATCTGCAATAGCATAAGCGCACCAGAAACCTCATCTTCCAAGCGAAACCTCATCTTCTCTCCATGAGAGAGAAAGCATAAATGTGTTTGGAAGTTGAATATGTTAAAGTGGTATCTCTGGCAGATTGATGTTGACATTTCTGTATTAAATTAGGTAGTAGGTGAGAAGATGATAGTCTGTGAAAATCTAATATGGCTAACATACACATATATACTAAATGTTTTACTAAACATGGGGGGCTGTTATCTCTGATGTCACACTTCTATTATCACACAATGACTTGTTCGTAGGGCTGTAGCAAAGAAAACAGAGAAGTTGTAAGACTATTAGTGAAATGTGGTCTACTGTGTACTGAGAGCTAGCTTGCACAGCATATTTGTTGGTGGTTCACAGGTTGATTACTGAGGAGAGTGAAGAACCTTGAAAGTGAAGTCAAGTGAGCAGAGGAGCCAATAAAGGATTTCAAAGAAAGGGGTGAGATGTTCAAAGTGGCTAGAAGAATGATCCTTGGAGCTGTATTATGTAAGGATATTAGTGAGGCAAAATTGCGTTTGTCAAGACTAGAAAAGATAAATTTGCAGTAGTCTAGTTTTGAGATGGTGAGAGCTTAGATGGAGCATTTTAGCTGTGTGAATGGATGTGAGAAGCTGTAGCATAGAGATGGTACACTGTGATTATGTAATTACCAGCTTTGCTGTGTATTCCAGCTGTTCCCCATATTTTAGTGCAGACTCCTGATTCTGAACTTCCTTTCTTTTCATTAAATACATTTCTAAAGCCTCTGACAGACATTCATTGAAAGGCATGATGGGATCTGATCTGCATTCTCAACAGTCGCACCTCCTGCCATGCAACATGCTGATTGGGATCAGCTGATCAAGACCACTTCATGGCTGAAGCCTCAGGGCTGTCCTGATCCTGGCAACAGTCAGTAGATCGATATTGCCCCATGGCTCGAACCCCAGGTGGCCCCTGCCAAATGTTCAATTTAAGGTGTGATGGAAACTGGCCACAAAGTTATTACACATATTTTGTCTAATAATTTTGTAGCTGGTTTACTGTTTTATTGTACTGTTAATTCCCTGAACGTGTGACTGATTTATGTTTCTAGACATGATTAGCTGGTTAATTGTGTCTTAAGTGTAATATCTTTCTGGGGCCTAGGATTCACAGTTTTGAAGACAGTCTAGAGTGTAGTTAATATTTTCCTGCATTTGACCTAGAGGTAGGCAATTATTTTGGCTGGAGGGCCACTTAATAAGTTTTGGTGATCTTTCCAGGGCTGCACAGACACAATCTTTCAGAGTCTTCCTACTGTAACATATTTCAATTTAATTTTACATTAATTTTCTACTGTAACAATGTTTTTGTTCTGGACTTATGCTTTTTGAGTAGTGCATATAGAGGTGATTGCATAATAACCCAAAATAAAGTCTTACTTTTGTATGTGTGTGGGTATGTAGGGAGGGTGTATGTGGGGGATGGAGTGGGGTCTATGAGGCCTGTGCAGGTGGAATGGGGGTATATAGGGGGTGGAGCAAGTCCTGGGAGTTGGCCAGGGGAGAGGAGTAAGGGTCACATGCAGCAGAGCTCCCCTGGGTGGTGCAGGGTTGTCTGCCCTTCCTCCATCCAGCCTGCATGGGGCTTAACCCTGCCCACTCCTGCCTGGGGCAGCTCACAGTGTGCTCCCACCCACCCTGGTCTTGGCCAGCTTGCACAGCTTCTCCAGGTACTTCTTGTCTTCCCCCAACCTCCAGTGGCTCCTTCTCTTGCCCCTGCTGTACTGCTGTGGGCAGCAGGCAGTGTGTGGATTGTGCCGGCTGTAGCAGCCGCCTGCAGGCAGCCAAGTGAGTGGAAGGCGGCTGGGAGCTGGCGCCCCATGCACTGAGACAGGAACTGCTGCAGCTTCCCCCCGAGCCTGGCCTGGTGTGTCGTTCCTGGTGCATCCCCACAGCTGTCATCATTTTCCCACCCTAACTGTTGCCTGGAGCAGTGCAGCAGGGGCAGGAGAGGAGGAGCCTTTGGATGTTGTGGGGGGAGCAGAACGTTACACAGGTGGCTGCCGCAGAACTAGGATCAGCCCTGCAGGGTAGCTGTGAACACTGGCTGGGGCCGGGGTGGGTGGGAGCACAGCATAGGCTGCCCCATTGTGGGAGCGAGCAGGAGGGCACCTGCTGGTGGGCCAGATCCAATCAGTTGGCAAACCAGATCTAGCTCACAGGACATATTTTGCCCACCCCTGATTTAACCCAAGATGTCTACTACCCCGTTCATCTAAACGGTTCTTAATGCTAAAATAAAAGTAGAATTTAGCTTTCACTCCTTTGTCAGAAGCTGCAGAAGCTCCCCAAGGCATCCAAAACACCACTAGTGAATCCAGGTTCCAAAGTTGTTAACTCCCATCCCAGTACAATATGGCCATGCATATTCAACCCTCAGGCAGGTTGCTTATTATAAATGGGAAATAAGAGATAGCATAACATATATTAAATATAACAATAAATAGTAGAACATACCTGTTTTGATAGATCAAAATATCTTTTTTTTTTAAGTTTTGGACAAAGTTGCTGAAGAATTTCTGGTTTTCTGTCTCAATACCAAGGAATATAGACTTTGCAAAAGTACTTGGGTTTAGCTGGCTGCAAAATACAGTAAACAGTTTGAATCTACAGCCTTACGCTAAACCAATCTTGAACTGTATTAAAGATTTCATTAGCGTTATACAAGTTGTGTGCGTTTGTAAGAATGAATTGTATTTACAGCAACTAGAAGATTTCCATTTAAGGTATTGTAAGTTTCTTATTAATATTGGAACTGATAGTTTACTGTAGCAGACCAGTATAGCATCTAGATTTATATTTTACCTCCAGTATATATCTATATATAGTATTGCATACAAAGCTAATGTGACTCTTTCACTAGAAAGAAAAAAAAAGTAAATTGTGCAGTACTTTGAAGAGAAAAATGATTTTGGCCTGACCATTTCAAAGGCCAGCTCTAAACTGTGAAATGCAGCAATCTGCAAGTTGCCTTGTTCTTTATATTCTGTCATATTTGCCACAAATTTTTGGAGAACTGCTAAAAATTGCTTATAACTTAGCAGTGCAAAGGGGCTGGAGGGGATAAAAAAAGGGTATTTGCTTATGTGATTAGATGTACTGTTATATAAAAGATGACTGCTCAAAGTAGTGATCTTGCAGAGCTGAATTATAGGAATATATGGTTTTATTTAAAAAGCATAGCACCTGTAAATATTTTATTTCTTTACCTTAAAGGAAAAAAATGCTCTGTTTACTCGTCCCTCCTTCCTCCTATTTGGGACTAAATTTTGTATTAGGAAGTATGTACTTATATCCTGTTAGAAGCTGTGCACATATAACCAGTGACAAAATATGGTAATCATTGCTCTTATATGTTTATTATTATGATTTTTCTGCTTGCATGTAAAGTGGTGTTAATGAGCAAATCTTTTGTTTAAAAAAAAAAGTGTGTGTATAAAAAACATTGACAACCAATAGATTTATGTTATTAGGCTTACAGTCTGTATACAAAAAACTGCCAGTGCCTGATAATTCCTAGAATGCCTAGGCAGTAGTAGATGAATGCTTGCTAGAGGTTTAGACCCCCCAACTGGTGCATTGCTGAAAGGTGCATGCTTTGAAAGCAGCTTAGCAAGCAGTCTTTAAATATAGTAGGAGCTGTCATCCTGTCATTACTTAAATATTCTAATGACGACATGCTGAAATCTTTGTTTCTTTTTAGGTTGTCAACCCAATTTTGCATTTCATTTTAAGTGTCATTGCTGCCATACCTACCTTTGAGCCAGCCATACTCCCTGGGAACAATGGCATTTTCAAATGATGTATGTGGGGGGAACAGCTCTTGATACAGCATGCTTTATTCCACGTAATAAACAGGATCAGAACATGAAATCTGTTAGAGCTCAGTTCTTAACAGTATGAAATCATACAGTTTAGCATATTTAAAATGATAACATATCATTATTTAAAACTTTGTAGATATGTAACAATTGAAGAGGCTTGCATCCTCCCTGTACTTTCTATTATTTCTTTGTTATGTTCTTCTGTTTTGTTTTACCAGTACAGTCTTGTGCTCAATCAGTTACATATGAGTTATAATATGTTTCAAACTGAGGATGATTCTATTGATTCTTCAATCACAACACATTTTACTGGTTACATTTTAATAAAATACAAAGTTTTTAAAAGGTAAATATTAATATCATATAAAGCCTTATGTTATTCAGAATAATTCCTTGTTTCTTACCAAATGTACAGCGGGTTGATTATTTGGGTGGAAGAGGTTGGATTTAGTGTTGACCTCCATACATATTACTAACTGAGATATCAGATGCCCTTTTATCTGTAGGTGAGAATGAGTCTAAGGCTTTAAGTTTCTGGTTTTGAATACTTGGATACCTTGTAAGTATTGGTTAAGTAATGACTACCATATATAGGATAATTTCATACAGTTTCCTGTATTTAGATCTTTTAGACAAGGCCATACACACAGATAGCATTTCTGAAGTTCTGTCTTCTTTATGTTATTCCTTATCCCTTTACATATGAGAATATAAATATGTGCCAAAGTCTCTCTTCCTCCCCTTCTGTATAGTATACTCTGCACCAATTAAATGCATCATAGGCATACCAGAAATGTGCTTGAATATAGAGACAGATACATTCACTCCTATGCTCAACAGGACCAGATCCACTGTTTTTTTAGCATGTTAGGGTCCTTTGGGACAAACTTACATTTAAATGTCCATATTTATTTTCCAAATAAACAAAGGTACACACAATACAAATCTAGTATGAAACGAAAAGATAAATTCTTGATTGCTAAATATGCTACACATGAGACGAGGACGAAACTCAACAATTCCAATTTCCATTTACTGACAGCAACAATTAGAAAAAATACATTTAAACAAATCCATACAGGGCACAACCAGATATTAAAATACCTCCCTGATATTGCAAGATGAACAGTAGCATATGCTACCACATAAGTGCTCCACACCAAAGTAATTTACATTTTTGTAAATGTATTTAAACCCCATGACATTACTGTATGCTGTCTTGATAACATATTCATTAAGGGCTGGCAGAAAGGAAGAATAGCCCTCTTAATTGCAAACAGACACTATCCACATTTATTGAAATAAATTGATTGAAATAGCATATAGAGTCTCATGAGACCTTGTCAGCTGTGTAAGTGGTCAAACCACAAAGGCAAACAATAACAATGAGTGGTGAAGGTTTCCCAAGTAATTCTATTCAGTGGAAGCCCAAGGGGAAGTAAACCTTTAATGGAAACTTTGTCAAATACATTTATGTAAAAAAGCTTCAATTTATTTCCCCCATCAAAGTTATTATTTATTGATTGTTAAAGCACTATTTATAAGTACTGTGGGACTTAAAGTCAAGAGAAAACAAAATTACAACCAATAGCCTATGAAGTATTCCATTAAAGAAAAAGAACTACATTAAGGAGATGTTAAAAATGTGTGGCTAAGTACTCAGAATTCAAGAAGTCCCACTGTAAAGGTTTAAGTTTGCCCCCTGGTGTGTAAGTCATTACGAGACAAGCTTTAATTATATGATTACCAATTATTTCTCAACTAGTACAATGTAACTTTTTTTTCTTACCTTTCCTACTCACACATACTCTCTTGTAAATTTTACATTATTTTTCCGACAATAATATCATTATCATAATAGTATCTTTATTGACTTTTTTTTAAAATAATGTTTCTTTTAAGTTATGTGTTTTCGTAATATTTCAGTTTTCATATACAGTAAATTGGGCAGGATCTTCAGCCATTGCTTCACTCCTTCTGTGTTGTTATCACAATGTAAAGGAGCTGCAAAATTGCTCTAACATGTCAACCAGAGATTTCATTAAAAAAGGGATATCAAATGTATGGTCCACGGGCCAGATCTGGCCTGCAGGACCAGCAGGGACAAGTAGGGCAGGGTCTACCACTGAAATCTAGGGAATGGAGCCTCACTGGAGATGCATATTGACAGCAGGAGAGAGAGGGGGCTTGCAGAAGCCTCCACTGTTTGGCCCACAGTTGCATCCAGATCCAGCTCACAAGGAGCCCTGTGGTCCAGATCAGGCTGAGGCGGAAGGGTGAGTTTGACACCCCCTCAGTAAAATAGTCTCATCTTTCTTTCACCTATGACATTGGCTTTGTACCACCCCTTTCAAGAATAATGTTGGGGGGGTTTTCAGAGATTGGAGGTCTAAGTAGGTGGTTCACTATCACACATGGCATTTGTCAAATGTTGAGATGCAAGTTTATGGATGTTAAGGACCGCTTGTAAATACTGTCTTCTCTACGTGAACCAAGAAATTGGTACTCTAATAGCTATTATTTGATGTTGGAAATTTTGTCTTTCACAAAAGCATGAAATATTTGGAGATCTCATCTAACTGATGTTTTATACAGTTAGATTTTATAGTGTCATAAAATCTATTACAGTACAGAAAAATACTGTTGTATAAGTTATGATATGATTGATGATTTTTTTTCATGGGTTAGCTAAAATAACTTTATTATGAACACCAAACTCAGGTTAGACAGGTGCTTCTCAACTTCTTCAGACTCAAGCTACCCTTTGATAGTCAAAGCATCCCTCATTAGACACAAGGCACCCCTTGGAAAATGCAAGCTTAACTTTCACTTTTGTTTTTAAAGAGAAAAATAGAGCAATTGTTTCCATTGCAAAGAACTCAGAAGTCCGTAACAGTTCAGAATGTTTTAAAACTATGGTTCCCCATTTGAAATCTCTGTTTTTCTTGTGCCTGTCACCCTGGTTAAGAATTATTGAGTTAGACATTTGCTAGAAATTTGTAATGTAATACCCTATTTCATAAATCAGGGATGCTAGTTTTCTACAGGGGGGGGGAGCAAAAAAATCTCAGACATGGCACTGCAGGATGCTGCCACGCTTTTATAGTAGGTCATGGAAAAGTGCGGATTCCATGTTTTTCTACATCTTTGGCAAATGGAAAACTAAGATCCCTGTTTATAATGGCTACTAGCCTATCTTTTGGCAAGTCTTGAAGTGCAACACTTGAAGTGACTTTTTCCAAATATCCAGCATCATCTTTCAGGAAAAATGCCTTAGTAAATTTTATGATGCAAAGGGGTTAATTACATACTTTTTTCCTGCTTCTGCTTCCCTGACTGTGATCTGTATTCAAACCATTTCCAAATACTTTGATTTGTTTATAGTAATAACTGCATCTTAGACTCTGGAATAGTTAAAAAGTTGACCCAGTATTAACCAGGTCATCTGTGATACTTAAATTTACAGTTGGGATTAGAGTTTATAAATTCTGATACAAACTGAGTCAAGTACCAGACTTCAGTCTGTCACAGTGGTGCTCAACCCCTGGGCCATGGGCCCAATCCAGTCCATAGATTTGGGTCATCTGGCGCATGGGAGTCCACACAGGTCTGGAAATTTTGTGGTGGGGGAGAGGTAGCAGCATTAATTGTTCCCAGAGCCACAGCGGTTAACACTTGACACTGCCACTGCTTCCCAGCCATCAAATTTCCAGATCCATGGGGATCTCCATTGTACATATGACACAGCTATTTGCTCTAGATTGAGCTGGGGCGTGGTCACTCTGTCTGGATATGGTGCACCAGATCACACAGAGCAACTCAGTGTGCCAGTCCCCCAGTGGAGCAGGCCTGCAGACTGACCCCATGGCTAGGGACGAAATACACATGAACCAGTTTAAATGATCAAAAACTGTTTTAAACCTGTAACAGGACATACATTAAATGCACATAACCCATTTTCAGCATGGCTAGAACTGGTTTAAGATAAACCTGGTTGAATGTAGTATCAGACTAACTGAGTTGGGTCAAGCCATTTTATGTAACTTCTGTCCCAGGCCCCTTCCTGGTTCAATTTAAATCACAGTCCCCCAGCATGCTTTCCACCCCTGGGCTAGGCTGGGCTATGCTGTCTGCTCCAGAGAGCAGGGATGGCTTCTCCCCTCTGCTCTCTGACTGGAACAGTGAGGGCTGGATGACAAATGGGGTGGGGAGGGGCAAGCCCAGTCTGGGGCCAGGGAGTGGGGTTAAACACCCCTCCCCCCATCAAACTTACTGCTGGCTGCAAGTATGGACTATAAATCCCAGAGGCACCTGAAAGCAGGTAGAAGAAATGATGAGGAACCCTGCAGACTAAAATCTTGCAATTGTCTCCTCCCTATTCTAAGGTAAGTGTAATGTTCTACTTCACTTTTTGCCGTATGATTTGGAATTCTGTTGATTCCTTTTGCTATAGGAGGCAAAGGCAAACTTTGAGCTCTAAGCTTAAACACTTCCATGTCAAAGATATACAATCCTGTAGTGAGTGTATTAATGAAAAGCATTTAGAAGTTGATGTGATTAGGAGTTTGAGAGTCTGGGAAAGATGACTAAGAAGTACTAAACAAAAAAAGAGCTTCTCATTCCGTGGCCACTTCAAGGGCAGCAACGTTATAATATAACACAATAAAGGAAGAGAAAAAGTGATGCTGTCTACAAGTTAGATGCCAACAAAAAGATGTTGACTGTACTTCATTATTTGTGAAGGTGGAATAAGCAAGCAGCGCTGACAGGATAGTAGTGTAATAAACAAAATACCTGTAGCTCTAACTATCAAACTTCCTTGGGATAACTTGGATTAGCTTTGATGCAAACTCATTTCCATCTGCTAACTGTGACATGAAGACTCCTGTGCTTTTAGGGGACATGTGCAGTCATGTCCCAATGAAACTCATGGTTTGTTGTTTCAGTAGAGAGACTTTAGGTCAAATCCTGAGTTCCACACTAGAAAATTCCCAGTGATATCAATGAAAATTTGCTTGAGTAAGGCCTGGCTACATTTTGAAAACATCAGGTTTTGTCTCTGGTATAACATTTACTCTTTGAAGAGGAAATTAATTGGCTTATGCAGAATGAATCTTTGTTCAGTGGTATTCAGTCAGGTTGTTCCAAATAACCCCAAACAGTACAACTCTCTTGTGTTTCAAAATTAATATTTAGAAATATACAAAATTGGGGACAATTAAATATTTTTAAAAGAGAGTGAGTTATTGGATATTTTTAAAAGAGAGTGAGTTATTGGATATTGGAATAGCTAGCATTCTAAAGCTACTACCTTCAGCATTTTTGTGGATAAATTAAAAAACAATGCTTCCACTGATTAGAACAAAATTTAATATTTATTCATTTCCTTCAAAATCTTCACAGAAATGAGAAAGGAAGAGGTCATCTGCCTTCAGTATTATTTATTTCCCAGTGATCACTGATGTTTTCCCATGTCTATGCCTATAATTATCCAATGAGGCACTATTGTACTTGAGGTTCTTGAAAAAACATTTTTAAAATTTTTTATGTGCATGTAAAATTAAAACAGTGCAGATGGTGGAAATCAGATATTTCATATAAGACATCATCACATAGATGCACTTTCTTTTGGTTCTCCTTTCAATTTTAATTTTTTGATGGGATGAAATATTTTTGTTACATTCAAGTTTGCATTCCTCTTGGCTTTTCTGATGCAGTGCTCTCCGTGGAATACTTTCAGTCAAAACATATGCTCAGAACTTCAAAGTAATTACAATATCACTAAAAGCTTTATAATCAGATTACTGAAACTAAATGTTAAAAAATTTAATTTTCCTTGATCCAATCATTTCAATTTGATTCCAGCCTACACTGATTGATTGAAGAAACATGACGTGACAAAGTCAAAGTGTGTTTAGAATGTCTAAGGTATGGTAGAAAAATTTTAGTCAGTTTAATTTGAGACATGAACGTGTTTGTATCAGCCTTTCATGTGGTCTCCCCAGAGGAGAGGTTTTTCTTCAATCTCTGTTTTGTTTTCCACTACATTTTCGTGAATATGGTCATGTTTTTGAGGTTAAGACAAACATTTTCAGAAGTGTTCTTCACACTCCTGAAGACCACTTAGTAAATGCAGTGAGTAAATTATCCAAAATTTGAGAACACACAAATAACTGAACATTTCTGAAATTTAGCTATGTGTTGATTTAGACTTTGTAAGCCCATTTCATTTTCTGTTCAAGCTGTTTAAGAATCAAAAGCTATTTTTACACATTGCACTTTTTTTTGGATGAAAGGTTATGGGATTTGGATTGGTGGTGATCAAAAGGAGTGCTGTTTTCCTTACCTTTCTATATCCAAAAATGTGAGATTTTAATTTTCTAGGAATATAGGATACTGAAATGCAACTCTACCGATCTCTGTGTGTGTGTGTGTGTGTGTGTGTGTGTGTGTGAGTGTGCGCGTGCACGCACGCGCACACTATGCTACACTACACTACACTACACTTTTTACCATTTATGTGAGTTGTTTTATCCCCTGTAATACTGTGGTAAATGGGATTTTTTGTGTATTAAAAAATACAATAATAATATAAGCTTCTTTCCATGTATATTAGAAATGTAAGAACCTCTTTGCTCAGTTCCTCCATTGACATGAGTCACCTTTAATGGTCTTTGTCACTGAGAGTGCCAAAACTGTTATTTAAGTTTTTTATACAGCATCACACTGTATTGAGAATTCATGTTATTCAGTATTGTTACAAAACTTTATTGAACTTGTATATGTTGAGGTAATATTATGGCAGTGCTTCTTAATACTGAAACATGAAGATCAAGCAGACTTGGTAAAGAAACTTAAATAACTTAATGTAACTACTACTGTTTTTGCCTTTTTAGTAACTTTAGTGCTGTTTGAAAGTACTAGATTGACAGCCCTAGAAGTTTAAGTCTTTTATTTGGCTGCTGGAAAAGGACAAGATAGATAGCAGCACTTCAGCTTCCACAAATTGCCCCATCAATATGTCACCCCTGACCTGCAAGAACTATTTGAGAAAATAACTCAGCCCCCATACCCATTTAATAAGTTATTTATTTGGTTAGGAGTTCACAAACCATTATAGAAACAGCAAATATATATATTACAGTATAAACAGAACTCTCATAATTAAGACCAAAGAAAGAGAAGTGATATGACAAGTAGAGGGTGAAAGTTTTAGTTACAAAGTGTTAGATTTAGTTAGTATCCATACATTTTTCTCTTGTAATTAACATGTGTATTGTGTTAAGTAAATTAGTGGGGAATTTTGCTAAGGTATTTGTTGAGGTAGAAAACAGGGAGTTGAATTTGCAGAAATAAAATGCAGTACTAGGGCTAAAAAAGAATGCAGTGTTCAAGTCAAGATAAGAGAATAGAGGATGGAGTAAGGCAAATCAAAACCAGAGTAAAGGATTGGGGAGGGGGAGAGAGAGGATAAAAAAAAAAGATTGTTAGATGTATTGTGGGCAGGTAGCATGAGTTCAAGGCACACAGTGAATATAGTACTTGGCGGAAGATGGAAAGAGCTTGGATTCAAAACTGTCAGGAAATCTGAAAGAAATCAAGTGTTGAGGATTTGAGTTTGAAATTCTAATGGCATCAGACAGTTTAGTTGCTGGGTAGTGAGGGTCTACCAATACTGCTACTGTTGCTGCTGTCACCAGGTGGTAGAAAGTGAAGTTTTCCGAAGACTGTCTTTTATCGGATGCCCTAAAAGTCCATCCTACTGGTCCTTGACAGAGACACAGATGGGAAGGTTCATATCACAAGTAACTCTTGGCTTGTTCAGTGAGTTGAAAAGGATGGTGATAGACTCAAATTCACACTCTTCGTTCTTCATTCAAAAATTCTCAGTAAAGAGTAACAAGCTCGCTTTAACCTTTAGCATCTATGTTGAGATAGTAACATAGAGTAACATTAATACTTGTTATAATAATGTTTTTTTGTCGTAAGGATATCTTTACACTGGAAACCGGGCAAAGATAACCAAACCCTAATTGGAGAAGAATGAGTTTGTCTTTGTGTGATACCACAATTCTCTCCCAGAAGCAAAAGGCTTAGTTCAGGTCATTTTATTGAAAAAATAATTACTAAATTCCTTGCAATAAGAAAGGCTTGCTATTGTATCTAAATGTTATGGGCTATATTGAACAAGATATTTTGCGAAACGCTTCTCTGTATGACTTTTTAGACTATGTGATGTAGACAGCCATTTATTTTCTTCCTGTACAGGCAGGGCACGAGACTTAAAAAGTTTTTTTATTCTGTAATTGGTCAGACTTAGCACAAGACCTCGACCATTGGCACTACAGCCAGTCTCCTTTCTTGTTTCATCTTTTTTGGGTCATCTGTCAACCACGGTGACTTATAAGAACAGAAGCACGGATATAGCTGTTTGGGGGCACTGTAGTGGTGGTCTTGGACATGGAAATCATTCATTATAAAGGCTCACAAGACCTTCAGTGCTTTGATCCATTGACACCATAAATACTTTTCCTTAGAGCCATATAAAATCTAACCAGTTCCACAGACCAACCAAAAGAGCAAGCACATTTCATCAACTTGATGTTCCATTATTTGTAAAGTGTGTTATTAAGATTAAACATGGTCTACATTTCTATTAGAACTATTTAAAATTTGTTATCGGTTGTGGGTAAGTAAGGAGTGTCCAAGGTGGAATATAACATAACAAATCATTAATTAATCTAACACTTCGATTTTTTTTTTTGTTTTCTTGTACTTTTTTCTTACCTTTTCATTCATTCTGTTTGCCTTCATTATACACACTGAAATAGTAGATGAAGCTAAAAAGTTTCTTTTACAAGACTTTTAACAATTTCCATCAAAATTATCTTGTTGGAAGGAAATATCCCATCTGGTTTACTCTTTAACACAGCAAAACTCCTTAGCAAGCCGTGTAACTAAGACTGGCTGAATTCCACATAATGCGGCTGTTGGCCCTAAGCAAAATGAGCACAATCTGTTTCCCATCTTCCTAATAAAAGAAAAGCAGAGTTCCTTCATTTGCTTCTTTATTTCATTATGTTTGCATTTTATGCCCTTCTCTCTCATAATAGCAGTTTTCCTGCTGCTCCTCCATTCTTTTTTTTTCCAGGTAAAATGAAAATGCATAACAGGCATATTTAAATATCTAACACTGTTCTGAAATAAGATTCAAACTCCGATTTTTAAAGCATAGCATGGGGCTTTGGCCGCATGAATCTCATTAAGCATCTAAAGCATGAGGAGACACTTCAGAAGCTTGCATTATCATTTCCTATGCCATACCTGTTCTATGGGTAAATAGAGGACTTCAATACTGTATGCTAACATCAGTAGGAGTCATGTGGCTAATCCCTATACCACACTGAAAATTTACCTCTAAGTATATGAATTTAACTGATTCAGTCCATAATTTTCTTTTCCCAGTTGTGCTTGAGAATTACTGCTGGTGATGCACACTTAATATTGGTTGATTATGCATATTGTATGTGTGTGCAGCCACACATAGGCTTTCTGGAATTTCACCTATAACTAATTAGTTTTTATTTTACCATTTAAAAGCTCTTGGATGTCAATTTTCATTTTTAAAAATCCTCTCATGTTTAATGATTTTAAAATGAACATTGCATCTGCTAAAGAACTAGTTCTATTCATTAACATGTTCTTCCATTTGTTGGGATTCTTTGTTCTTAGTGGGTGGGTTCCTGGTAAATTTGAACGGTAATCTCCAACATGGTATGCAAACTATTCTGTGACACTGAATTTTGTAAAAACAGTGGAGCAGTGATTCCCAAAGGGCAGTCTGTAGACCACTTGCAGCCAGTGAACCAGTTATATGGAGCCTGCAAAGGTAGTTTTTTACTGGTGGATGTTCTCAGCAGAACAAGATGATTGGTGAAGCTGCATCTGGTGATTATTCAGTAGTAATTGATTTAAGCAGTGATCCCAGATCCTCTTTATTGTAACTTTGTATATATAACTTATATATAGTTATATTATCTGGGCATATTATGTTACATCTGCTGACCATAAAGTTATTATATTACTTGCTCATTTTTTATGCAGCCCCCACAGTAATATCCTGCCAAGTGGCCCCGTGTGAACAAAATTTTAGGAACTTTTGCAGTAGAGTTTTGACTCGACCAAACTTAACAGATATGCTGAGGACTTGATTCTCTTCCATCTTAGTGAAATGATTTACTTAAAATAATTACAGTATATCTTTAAATTTTACTAAAATCCCTTTTCTATAATATTTTAATTTTAGATTACCTTTAAAATATTGTTTGTCTTCCACTTTTAGTCATTTAACTTCATGGCCTTCCTACTTTCATCTGAATATGAGAATGAGCCTCAAATGTTTTTATCATAGCTCCGTTTTCAAAATTTAAATCCCAGCAGGTCTCTTTTGTTTAACGGAAGCAGTCATGGGGAAAAAGTAAGAGGAGCATCAGTGGATAATTTTTTTGGTATTTTTTGGTGTGACTCTCTTAAGCAGTTATCAATATGTGAAATAATTATGCATTATTAATTCCCATTTCATTTTAAACATATTATTTTATAACCATTCATTTGATCAGTTGCCCTGAACTAGGAAAAAGTAGACATCCTGCTGTAAACCAATTTAAAATGTGATTGCAATGCACAAGTCAGAAAGTTGATTCCATTTGAATACAGCTTTTGAAAACTTACTTCATTTCTAGATATGAATATGATTAGGCAAACCTTAGAGGACAAAGGACTGTGTGCATAAGGCAAGAGCTTTAATTTACTCTGCCATTTGTGCAAACACAGGGGGTTAAGATACAGGATCAAAAATATTTGGGGGGGGTTTTGTGTGTTCATCTTATCTAAATGAAACTTATGCATATCTACTTACTGCATACCTTTGCTTGAGAATTAAGGCTTTTTGAAGTTATTGTGATATCATATGGTGAAATAAGACCATATTAATTTTTTCAAAAGAGTAGGCTTTCTGGACACAGAATTACTTTTCCAGTAAGTGTTGCTTATTAAAAGTTTTTAAAGGGATTTAATTATGCTATGAAAACTAAGATACTCCTTAGGCAAGCTTGTCTTCTGTCTTCACAATAAGCAATAAAGGGGATAAGGGTATTCCCTTCCTCCTCTGTATAGGTTACCTTTATTATTGGTCAGAGCTGGAAAGTTACAACAGCCTGCAAGGGACAGCTATGCAGGGTGTAATTGGGGAACAGGTGGGAATGGCCATAGCTTTGGTGCTTCCCCCTCCACCTACAATGTGCTGACAAATAGAAGAGAGCCAATGAGAATAACAAATAATAGTATGCAGGTCCCCCATATTGCAGGACCTGAGGAATCAAGACACAGATTGTTAGTTTGAGGGTCACAGTTCATTTTTCTGCTTTGCTTCTGGAGTAGTATGCCTCTTTACCGTTCTGTATTCAGGGCAGATGTTGTGTCATAATTAGCTATTTAATAGGGTGGAATGAGAGAAAAACGAGGCTGGAAGCCACTTTAAGAGGTCCCTAGTCCAGCCCCCTGCTCAAGTCAAGAGCATCCTTGTATAAACCACCTTAATCAAGTATTTGTTTAGTCTGTATTTAAACACTTCCAAAGATGGGAGATTTCACAGCCTTTCTAGGTAACCTGTTTCAGTGCTTAACCACCCTCATAGTTAGAAAGTTTTTCCTAATATCCAATCTAAATTTCCCTTGGTGCAAGGAAGGAATGTGCAGACTGGTAAGGGAAGACACATTTAAACTAATGGATAGACCATTTATATTAGATAAAAGGCTATGAAGAGAAATTGAATGTTAATAAATCCTTTCCTCAGTGGTTATCCACTGTACATGCTGTGGTTTCATCATCCATTAATACTCTAGTTCAGTGGCCCTGGGAGTTTAGTTGTACCTTGATATATTTTAAATTTTCACCTGAGATGAAGTTATTAATAATCTAACATATGTTAAGATTCTTAAGGTTTAATATCATTTGGTGGTTTACTGTGATATATTGTTTTACAGCTACCACATAATTTTTAAATACTTTATTAAAGGTATATCAGAAAAAGTGTCAAAATTATTACTAGATAACACATGTATACAGAGTAACATTTTTCAGAGCAACTGATTTAAGTTTTCGAAGTTAATGGGACTCCAGCTTCTAAATCACTTAAGCACTTTTGTATTGACTGCTTATGATCTGTCCTAATAATTTAGAAAGTGTTATAATTCAGGTTGTCTACTCTTTGATTACCTAGGTTCTCCTTTTTCCCTTTTTTAAAGAAGCCACTATGTTAGCCTTTCTGCAGTCCCTTAGGACCTTATATGTCATCCATAAGTTTGTAAACATTAATGCTAGTGACCCAGTTTTTTCAACATGTTTCTTCAGTGTCATCAGGTCCTGATCTTTTAAATTTATTCAGATTTATCAAAAGTCGTTCTGTATGTTCTTTACTTATCATGATCTGGAGCCCTTCCCCTTAATTTTGTCTGGTTGGAGGTATTTTCCTTTTCTTTGTGTGAAGACTGAAGTAAACATGAAGCAGCTATGCTTGCTTTGTGCCTTCTGTTAATAACTCAAGGTCCTCCTCTTGTAGTTTCACTTTAACTACACTAAAAATTAGACAACTGTTGGGGACTGACCAGATTACATTTCCTTTGTATTACAGAAAAAATAGTAGCAGTGTAACATTTAAATCACTATCCATCTTTGATGGTGTGCTTTTTCTCCCACAGTAACAATAGCTCAAATGTTTATGTTTGCTTTAATGTTCTGCTCTAATGTTTATTAGCTAGTACAAAAGGTCCATCAAGAGGTTAAAGAAGTTCATTAAGGGATTCCTTGTAATGCTCCCTTCCCCCCCCCCATAACCCATCCCCACCTTCAAAATTTATTTGGTGTAGGGATGAGAGTATTTGGCTTTAACAAAGAGAGCAACCAAATTTCTGAATTTGTTTGTTTGGTCCAGAAACATTTGTGGGGTTTTGGGGGGGTTTTTATAGAGCTCTGGTTGAAGAAAATAAGTGACATAGCAGACATAGCAGCTGCATTCTCTGAACCTGAGAGAGTTGTAGTATTGGTGGCACTCATTTTCATGGGAAGAGATAAGTTGATGAACAAATTAGTCTATTTTTTTAGGCCCTCCTAGACAGAAATATTTAGATTAAACCTTTCCAGGGATTTTGCCTTTCAGATTCCTTATTACAAAGAGTTTGTTTGCCAGTTCAGAGAGAAATACTTTTTCTGTTGTTGTTAAAATTTTTCCTTTGTTTTGTTCCTTGCTTAAATGAGTAAATGGTCCAAAAGTCTAAGAGAGTATAGCACTCTTGGGAAATGACAAGTGGTATCGATTCAACGACTTCTTATTCCCTCAAGCAGAACAGTCAAAAATATTTTCAATTTCTTCTCATTTCTGTCTACAGATTACACTGACATGCAATGCAGATGGCAGGTGTGAACAAGATAGGATAATATTGACAGTTGTCAGTGTTTGACCTCAAAACATCTGAGATGGGCTTTGTACAAAAAAGTTAGATCAAATCCCAATCAAGAGCACTAGTGTTAACCTACATTTTTGTTGCTGTAAATATGAACACAAGCAGAAGTGTATTGTAATAAAGCTGAACACATAGATACCCATTTTTTTTAGTCTTGGAATTAAGTTTTTTATTCTAGCCAGTAGAATCCAAGCACACCTTTTCCCACACCCCTCCTCTTTCCCCTTGCTAAAAAAAGGAAAATAAAAGCTATCTTTACATTCTGTTGGTTTTCTAACAAATCTGTCATAGAGAAGCATAGTATTAAATAGTTGGAAAAAACAAAAAAGAAAGTTAAAACACACTGAGGGTGTGCATGTTCTTTTTCACTTACATCCAAGGGAAGGTTCAAATTTCATTCTTACTAAAAAAAAAAAAAAAAAAAAAAGGTGGGGGTATTATTGCAAATATTACTTTTTATTATATTATTCACTACTCTTCTGACTGATAAAAATTGGCCATGTTTCAAGTGTAGTTTATCTGATTTCAGTGAGATTGTGTTTTCAAACCAGAGAATGTTGATTTGAACCTTTCTTTAACAGATTAACATTCGAGGTTATTGATCTTGAAATTTTTAAAGCAAATTATTGTCATATGAGTGGCAGTCAAATGCATGCTGCTTTGATAAGTCACATGACTTGGGGAATCAGACCAGTTCAGTGACCGTCAAGAACACTCCCACATATATTTTATTTATCAATATTAATTGTTGACTTTTAAGCAGAAAACTTTTAATACCATGGGTTTTTTTTCTGTATCATCTGAAAGAGAAAGGCAGTGACATCCCAATTTTGAACAGTTTTGCATCTTAATCATATCACATAGAAAATATTTTATTTAATCCAAAACTGGAGTAAAGTGTTCTTGTCAAAGGGACTTGTTTCAGAATACTAACAGACTAAATGTATCCAGAGAACATTCACATCCAGGTTATTTGCAAGCTGAAATGCCAAGCTTTAATGCATCTTAGTAGATTTGGAAAAAAAATTGCTATTCTTATTAAACCAGTATGTTCTATTAAATTGTTATCCTTAGCCTGTTGTACACCATGCGAAGTGGTATAGGATTCCAGGTTTTGTGCAAAAACTATAATAATTGAAGTCCTTTGGGGCCTTCAGTGTGCCAGGATTCATGGGAGGCTTCTTCCAGTTTTGCTTGTAATATTGTTTATCTGCCTTTCCCTGTTAAGTTCTTTCAGCGAGAATGATGCCCTAAGAGTGATGCCCCTGTAGTGAACTAAGGAAGTTTCCATGAATTATTAATAACCAGCAGAGTTTAATGTGGTTTTATAGCCCCTGGAGGAGTTAGAATAGTGTACTCTGTAAAACCATTCTGTTCACCTGATCTTGACAAATTGGGAGCATCAAAAACACACTTCTACTTGTTAACACTAAAGGGGGGAAAAGGTGACTTGGGAATGCATCAATATTTAGCCCTTTTGTAGATTCTCAAAAGGATATTGGTGAACTGTTTCATAAATAACTGTCTCTCCTATCTGTGTACTTTAATGCAGTAGGCTAATACCTTTCTGTCAAGTTAAGCTTTATGGTTCCATTTCTGCTTTGCTATTTAAGAAAAAGCCAAAAAGAAAAGAAGTGATAAGTTTTCATGTTACAGTCATTGTTTACATTCACAAAATATAATACACTTAAAATCTCCTGTGTGTAATAATCTACTTGGCAACATGAGCAAATATAACTCTTGAAAATCAGGAGTAAATTTCTTACCAATAGACCAATTTATGTGGAAATATTGATGGAAGCATTCAAGAATCTAGCAATATTCAGATGTAAAATAGGTGACGATGTAATACACAAAGCGATGTATTTTAACTTGCACTAAGTATAAGATGATCTAATGAGCCCTCTTAGTACTTATCATTACAGTGTTGTTGTTGAAACTACTGTTAAAACGAGATATATTGTAGCATATTACACAGATCAGGGCAGAACTGTGTTCATCTTTTTCTGTCAGCTATATCTAATCTATTTCTTGTGTAATATAGCCACTAATTTACTTGTTGGATAATTTTCATTACTTAGGCCAAATTTAGGTAGAATATCAATTGATACTAAAGTATGCATAAGTGGGCAGTTAATATATTTAATACGTTGTAGTATGTCAGTCTTGTCAGTTCTGTTAGCAACATCCACTGGAAGGTATGGTAGCAAACTATCAGAAATAATAGCTATAGTCCAGTGATGAAAGACTACACAACTACTTCCTTTACATTTCTTCCTAAGAATCTGAGCAGGCTGAAATACGTGAATTAACCAGCTCAAAAAAGTCATTGTTTCTCAATAGAGTTGTAGACTGCAAATTACCATTCTTATAGTCGTGCTGGGAATCAAATTGTGTTTGAACTGCAGTAACACCTTTCTTAAGCCACCCTACTGGTTTGATAATTCGAGATTATGGGAAATTTATCCAGCAGCTAAGACCAACAAGTTATTTCATTAGCCTTTGTTGGAAATTTTACCTATGTTTTTGTAGTCTAAAACCTACTTCTGGTGTTCAGAAGCTTTATTAAATTTCTGTTGATTTTTAAATTACATCCCTATTTCCATATGCATAAATGCTTTTCTTATATGGCAGACAAAAATCAATAGTAATCTAAATAAAGAAAAAAATAAAAGAACCCCTCCAAAAATATATCTCATATTTATTAGGAGTAGGCTCAGTGATTCCATTTAGTGTGCTTTATAAACACACTCTCTCCTTTTCTCTTGGTTGAAATTTGCCTTCAATAAGGCAGTTCATGAAAAATTTCAAGCTGTATAGGGACTATTTAAATTTTTTTCAACATGTAGATTGTACTTTCATAACTGATTTTAGTTAGTACTTTCAACCACCCCTGAGGTGAAGTCATTTTAATGGGGAAGGTTTTGGTTCATTTAACTTGAATAACTTAGATAATTTTAAATACCATTCTGCCATAATGAAAGAGTTAGTAATGGTAGCGTTGAAGTGTTGTTGCCATGATGGCCCAGGAAATATATGAGATGCAAGAATTCTTGTGAGTGATATCTTTTATTGGATCAACTGCGAGGTTGGGATAGACATAGTCAAGCTTTTGGGTATTATGGTACTTTTCCTCAAGAGAGCCCCAAGTGAGGTAGGAGAGACCTGAGGAAGGGCACCATGATACCTAAAAGTTTGTCTAGGTCTATCTCAACCAGAGACGCACAGAGTTAGTAATGATCAGTTTTAGTTTCTTTCCATTCTTTTTCCTTTACCTCATTCTCATTCAGATAACAGTACCAATATAGTTTCTGTTCCAAACACTTTCCAAATGTTAATGTCTCCCCCTAAAACTGCAATGAACAGCTTAAAGTCTTCTGAAATAGATAACTTTTAGAAAATATAAGAACACACTTTCACCTTAAGGCATGCATCTTGACTGAAAATTGATTAAGATTTGTTTCTATGTAGGTACATGTTCTTTTGTCATTGTTCTGGGATAAATGAAGACTTACCTGTGTTTTCCACTGGCTCAGGGTGTTATACAGTAGAAGCTGAGTTATCCGGCACTTTACAAGTCGGCATGCTCTCTTAACTGACATCCCGGCTTGTAAGGGAAAAGCGAAACCGGAAGTACCCACTGTGGCACTTCTGGTTTCACAGAGCCCCCACAGCCTTGGGGAAAGCAGCCTGCGCTGCCAAGCCCCCATGGCCCGGGGCATAGCAGCCTGCACGGGTCCCCTCTCCCTGCACCATGGAAGAGGGGTGGGGTGGCGGCCCAAACATGCAAAGACGCCTGTTGAGGCCACTCAGTTAACCAGCATATTTTGTTATCTGGCACCCTCCATTCCCCATGGGTGCTGGATAACAAAGCTTTTACTGTGATTACTTTACAATTTATTACTTAATTGCGCAAACTTTTTGCGTGCAAGTAACTTCCCACATATGACTAATTCAACCCTATAATCAAATGATATTCCTCCATAAGTAGTTGTATATGTCTGTCTGTATGAGGAAGTATGTCTTAGAAATATTTACTGTCAATCCCAATCTCTGGTAAAAACTGTCCTTTAATTTGATTGGATATTCATCTTCATATATATTTAATAATTCTGCCCATATTTTTGATAACCTATTTTTTAGTGAAATTTAGATATGACTAAATGTGCCCCATCACTAGGATTCTAGCCTAAAAATACCACCCCCCTCCCAAGCCCCCCCCAAAAACAAAACAGCTAGTTGTTTAGTCTGCAACAGTACCACTTACCTGGTATTTGGAACATAGAACTGGATAGGAGGTACTGAGTTGTTGAATCAGTACCCTGTTACCACGGCCAACTGTCATGTAATTCCCTTCATAAACTCATCAGACTGCATTCTAACACTGTCTAGGTTTTTGTGGGATTCAGAGAAAAGGGAATTTTGACTGAAAAATTGATATGAATATGCAATGAGCAGAAGAATGGGACGTGAGCCTTGGGTGCTACCTAAAGCAGGTGGTATGGAGCTGGGAGGGAGGAGCAGCTCACTCTCTTGAGTCTTCCACCTCCTCCCTGTGACTGGCTGAATGGATGGCAGACCAGCAGTGTAATACAATGCAGGAACAGTAGCCAGAGATGCATGGCTGGGGGAAGGGAACTATTACCTTCTGTTTTTGTCACCAAAAATTGGTGTGTAAATGGCCACTTAACATGTGTCAGTAGCAAAAAAAGGAAATGAAATTCCCTTCCTCCCTCCCTTTCCTGCAGCAGTGAATCTCTGGCTGCTGCTCCTGCCCATGGTATAGAACTAGCCACATATGCCTCTGTAAATATGACAACTTAAGCAAGTTAATGATATTTATATTTATAGAAATATTGCAGATAATTTCCCAAATAAGAGCCTGATCCACAGACCTTTAAATAAAAAAGGAAAGACTCCTGGAATCAGTTATGCCTTCTCCCCTCCCTTTTATATTGAGTAATAGAACAAGAGGGATGAGGGAAGTGGGCGGAGTCAGACCTTGAGATTCTTAGTGAAATGAGCTAGGTAAATCCTGAAGAAGAGAAAGAGGTGCACTAAAATCAAAAGACTTGGCATACTTCAGCAAACATAACCTGTCTTTTGTAGTGTTCATAATACATCATTAAAAAAAAAGTGTGCATCAGTAAAGTGTAGCTTGCATATTTGAATGAAGACAGTCTATTAATTTAAAATTGATTGGAACATCTTCAAGAAATGATGAGGGTAAATCAAGAAAATTAAATACAGTCTGGGAAATGGGAAATGTGTACTATGTAATGCAGTGCCAGCTGCACAAGGTATTACAGTAAATAAAGCTTTCAATGGTGATAACTCGGTGCATTATAATTGGATAAGCTTACCATCTCTAGATTTGCTTGTTTATTTTAGTTAGCAAAGGAACACCATTGTTTATTAACTTCTGACTTTTGTGATTGAAGTCCATGTTTGTATCAGAGAACTACCTGATTTTCCAGATGTGTTTAAAATACCGTAGTCCTATAGATACCTACTACATGGGGTTTGTCACACTTGAAGTTTAGGCACCTGTCCCCATGAAGGTAATTCATAGAGCAGAATGTTAAGTGCTTCCAACAGTCTATCCCAGGCATAGACACCCCCTGGCACAGGTGTCAGGGTGTGGCACGTGAAGGCATCTTTCTTGGCATTTTGCACCTCAGGTCAGATGGTGTGGAAGGGGCCAGGGCTGTGCTGCCACAGTAAGGATCAAGCTCTTTGTGGCTCCCCTGTCATCTGTCCCTGACATGCCAACATCTTACAAGTTGAGGTTATGGGTGTTTTTGTCACTCTGCCCAAAAACATTGCCAACCCCTACTCTATCCACTAATATGGATTCTTAGCAAAGAGCTACCTATAGCTATCCAGGTGTCTGCCTGAATTCCTGTTCCTCTGCTTAGCTTAGGTGGCTAACTTGGGGCTGCAAGATAGAGGACTTTGCCCACTTCAGAACCTGGAATCCTTTTATATGAGTAGATGCCTAACTGGACCTGGTGGTAGTTAGTGTGGTGATAATGCCAACACCCACGTTTAATATAATAACCTTATGGTTAGGTCATTCAACCAAGAAATGGGAGACTTGGGTTCTGGTTCCTCCACATTATGTGAAGGTTCAAAGCCACATTTTCCACTTCTCAGGAAAATACCGTAACTGCCAGGTTATGGAATAGGCCGAGTAGAGGTACCCTCTGCCCCTCCTTTTTGAAGCTGGACATCTGTGCAAAGGCAAGACTGCAAGAGGCATTACACAGGGAGTGCAAGTAAGATGGAACCTGATTTGTAACCTCCAGTGAGAAGGGAGGTTTTATAAAAGGTAGGCATTGGCACAGCCAGCGACTAGATTTTTGAGTGAAGATGACCATGGTTTCTGGGTTTTGTACTGAATTCAGTGCTGTTGGTATGCATTAGCCAAGTGGGCCTCTCTGACAACTTAGGTAGAAGTAATCTCTTACTCCACGTTATATCTTAGGGCTGTCCAACTGGTGGTCCACAGGCTACATGCAGTCCCCAAAGGGTTAACATGTAGCCCCTGAGCTTCTGGTCTGGGTGCCACTGCCCTCTTTGCTTTTCAGCTGCTGTCACTGACGTTCTCAGGTTCCCTCTCTGTCCTACAGCTTCTGCTGCCTCCTCCTGCACCTTGGGGTTGGTCACAGTGAGTGGTGTGGCCTACAGGATTGAGGAAGCCCATAGTTGGGGAGCTTGGGGGAACCTGGGGGCCTCATGTAGCACAGAGACATCAGTGCAATGTAGTGAGATTTACCTGCTACATGGGGTGGGTGGGGTAGTGTGTCCACATAGCATAGAGTCTGAGTAGCTGAGAGGCTTATGTGGTGCTAGGTGGAGGACATAGCTGAGGAAGCACATGTAGTGGATCATGGACCTGTGAGGTACTGTGAGAATGGCATGCACCTGGGCTGTTTACAACCCCTATTTGCATGTATTTGAGGGGCCTCAGCCACTCAGAAGTTAGACAGCCTTGCCATATCTAGACCTCAACAGAGTTGTTAAGTGGGAGATGGACAACTAGCTGCTCAGACTGGGGTAATTCTTGAACATATATATAGTGAAGCTTAAGTTTAGGCCCCTGGGGTCTTTGGCATCCAGAATTAAGTTGCACAGTGATTTAAGCTGCCTCATGAATTTTGTAGTTGCAGGCATGTGTGTGTGTTCCTTTTTCTTTTCAAATTAAGTACCAAAATTCTGGCTAACTCTCATTTAAATGCCTACTTTAACTTTGTGGATCTGTCTCCCCTGTTTGTAAAATAAGCTAGGAAAGTTCAGCCTTGTTTGTTGAATTGCCTGCAGTGTTAGGGTAGCTTTTAAAATGGATTTTTTTTAAATGTCTGTTTTGTGTCTCATTAAAGTACCAGTAAAAGAGATTTGAGTTTGAGATTCTGTTCTTTTAAGACTGTATACTACATTTTAAGACTACACACTAACTATTGATAGTTTATAGTATTTGAACAGTTTTGCAGTGTTTATGGTAACAGGAAGTTAACTTTAGACTACTTACCTATCTTTTTTGAAATGTGTTGCCATTTATAGTCTTTTTCCAGAATATATTAATATTTTAAAATATTTTAGTTACTTTACTTTTTCAACTGATATTAAAGTAAATGTTGCTTTCTAATTAATGATGAACGTTCCATAAAGATGTATTTAGCATTACCCAAAAGAATTCATCCTGCCAACACCCTTTCTCCCTATGTGCATTATGAAGTAATCTTTAATTATATAATCACAATTTTTTTTCCCCACAAATCCTTTTCTTATTCAATGCAGAGATGAAAAAATACACATGTATTTGATACTTTTTCTCTTCACTGTTGGTTGCATTAGACCATGCCATATTTGCTGCAAAAATATTCAGATTGTATTCTGACACCAACATTATTTGTTTAAACCTGGCCTTTTTTCAGTGATGCTAATCACCACAAAGGAGAAAAGGAAATTAGATAAAGGCATATTATCCCCATTTTCCAGATTAGGAATTTAGCTTAAAGTGATAAGGATCAAAAGTAGCTGCTGTTTCAGGGTGTGCCCAAATCCTTATTTTTAAATTTTTTTTAGACCATTTAGTATTGTGTAACACGTTATGTTCACAGTACACAGCTCATTAATTTCAGTGACTGCTGTGTACACTCAGCACTTCTGTAAATCAAAATCCTGAATATCAAATCAGGTGTCCAGAAAATGAATGCGCATTTAAGGATGACCTATGAGAAGTTTGGTTTGAATGATCTGTTTAGCATCATGTGGGAGCTGTGTGATCAATCCATTTCTCTAGAACACTCAGTTATCTTAAGCATGGGACACACTTTTCTTTTCTGCTCTCCCCTGCCTCCTTCACCATACACCTTTTAACTTCTGTGACTGTGAGCGGAGCGGTCCAAATCAGGTTTGTTGCCCAGATTGTGTGCCATAACCTTTCAAATGCCAGCTCTTGGGCTGAACAGTCTGGCCCTTAGGACTCCCTACTCACAGGACGCACCCTCCAACTCGCCTGTCATGCCTCAATTTTGTAAGAAAGGGGGAGAGTCCTTGGTCATTCAAGTCTTCCCTTAAGAGTGGTTTGTGCTGGTGGTCCTGGGGCCTCCTCCTCCTCCTCCTCCGCATCCATGCACCAACCAAATTTTATTAGGGTCCACAACTACTTGTCCTGTGCATAGACACAGGGTTGCTAGGACATGATACCCTGGGCAACCACTTTTAGCCAATCACGAATTAGCCCTGCCAAGCTGGGCCAGCAGGCTGTAGGACTTCCCTGAGATCCGTCAGGTCAATAAGCAAGGACTCTCCTTGGATCCATAGTCAGCATTTACATCAAGTCCCACTTAGGTGCAATGCAAAATCCCATTCAACAAAAGTCAATACAGGGCCATTTTAATATAAAGCAATAGTCCAGGGCCCCTATTTTGGCCACAACTCGGTCCTGTTTGTCCTGGGGTATCCAACAGATGTGCCAATCTGGTATGCCCCAAACTCAAAAGAAAAGTTCAACTCAGGATAAACTCTCCCCGTAATGAAACCCCCCAGGGTATGGGCTCCCCTGGACAACTCACTCTTGTCATTTCAAAGCTCTAGTGGATGCTGTGATGCTTGGTGCTCTAACTGCAGCAGCAACATCTTCTGGGCCTTCTGGGGTAAGCTCCTACCGCTCTCTTACAGAGTCAAAGGCCTGAGGGCTGGAAGCCCTTCTGAGCCTCCAGTCTCATGAGTGGGTCTCTTACCACTCAGTTTGCCCCTGCCAGGGCTGTGCTACAGCCAGGCTCCATCCCTCATTGACCATGCCTCCTGAGTTGCTCCCTACAGCCAGCACAGGTCACACTCCTATGATGTTATCCACACAGCACCAGCCAAACTGGAGTTTGCACAAGTTCACAAACTGGGGCTGCCACTGTGGCCAAGGCTCTACCATCTGCACTGATGCTGGCCCTGCTGGTAAGTATGGGAATTTCTGTTGGGGATGCACTTGGCCTTCACCTGCCACTAGGACTGCTGTTCAGGGTCCCCCACACTCCCACTGTGTGCTTCAAGCTGCACCCCCCTGCAACAGTGATACATGCAAGAATACACTAATAGATCAGTTGTTCCCTTCATTATACAACCCTGAATCTTGCCCAGTATGCCTTCTGCCTTGGGGCAATTGATCATGTAATCTATAATAAAATAATAATAGGTTTATTCTGTCTGCTGAGAGCACTCTGTTTGGTTGACTCGGCAGCCAATCACAATGCTTACTGAAACAACCAATCCGAGTGCTCTGGACAGACAGAACAAGCGTATTACTATTATAGATCTTGAGGTGTTTCAAACAGATATGCAAGCAAGTCAGAGCTAGAATGAAGCACTGGCCAGTCTCCTGCTGGAGAGTGTGCAGGATCCACCAAAGGGAAAAATAAAAAGTGATGGGCCTGATGCTTTTTTTTCCCAGAGCCTGTCCACCTCCCATGGCTGGGGGCGAGCTGCTGGAAATCCCTGAGCTGGGGAGGGGGCGGTGCTTCCCTCTGCAGTGGGAGGTGCCCCCGAGGACTGGTCAGGCAGGGTGCCAGTGGGTGAGTGCTGCCTGTGGTCACTGCTGTGGAAGGAAGCACTGGGGTCCCCCGCAGCTCAGGGTCTTCCGCCACTTCTATGGGTTTTCCCCCCCTCAGTCTGTGCGAGCTACTGCCAGGTCACAGAGCCCCTAAGCTATGGGGGTGGGCCCTGGTGCTTCCTTCTGCAGCAGCGGTGCCCGCTTGGATCCAGCAGTGCATGGGGTGCTGGAAACTCAGGTGTACTCAGGGAAGCTCAGGCTTGGTGGGCTTCCAGCGCCCTGTGTACTGTACCCACCACTTTCGTTCTGCCTGGGACCACCTGGGAATAGGCTGGCTGCCCCAGGAAGATGGCAGGAGGGCAGCTGGGTGTGCTGGCAGCTGAAGGTAGTGGGGATGGTGCGTGGAACGCTGGAAGCCTGCCAAGCCTGACTTTCCCCAAGCATGTCTGGGCTTCCAGTGCTCCATGCACCATCCCCAGCAACTTCTCTGGGTAGGGCCCTTGTACACATGAAGAATACTGCTCTAATTTGTTCCGTAGCAAACTAAAATACATGGGTTGTGTTTTAGTTTGATATGTAAACAAGTCATTTAAATTGCAATACACCAACGAATGTGTACACTGTTACAAAATTTAATTGTAACTTGCTGCCAAACATGTACACATGTACACTCCTGAATCTGGGGGGGGCACCTGCAGAAGCCACTGCCAGCAGCAGCCCTATCAGAGGGGACACCAGCCCTACCAACAGCATCAGTGTTGGCCATCGGGGGTGGAGGGGCACTGGCCCCATTATGGGATGCACATACACCCCCATGTATCCTCTACCAGTCTCCTATGCACTGTTACACAATTAAATCATTAAAAAGAGCAATTAACCCACTAAAAGGGGCAATTTCCTCCTGTGTACAAGGGCCCTCTTATTCTATGACTGTAAACAAGTCACAAGTTCAGTCTTGTGACAAAATATGTATTTATATTGCAGAGTCTGTGTTTACACATGGACAGCTTCATGTAGCCTTTTCTAGGGTGAGAAGTTTGATTCTGTTAAAGTATTTGGTCAAAGGATAACTAAAAATTTTGTATTTAAAAATACTTTTGCAGTAAAAAATTTAATCACAAATGTTTTGTGAATTTCCACTAGATAAAAATAATGCACATGTCTAATGGGGTCATTCTGCCTTAATTATGGCATTTATTAGTGTTAATTTTCTAGCTTTTAGAATGAGCAGAGGTTCAAATTGAAATGTTATATAATACAATTACATTGACGCCCATGTGGTTCATCATTTCGTTTAGGATCTTTAAACTCACTGAATAGAACTCTGGTACTTAAGCTAATGGAGGAACTGATAGCTGTAGTAGATTGTTACCTTTCTGTAGAACAGCACCAGACAAAGATGAGTGTTTCAGGTGCTTTGTTGATGGTTACACAGATATTTGCTAACTGACAATGAGGGTCAGAAATCTGGAACAGTATTTCAGGTTTTGGAAGAGGATGCACAGTAGGGGGCAGAGACTTCTGCACATTTTCCCCAGTCATAACTCCTTTCTTTACACCTTCAGCCTGCACTTTTCCTTTTATTTAAAGGCTTTTCTTAGCACATTCATATTGGAACGAATATATTATTGAATTTACCCTCACTAAGCCCCTACAGAATGGGGAAATATTGTAATCTCCATTTTACATATGGGGAAAGTGGAGTCATAGAAGATATTTAGTAATTTTTGCAAAGTTAGATCAAGTCTATAATAGGGCCAATAGCTAAACCCAAATCCTTTGTGTTCCATTATAGTTTCCTAACCATATAATTACCTATTATTGTCTTCAGGTATCTCGTCTTTCCATGAACTGGAGTAACACTGTTGACATGGCATTTGAAGGAAATATTTCAACGTATTTATACTATATTGATACTTTAAGGATAAATTAAATCAAATATGATTTTATACCACCTTTAGAACTCTCAGCTTTTGAGCTGCACCAGGCACTAGTGTTAAATTTCAGCAATCTTTCTGGATTGCCTATGATTGTTCAGTAGCTTAGAATTAATAGAATGATAAAAACATGCATTACATGGCCCTGCCATGAACGTTGTCTCTTACAGCAGGAGTGGCAGGAGATAAAGGGATATGGATCCACATACCGTGGCCCTGTGTTGCACCTGTGCTAGTAGCATCCCTTGAAGTTTCTTGTTATCCATCTGCTACATAGGAATAAGAAAGGGGGTGGGCAGGGGAGAAGGTTAACAAGGGCTGGAATTTGGACTGGTGTTTATAGGTTTCAGATTTAAATTAGTCTTAAGTCTGTACAGAGATATCCCGTTAACAGTATTCTAGCATTGTATAAATTTAAAGAATGACTGCATATTCTGTTAACTTTTAAAAATGCTCTCTAAACCTCAGATATGTTCTTAGACCTACCTTAGGTAGTACTATTTTTTTTTTAGATTTCTTTCTCTCCCTTATGCGTTGTATTCAGAAATCAGGCCCATGTAGCAAAGACCAAAGAAAAAAATCAATAAATAATGTAAATAGATACACCATTCTAACCTACCGAAAAATTTTAAGTTAATTACATGACAAAAATAGCATCTCCTAAAATGAATATGGACTCCTGGGCTTAAAGTTGCAGGTGTAAATCTGAATTCAGTAGTGACCAAAAGTTCTTATTTAAGAAATATACAATGAGTTATTAACAGTTTAAATTCAGGTACTAATGGAAAAATGTTAACATTGTCATCTTAGTAATATTCTCATTGTCGTTATTAGGAAAGAGGCTGGGGGCTAAAACAAAACTCCTTCTCAGTGTTCGTTCTCTCTAGGACGGGGCTGAAATACGGTAATATGAACACTGGTTGGAAATGAGAAAATAGTTTGGTTTGTTATTTATTGTGTGGTGTGTCATACTGACAATTCTCATGAATTTCTTGTGAATAACACTATCTTAGCCAAGGCCAGGCCTGCTTTCATGATGAAGTCAAAAGCTTCAGACCTCTTAGGAATTTTAACCTACCTGGAGGAAAATGCTTCACAGGTTGGAGTGGCTTCAGCACCCCCACTCCTCCCACCGAGTTTTTGCTCTGTGGACAATGAAGGCAGCCCCTCTGGTTCTTTCCTCTTCCTCCCTAGAACACCCAGGCTAGAGGGGAGACAAAGGCATACTATTCCAGCAGATCTCCTTTCCTAATTTAGAAGGGTGGTATGAAGAAACCCTGGAAGAAGAAGAGTTAATTTGGGGAAGCGGAATTGTTGGGGGCAGAAATTTGAAGGACATAGCTGATGGTTTCCAAGGACTAGAACTGAGGAACAAGGAGGGCTGCGTGGACACTGGAGAGATGTGGGTGCTGGAGGACAGGGAGAACAGATGTGGGGAGTGGAGGACCACTTGTTTTGAAAGTTGAGGGCAGAATTAATTGTGCTGTGGATGACCAACTGGGCATGAGAGCTCCGGCAGTAACCAAAGGGCCCAAATAGTCTTTCTCAACACATTTCAGAGAGTGGACAACACTTAATTCTCTCTCTCTCTCTCTCTCTCTCTCTCTCTCTCTCTATCTCTCTCTTGCACACAAGAGATGGATAGGAGGAACTGAAAAATCAGAAAACAAAAACACAATATTATCTCTAGAAAATCATAATTTAAGATGTCTCTCATGGTTTTTCCTTTGTTGGTTTTTGGAGGTTGGCAATAGTGGATACATATTACAGAGTGAGATTATTTATATTTTTAGAACTGTTAGTCTATCATCTGTTACAGGCCTTAAATTTGCTTTTTTCCCCTTTTCTCTAAAGGGAAGCAAATATCTTAAGACACAGACAGAAGTGTAGCACCCTACTGTACTCAAAATGCTTTGCAGGAAGTGGTCTGAGTTACAAGATTCCCCTGGACCAAACAGAAGTTCATTGTTGACTCCTGGGGATGGGGAAGATGGCTGCTAGCTGTGGGCTTGCAGCCGGTTTTGCATAGGAATGGCCCCTCCTCCCTCTTCACCTTCTCTGTTTTTTTTGAATGGGAGTGAGGAAAGGGAGCATAGGGAACTCATTCTAGGGGTTCCTCAGCTGGTGCTGGAGGGTGGGGTGAGTGAATTGGAACCCCCCCCCACCTTGCTCCAATACACCTGCCCCACCCTCCAGCAGGGGCTGAAGAAACACCAGATTGAACTCCTTCTGTTCCCTTTTCCCTGCTCTCCCCCCTACCCCCCCAATGCTGAAAACATTGACAGGCTGGGAGGCAGCACAAACACAAATGACAGAAGACACTCTGTTTGGAAGCACCTTTATCTGAACCCTCATGCCATGAGGGTTCAGATTTTTGCCTGATCAGCCAATTTTGAAGCAGTATGCAGCTATGCAGTTGTGTTTGATCACAGCTATAGACTGCTTTCTGTGGCCAGATCAGATGAAAATCGTCACTTCTGTCTGCCTTTAGATACCAAAGTAGTGTAACTGGCATGCTTATATCTGAAAACCAGTGTTATCTTTTTTACTTGTAGATTTTAAGATAGTTTTTCTAAGTAATTGTGAATCTGTGGTAAATATGTGAGGTCTCCAGGAAAATAAAATGGATATAGCAAGATACTGGACTAGTACCACATGAAATCACATGTATTTTAAATATTAGCCCTGGTCCCCTCACCACATTTAAATATATTGAACATGAAGTGGTCTATTTATTGAATAGATCATTTAGTATAACAAATCTGTTGTTGGATGAAGAAACAGGACAAAAGGTACTCAGTATTTAATTTAGAAAGGGCTCTTACAAGGAAAACATTTGAAAAGGTAATAAAATTTATTCATTATATACCCATGGGTGTTTGTTTCTAGTGGATTTCTAATCACATGTTAAAATGCTAAAGAGATTGATTGAGTTGTCTGTTTTTAATATTTCTTAACAGAGCCAGTAATAACTCAACTCTTAGTATGTAAATGTATTCCTTTTATGTTGCCTTTTACAGTTATCGTCAGTCTGCCAATGGCATAATCTGTGTGTAAATTTGACTAATGTGTCATATTTTATGTATGTATGGACATGGGATCTGAATCTTCCACTGACATTAATCAGGAGTAAATTCTTTGGTTGAAGCCCAGGTTATAGGCCCATGGAATTTAGCCATAAATTATTTGGGTTTGTTTCTGATTTACAGAAAGGTTATCTTACATTATATATAACTGTGAAACCAGATGTCTTAATTTAAATATCATTTACTGTTGTTTTGACTATGTCCATACTTGGAAAAAAAACCGTTTTAATAATAGTAGCTAATGTATTGATTTTTCTCCCGAATTTGCTTTGATCAGCTCTCAGATTTTAAACTTCAACTTTTTATCTACATTAATATATATGTTAGATACATATATACTAATAAAGGGCAACATTCTTGCAGGCAAGCTAAGGAAGTATGGGCTGGATGAATAGACTGTAAGATGGATAGAAAATTGCCTGGAGAATTGGGCTCAGAGGGGAATGATGGCTCAGTGTGTAGTTGGCATCAGGTATCAAGTGGAGTGCCCCAGGGCTCAGTACTGGGACCAGTTTTGTTCAATGTCTTCATCAGTGACTTGGGAGATGGCATAGAGTGCACCCTTAGCAAGTTTGCAGATGATACCAAGGTGGAAGGAGAAGTAGCTACTCTGGAGGGTAGGGCTAGTATTCAGAGTGACATAGACACATTGGAGGATTGAGCAGTGAGGTTCAACAAGGACAAGTGCAAGGTCCTGCACTTAGGACAGAAAAATCCCTTGCACAAGTATAGGCTGGGGGCTGACTGGGTGGGCAGCAGCTTTGCAGAAAACTGGATAATAAGCTGAATATGAGCCAACAGTGTGCCCTAAAATGCTAATAGCATACTGGGCTGCATTGGTATGTGTGTTGCCAGCACGACAAGGGAATTGATTATTCCCCTCTATTCAGCACTGGTGAGGCCACATATGGAGTACTGTGTTCAGTTTTCAGCCCCCCTTACTATAAAAGAGATGTGGACAGATTGGAAAGAGTCCAGTGGAGAGCAAATGGGTCAGGGGCTGAGACATGTGACTTCTAGGAGAGGCTGATGGAACTGGGCTTATTTAATCTAGCGAAACAAAGACTGAGAGGGGATTTAATAGCAGCCTTTAACTATATGAAAGATAGTTCCCAAGAAGATGGAGCTAGAATGTTCTCAGTAGTGGCAGATGACAGAATAAGGAACAACAGTCTCAAGTTGCAGCAAGGAAAGTTTAGGTTATATATTAGGAAGAATTGTCTCACTGGGTGGGTGGCAAAACACTGGTACAGGTTACCCAGAGAGGTTGTGGAATCTCCATCCTTGGAAGCTGGAATGATTTAGTTGGGGATGGTCATGTGTTGGCCAGGGGGGTTGGACTAGATGAGCTCCTGAGGTCCCTTCCAGCCCTAATTTCTATGATTCTATGTTAAAAACATACCTTTTTTAATAAAGGCTCTCAAAACTCCTTTAGGGTACGTACAAGCATTACATTTAGATTAACCAATGGCAATCTAAATGGTCTGGCTCACAAATGTGCAAGTCTTCATGTGGCTTAGGTCACCCTAAAAATGTTGTATCCTATCTAAAGTAAGTTCATAACTTCAGATGGATAAATGGTTAAATGGATCTAACGAGGGTTAACCAGGCCCAGCATGTGTTCATAGCACAGTCTGAGGGCTGTGCTGTTCTTATTATCCCTAACCCTGATTGGGATCTCCTCTCCTCTCCCTGCCCTGCCCGCCCCCCATCCCCTGTAGAACTGGGCAGCCCCATCCACAGACCTGCCAACCTCCCCACAGACCCACCAGACTTACGTCTAGCTTCCTGTACCTCTCCCAGCACATGACAAATGCTTGCACATGAAAGTCCCAGTTCTAAGCCATCTAAACCTGAACCAGGTCCTGAAAACCCTTGTTCACAACTTTCCACTCCACAAACAGTGTTAAATGGTGTCAGTATAGGCCAGTGATTCTCAAGAAGGATGTTGCAGCATTCTGGGGTGATATGAAATCCTTTAAAGGGTGCTGCAGGGTGCCATGCAATAGTTGCATTGTTAAGTGTGCAAAAACCTCCATGTGATTTACATGATAAACCCAGAGATTTCAAATAGGATTTCATAGTGTCAAAAACGTTTTGATCTGTTACGGTTTTTCTGAGTTTTTTCCAACAGAAGAATTGCTCTATTTTTCTTCCATAGTCAAAAAAAGAAAAGAATGAAACTAAGAGCTGACATTTTCTGAGAAGTTGGTTGAATCTATCCAGGGGAATCTATCCAGGGGTGCTTTGAGTTTAAAAGATGAGAACTACTGGTATAGGCCCTTTTGCTTATAAATGAAGGCCTGTCTAGACTACAGAGCTTTTGTGGAGATAACTATGGTGTGATATCAGTGATTCACATGGAAGCAGACTTTAATAACCAATCTATTTTGGGATGGATCCTATAAAGACTGAGTCCAGCCTTAAGTGTTTTGGTCCAGAGTACTCTATCTTGCAGAATGCAATCCAGCAAGATTACTAGGGAACTGCAGATGCTTAATAGTCTGGGCCCAGGATACTTGAAGATTATTTGAAGTTCTGAAGAGGGTCCATATACCACAGAGCCACTGCTCAGGCAAAGTAGAGAGGTTTCTGGCAGGCCGAAAGCTCATCTCTGCAATGGACTTTTTTTGGGAACACAGGAATAGGAAAGTCTCTGGCAAAGTGTAAAAATTGCCTTAGCCATCCCCACTTTGTATTCCTAGTGCCAAGTACACTTAAACCTGCCTCCATTTTATACACACACACACACACACACACACACACACAAAACAAGCATCAAATAAGCAAAAAAAAAAAATAGAATTCCTCATATATATTTCTTACTATAGAGAAAAGAGGGAGAGAGATTCACAAATGCTGTTTATACTGATTCGTGTTCAGCTAGGAGGACATGCTTTACTTCAATTAGGAGGACTGAATAGAACAGATATGAGGAAAATCCATTTCCCAGCTCCGTACAGCTATCTGGACCCTGTTTTTTAAATTGTATCTAATTATGAAATATTCATACAAAATCATTGTCAAATTTTATACGTTGTTACCAAATGTTTGAAAATGAATGTACTGCCTAACCCCTGGTTGCCTCATCCCAGCTGCTCCTCAGAAATATCAACTCTTCTTTCCCTGTTTCCCAGCAGTGCTGCCTCTTTGAATGGCAGGCCATGGAGTGAATCAGTACTTCCTACTTATTTATCAAATATTGATATATAAACCCCTTAGATTCCCTCTGTTTCCTTTCAAATTATAGCTATCAATACTGTCAGATCATGATGCTTTTAAAAATATTACTAATTATTTGCTTTATCCCACTTTCTTCCCAATTCTAAAATATTGGCATCTGGTCTTTTAATATTTGACTTAAGCTTTAATGATCTGTTGTTGATTCTTCATCTCCTGAGATTACATATGAGATATAACTAATTATCTGATATTATTATAAAGTTTCTGGTTGCCTCTTTTCCCATGTACTCTAGAATATGATTATATAATTCTTTCAGTTTTTACTCTTTGCTTATTATTGGATATTGTTATAAAAGTAAGTCAACATTTCTTTCTCTTCCTTATTAGTTATCACTAATTAATTACCCCTCAAAATTTTCTGCCCTTTGCTGTTTAGGTACTGGAGACTGATGCATACATCTTCTCAGACATTGCTGTTTTCAGAACTGTTATTAAACAGCAATATCCAATTAACTCGGATTTAGGAGGCCTTAATATGGATTTTCAGTATTAACAGTCTCCTTTGTTGGAAGGCACACTCTTTCTGAGAGTTGTTTTTCCTGTTGGATGTTGTAGAGAGAGGATGATAGGTCCCTAACCATCAATGCTCCATTGCAAGTTAGAATCAGTTGTTTTGTCCTTTACATCCATTAGCATAAACTACCTATCGAGTGTTGTATTCTCTAGCCATTGAGTTCTTTAATATGCTTCATTAAAACCACCTCTACACATGGGAGAGTAAATTGTTCAAATACCGAATATTTGTTGCACCACCCTCACAACAGAATCTGTTATTGAAGACACCCAAGTCTGCAGAAAGATAAGTATGGATGCAGACAGACATTAGGGCCCCACTCTAATTCATGGTGCTTTACGTAAAGTGCTGTGAGTTGGTGTCCCCCCCGCCCCAGTCCAACAGACATTCACCTGTTGGGTTGTGGGGGGAGGGTGGGGAGGGCTGGATTCAGCCTGTATTGGCCCAGGCCAGCAGGCAAGAGCACTCCAGCAGCCTCCTAGGAGGGAGAGGCGGACTGGGGAGAAGGGTGGTTCCGCCTTCCAGGAGGCTGCTGAACCACCCTTCTCCCCAGTCCACCTCTCCCTCCCTCTCCCAGGCCCCAGGGTATCAGTGAAGGTGGGAGGAAGGACAGGGATCTCCCAGCTGCTGAATGGCCAGAGCTGGCTAGGGTGAGGAACAGGGCCCCCTCATCTTGCAGCTTCTGGTGTTGGGGGAGCTGATTGGGCCCCCTAGGTGAGAGGGCTCCATTTCCACTTCCCCCCACTCGAAAACTGTCACTTCTGTCTGCACCCTTAATGTCTCTGTCTGGAGGCCTCCATTAGAGCAGAAGAATTTGTACTAAGAGGTCTTCTCGTTGGACTGGGTCCCTCTGTAAAAGTTAAATTATGAAGCTGGGACAAAGTATGGTTTTAGACTATATATACACATTAGATCATCAGTTGTTAGCTGAATATATGGCCAGACATAACAATTAAAAATACATTTTAAAACTATGTCATTCCCTGTCCTTATATTGTTGTAAGTTTATTGATAATTATAAAGAAATGTTTGGAATCAAAGTGAAAAAGAAATTGATTTTCCCAAATTTTATAGTAAACTATTGTGATTTTTTTTTTTTTTTTTTCAAAAAAAATATTCTAAATTAATGTTATGTTCACAATTTCAGTCTGGAAATAATGTTGTGTGGATTATGTTGCTTTAAAGAAAATTACCAGTCATGTTTATGGATTGGGGTTTTTTTAAAATTTCATTTGATTATTATGAAAACACGTATTACAAACTTTATTTTATTGCATGTTTTTCCTTTTAGAGTTGCTGCTCTGTAAAATAGAGCAGATTTCTAATATGACCTATATTTGTTCCAATAAAATCAACATAGATGAAACTGAAGCAAGACATGCCAAGCCTTTCTCTTAATTCAGTCCCAGCACTCTTTCTGGCTGGAGTACAAGAACTTGACCCTTTTGTGTTACTTTCCTGGAGTATTTGTCCCTTATGAAAGCCAATACAATCAGCAGAGCCAGCATAGATAAAGAGCCATATAGGGTTGTATTATAGTGGCAAGACTGTTTTGTGACCATGTTCTGCAGGCAGACTGGAGGTGACAGTATTATTTACTTTTGTTGCCTGGGGTCCAAAGAGAGAATAAATTGCTATTGATTTTTGAGACATTACAGCGAAGTGTCTGAATGCCTGCAGAATAGCTGGGTGGCAGGATAGCCAGAGATTGTATAGAGACTGCCTTTTAAAATGAAAATTCATTTTCTTGTTATTGTTATAAAGTTTTTTTTTTTTATACCAGAAGCCAGTTACAAGAGAACTTGGCTGTAGGTGGTGTGTTTATTATAAATGCATTTCACCCCCCCGCCCCCAAAAGAATAGATTTCAGCAGCAGTCTTGTAACAATTTAAAATTGATTAATAGAATTCTGTACACTGTATATGGCCATGTGCATGCTATATGCCTAACATAAAAGGAACATTTAATGTTTGCATTAAATTAACAATGTCATTAAAGACGTATCTTCCAGAGATGCACCAATTTGTAGACAGGAAATTATATAGATTTCATAGACATTAGGGCTGGAAGGGACCTCGGGAGATCGAGTCCAGCCCCCTGCCCAAAGGGCAGGAAGTCAGCTGGGGTCATA
>NW_017728943.1:109912045-109913604 GCF_001723895.1 Crocodylus porosus
CCCAGGATAGAAGTCAGGCTAATGGGCCTGTAGTTAGCCGGATCCACTCTCCTCCCTTTCTTGAAGATCGGCACCACATTGGCCTTACTTTTTCTTGAAGCTGATTTCTCCAGTTGTCATCCATATTTGGCATAATACATATACTTTTTTTGTTATTTGGAAGGAGGGAAAATCCAATCTTTTGTATTTACTTCATATTTTGCTTATATACCTCTTATTTTCTATAGTTTTTTCCTCCTCGCATAATTGTCACCCTTGTAAGATTTTATAGTAGTGCTACATTGTAGTGGCACCTGCTGGGAAAGATATAAATGGAACATCTGGCATTATCCGTGGCTACTTCCTATCAGTTCTTTTTCTTGAGTCAACAGTATGCACCCAGTTTAGTAGTCTAGAATGACTCATGTTTCCCAGCTCCCTGGAGGGCATCTGCTGCCATCCATTTTTGGGGAGACAGACTCCTATGCCATATTTAAAAAGCCTCAGAAACTCAGGAGAATGACATAAAAATGTGAATCTCCCAACTGGGACTTAAAATTATAGCACCAGAGAACTAGGGATCTGCACATGGATACCACAGAAGAAGACTCCCAAAACCGAAAATCTGTTGCAATTTAATTGGCTTACTTCCCTTTGTTTGCTATTCTATCACTTATCCTGATGTCATAATTCATGACTTGAAATATCCGTCTCATTGCTTCCTCACCGTTAGTATAGCATGCTTTTACTTGGTGGGAAAGCTAATGAAAATTAACTTACAAATGCAAACCAGGTGTAAGCTGATGCTGTGTCTCTTCTTGAGTTTGGACACAGGCAGCTTAAGTGACTGTGGTGCCCAGAGAGTTCCCAAGATGTAGCAAACTGAAATAAACAGTTCTAGCAGATATTATTGTCCCTGAAATCTGTGCCAGCAGTGAAACTAATAAACATGGCACTTGTGCTCCACTGGTGCTTGATGAAACTATGAGAGGCAGTTGAGATACCAAAAATGCTTGTTCTTGCACCTCAGTGACCCTGTTTTCCTGTTGGCCTTTGACCAATAGGTTTAGTTTTCTTTTGCAAGAAAACTTAGATTTCCCCCAGGCATCAAGGCAGATGTTTTCATTTCAGGGTTGACTAAAACCAGTTGACCATTGGTGTGGATGCTGCCTCTATCTAAATCTGTTGACAAATAGACAAAGCAGTTCCTCAGATATGACTACATGGTTAATGTCCATTCTTAAAACTGCAGAAACATATGTGGCTTTAAGCAAATCATCATGTTCATGAGTTCTTCAAACTTCACTCTAAAAGAAATATCACCAAAAATCTTCACATGTTTTCAGAACCTTGCTGACCATGCTGTCCTTGCCTCATGAAACATAGAATCATAGAATCAATGAGTCGGAAGGGACCTAGACAGATCATCTAGTCCAACCCCCCGCTATGGGCAGGAAGGAGCACTGGGGGGGTGGCAGGGGTCATAAGACCCCAGCCAGGTGCCTATCCAGTCTCCTCTTGAAGATTTCCAGGGAAGGTGAGAGCACCACCTCTCTGGGAAGCCTATTCCAGGCTCTGGC
>NW_017728943.1:109913739-109926860 GCF_001723895.1 Crocodylus porosus
AGAGACTGAAGAGATTCAGGTCCCTCAGCCTCTTCTCATAGGGCTGGCCATGGAGGCCCTCAACCATACAAGTGGCCCTCCTCTGGACCCTCTCCAGGTTCTCCATGTCCTTCTTCACATACCACAGTTCTTATAATTTTTCCTTTCCTTGATCCTAAAAATATTCAGCTTTAGGTGTGAAGATTCTAAATAAAACCCTGGTTCCTGTGAAAATAAAGGGAGCTTTCCAGTGATTTGAAGGTGGGCAGGTCTCATCCATGTATAAAAACCTGTTTGATGGTGTCCTGCACCTTTGGCAGTTTGATCAATATATAATGAATCAGCTAGAACAATCAAAACGCAGTTCAGCTTCTTGATATGGCTATAGATACAGCTCAGCACAGATGACAGACATGTTTATCCTCTCTTTTCATCCTTCTTTAGTTAAGGACTACTTCAGCTCCCCTGTGCAGAGAACCAGACTCAAGCCAGAAGCCCGTCTACAAAAATGAAATGAAGTCACAATGAGACCTTGCTTGCCAAGACCGACATCTGCCACATAAGTGAAGGCTAAAAGTCTCTCAGTACCTGGAGCAGTTCAAACAATGACAAGTGATCATTGGAGATAATCAGATTACATTATTTGATTTAATTTTCATTTTTACCAGCATGACAATTTTGTGTTCAATGAGTCAAAGGAGATGTGTCCCAGACTCTTTCTTACATTTACATTTTTCCATTTCTTATTTTAGTATAAATATAGTTTTCTATGCAAAATGGAGCAAAGTACCCCCAGATGGAAGGAATGAACATTTTATATACCACACACCAAATTCCACCTTATGCTTTTCCACTAGGCATCATCCCCTCCAGAGACACAAGTCCAAATATCTTCCTATGATATCACTTGATCTAATTTAATGTGAAGTTTGTGATGGTCTATCTAATCCCACTCTGCTACTGTTCTTAGTCATCTTCACCCATAGGAGTAATTTATTGGCTTGCCTGTTAGAATTGGAAGTGGCTGTGGATTTTCTTGGAAGCTAGGAGAAGACAGGAACTGTAGGAAAGGGAGAAAAGAGTGGGTGGCTGTGTTCTTAAGTTTAAATCTTAAGTTTTGGGAGGTGGACCCTCGACCTCCTGTGGAGGCTCCTGTCACTTTTTTTGCGGCTGATGCAGAAGGGCAGGCTGTTTTACAGGCAAAATCCTTGCATATACTGCTGGGGTTTCCTGCTTCACATAACTCCAAGAGCTGAAGAGGCCTCTAGATGTAGACTTAGGGTTTGGTGCCCTTAAGAACACCAGCTAGCCTAAACAATATGCTTATACTACTCTGTTACTCCCCCTGGTTTCTTTCTCCAGGGTGAAGGTCTCTTATAAGTAGTGATCCTTCTAAGCTACTGCCAAGAAGCTTGATTGCGATAAATCTTTATGTTCAGATGTATTTATTTAGAAAATATTGTACCTTTTTATTTGACCTGCAAAATAGCACAATGACAATGAATTTTACTTCCTTTCCTTAAAGTACGGTATTGTCTTTGTATAGCTGCATCATTTTAATAACCTTTGAAATGCAGATGGCATCAAATGAGTTAATGCTGTTTGTCTGAAAAGAAACTATTTTTATCATAAAAGTAAAATTACTTTGAAAAATGCACTTTAATTGAAATCCCATTTAAAGGGTAAAATTATGTTATTGATTATGATCAAAATGTCCCAGACGCTGATGAATTCATCAATTCCTGTTTTAGACGTGTTATAAATCTTTTAGTGGAGGCAGGGGAACATGAATGAGATGAATATTTTCAAATTATAGTGGCACATTACTTTTATGCCCAACTTTTTGTTCTGTATAATATACCTGAATAGAAATGACATTTAAGAGCAGCTGTAGAAAAAATAACACACGGTGGAAACCTACGTTATAAATCAAGCTGAAATCAAACTGGTTTATATCAATAAAAAGTATGTTTAAAAAATCATGACAAATAGTTTTGAGGTTTGCTGAAAAATGGTTTCGGTAGTTGCTCTGTTAAAGAAAAGGGCTTGCAGTAAATATATGTAAAGTAGTTTGCTTTCAAGCATAGTCAGGCATCAGACCAATATTTCC
This sequence comes from Crocodylus porosus, assembly GCF_001723895.1. Taxonomy (NCBI): domain Eukaryota; kingdom Metazoa; phylum Chordata; order Crocodylia; family Crocodylidae; genus Crocodylus; species Crocodylus porosus. The sequence continues at coordinate 109,915,829 of NW_017728943.1, forward strand.
AAAGTAGTGTGAGGAACATCATGCTCCATGAAGCATCTACTTCAAGATCTGTTGTGTAACACATATTATTTCCTGTAGTGAATTAAACACTGCTCACTATGAAACCTACAATGCAGACTTGTTGAATCTTTGTCTCTGACAATGGCAAGCTCCTAATAATAGAATTACTTTTCATCTAAGTCCTTGTTAATAGACATTTTGCCAGCTTCTTGTGTGATGTGGAGTGTCTTCTGGGTTTGGGGCAGTGGTGTTTTACCATATTAACCCAAATTGGAGATGAGAGTTCCCCATCCATTTAACACAGATGAAAAAAACCCTTTCCCCATTAGTGGGTATGGGACGGGGAAGCATCAATTATGACTGCAGCTGTGCCTTTAACTCTGGCCCTGAAGTGGGCTTGGATTCAGAGCCATAGCCACTGTTCCCCAACTGCCTCTGCCCCCACAGCTTCTGCCCCCCCCCGCCACCTCCCTACTCTCCCTATCTGCCCTGCTAACTACATGCTGCTGCCTCTGGCCCCCTGCCCCCACTGCTGTCATTAACCCGCTATTCCTGGCTCCAGCCCTGCTCTAACCCAGAGCACATGGTTGCTCTGGCCCCTGATAAGCTATGTAACAACAGTGGCAGCAGATCCAGAACCAGTTCCAGAGCTGTTGCTACTGCCTCCCACACTGCCCCCTGCTCCCCTACCACCTGCCCTCCATTGCCCCCCCCCACCTCAATGCCACCTGCTCCTCCATTACTGGCTTTGCTGCTGCTGCTTGCCCCGCTGCAGCAGTGGGGGGCACAAATTTAAGACAATCCTCCAATAATTCTATACATGGGAAATTATGACAAATTTATACATTTTCCATGCAAATTTATACATTTTCCTCCAACTGTTGAGGGGGTAATCTTAAATTCAAAGTCGTCTTGGGTTAGGGTAAATGCATCATTTGTTTGGGGGGTTTTGAAGGGCTATTGTGGCCTATGGTAGAGAACATTGGAGATCTGGTTCCTAGTCTCAGCTATACCACTAATGTATTATGTCCTTATGGGCAAATAACTTCCCTTCTTAGCCTCAGTTCCCCTGTCTGTAAAATTGGACTAATGGTACTGCCCACTCATATGAAGAGGTTTGAGAGCTGAATGAAAAATAATTTTAAAAAAGCTAGGTTTCATCATCATTTTTATTTATTCGACTTCCTTGACATTTTGAGACCTTGTATTTTGTACTTCTTCTTACTAGGTCTTTTGTATTCAAATTGTGAAATATGTCCATATTAAATTCTGTTGTTTATATAAATTGCTTTAAAGTGGAGTAGTGTTAAAAATAATTTGCACCTCAACCTAACTTGCTCTAAAACAATAGTTTTATAGTGCCTTTTATAACCATGCATACTTGTATTTACTGTCAACGTTTGTTATATAGTGTAATTCAAGTTGATGTTGCCTTTTTTTAAGCTTAATCCTGTCACGTTAAGCACCTTTTTGAAGGCGTTGTACCCTCATGTTCCAGTGAAGTTAATAGGAACTTGAATAGTCTCAGTATTTTGCAGAATAAAGTGCCTTATCCAGGAATTGCCAACCTACAGCCCAGGGGCTGAATTAAGCTGGCAAATGTCTGATTCTTTCTGGTGGGGGGGCAGGGGATAAGGGAGAGAGAAGCCACCAGTGAACAGGAGCCATGTTAAAGTGCTCATTTACAGTGGTTCTGTTAAAGTGCCCACATTACAATGATGTTTTAAGAGGGTTGCATTAAAGCTGTATTAAGGTGGCACTTCAAGCTTCCTGCTTTGAGCCCTTGCTGCTGAATTGGCAGCCTGCAACAGTATCAAAGTTGCATACATTTGGCCCACTGCTCTAAAAGTTTGCTGACTCCTGCTTTATACAGTTCAAGTGCTGGGTTTGATAGGTTACCATATGTCTGGGTTTTCCCGGACATATCCTCTTTTTTGGTCCCCTGTTCTGCATCTGGGCGGGTTTTTAAAATAAGAACAAATGTCCAGGTTTTTTGCTCTTCCTCTACTCTCCCAGGCTGGCTGCTTGGGACTGGGAGCAGCAGGTAAGGTGACTGGCTATTGGGGGTCATGTGCTCCCTGCACGGGCCTTGGCAAGCTAGGTAAAGTGATACTGTGTGTATGAGTGTATGTGCAACGTGGGAGCTGCTTGGGGAGCTGGGCTGGGGGGGCAGGGGTCTGCGGGTCAGGAGTGAGGGGCACTGGGTGGGGAGGGGCCAGGGAGCTGTTGGTCCAGAGTGCAGGGCACCAGTGGGACTGGAGGATGGGGCTGAGGGTCAGGAGTGAGGAAGGACTGGCAGGGCTGTTTGGGGGCAGAGGCAGGGCACGGGTATATCACTGCCCCCCCACAATCATATGCCCCTCCCCTCACCCCCTCCCTGGGATCCTCTTTTTTTTATGCTGGAAATATGGTAACCCTAACGTTGATGCTTTGCTTTCTGGAGCACAGAGAGAGATCTTCGTATCCTTCAGGGTAGGACACTTCATGTTGTTGCTTTGGCTAGTCACTGACAGCATCCAGGAAAAAGTAGGCTCTCATCTTTCTTAGGGAAAGGAGGAGACGAAAGATAAGCTCTGTGGTTTTGGGATGTTGCTGGAAATTGGAGTGCACACTATAAGCAAGGAAATACAGTGATGGCTGATTTTGCCACTTAAAAGTCTGGGTGAAAATTAAAGTAACTGCACGTGATCCACAGGGAGCAGACTAATGAGCCAGGCTCAGCTCCCTAATTGCTGTGACTCATTTACATACAATAAGGAAAGACAGTTTTTCTTCATTCTGCCTTTCAGAAAACAATATGCATCTTATTCTGGGGCATGCTATATGCAAAAAAAATTAAGGTATCTATTTATTCTGTTTGTCCAGGGTCAATGGTTGGGGCTCCTCAGTACTATTGCAACAGCAACAATAAAAGCAAAATGGTAACAACAACAATAATAGAATAATAGAACAATAATAATTATAATAGAAAATCCCAGAAGAAGTTTTAAATTGTTACACTGTTCCTATTCTTATCCACTCATTGGAAAAATGGGTCACACTTTATTCTTAGTGATATGTTTATAATTAAGTTATGAAGAGTTAATGAGGGTTTTTGATTGTAGCCATGTTGGTCTAAGGACATAGGCAGGCAAAGTTCTTTGAGTAGATGTGATAGCTTTTATTAGACCAACTGACTAGTTGGAAAAAAGTTCTTGGCAAGCTTTTAGACACAGTTGCCCTTCTTCAGGCATGGGGAATCTCTGCTGGACTCCTTGGACTCTCAGACCAGCAGAGACTTTCTATGCCTGAAGAAGGGTGATTGCGCCCGAAAGCTTGTCAAGAACTTTTCCCCAACTACTCAGTTGGTCTAATAAAAGACATCGTATCTACTCAAAGAACCTTGCCTGTGAAGAGTTAATGAGTTATTTGCATTATTGTCATATTACAGAAGTAGATAATATGTTTTTAGAAGTATTATAGTCACCTTAGTCAAAGGTGCTATAGGTGGTTATGAGTAACCTGTTAGTCTGTTGGATTCTTTAATCAACTGTTTAATACATTCTAAATGTTTTAATAACTTATTATAAAGTTTGTATAGATCTGTCCTTAAATTATGACCAAAGATGTAGACTGCCCAAGAATTAAGAAGAGTAGCATGACAGTGTTGTACTGGTATAATGGTTAAAGACTGAGAAGGCTGAACCAAATCAGAGCGAGACATGAATTTATTCATTCCACTTCAATGTCCTCAAAAGAAGAGCTCTATGACAACTTCTGGACTCAGGGAATAGCAGGTCATTCTAAAGAATCTTGATTTCACACTGAAGCCCTTGAAGGCTATATAGGTTAAGTCAGGAGTCAGCAACTTATGGCCTGTGGGCCACATCTGGCCCATGGAGTTAGGGGTCTTTGGTGGCATTCCAGCAGTAGTGGACTTTGGCAACATTTGGTGGGGTTTTGGTTGCATTTGATGGCAGGGGCTTCAGTTGTACTATGGTCAGGTAGCAGGGAGAAGCAGCAGTCTCAACAGCTGGGTCCTATCACCAGCACACTTCAGACCGGAATTGGGTCATTTTGGCCTGCTCCCAGAAAATGTTGACAACTGCCGAGTTAAGCAGCCAACCCCCAGTGAATACCTGTACTACCTAGATCTCCAGGAAGATAATGCTATTATCATTATAATTGATTTGTTTTTTCTTTATCAGAGAATGTTGTTGATCTAGTTTTCATAAGGGTATTTTTTTAATCACTTCAAATCTAAGAGGGGCCTTATTGTGTTATCATTGAACTTAGTGAAAGCTGTCCCAGGTGCAAGTAGCTGGGGGCCTGATCCAAATGATAGCTTAGATATCTAAAACAGGACTTAGTCAGACTTCAAGTGCTAAATTGAAACTGTGATCTACAAAACCCCTGTTCAGCCCCTGTATGATCCTGGAGCTAACTAAACCTCTTAATGTCTTGCTTTTCAACCTGAGGCCAAGTACAGGTGTTACACTTATACGAGTATAAATGATTGGAAATAGGTCTGCACCCATAACCAGAAGTTCAGTGCACATAGACTGGTTTAAAAATGGCAACCCAGTCTAATATACACGTTGATCAATGTGGTATCAGACTTAAATGATTTAGGTTAAACTTGTCTGTCAAACTTCTGTACCAGATCCCCTCCCAACTAAAGTAAGGTTGCTGTCCTCTGGCATCCTAACTTGCTTTACAGCCTCCCACTAACCCCTCCTCACATAGAGGCAGGCTAGCAGCCAGCCTGCACTAGGCTGCTCTGAGAGCCTGGCTATCCCACCCTAGGGGTCTCCCAGAACGAAGTCAGCACAGGGGCTGATGCTGCCAGAGCAAGGGGGGATGGAGGGAGGGCTGCTCAGCTCCAGTCCTGCTCCCTAGGACTCAACCAGCTCACAGAGGGATGGGGGTCCTTGAGTGGGCTCACCCACCCACCCAGGGACTGCCATGCCTCTGTGACCTGATGCAGTCCCAGGGAGCCAGACTGGAGCTGAACGTAGCTAAGCAGAGTTACTTCCACTGGTTGTCTGCAGATGACATGCCTGTGGCTGATGCTGCCAGGGGGAAGTGGGGCAGGGAGGCCTGCCCTGCTTTGGTCTTGTTTCCAGGGGCTATGCCAGCTTCTGGAAGTATGGGGGTCCCTAGGTAAGCTTCTACACACATCCACTTATGGACCCCCCCATGCCTCTGCAAGCTGGTGTAGCCCCACGGAGCAGGACTAAAACCGGACATAGCTGAGCGGAGTGCCTCTGTTGTATGCCAGCAGCTGTCATACCCATGGCTGACACTGTCAGGGCAGGGTGCAGGAGGGGTGCTAAGCCATGCCCATTAGCCAATCATACTAATCAGAAAAAAAATCATAGAAAAATAGGGTTCAGGTGGTCATCTAGTCCAAACCTCTGCTCAAAGCCGGACCATTCTAACTAGATCATTCCAGCTAAGTCTTTGCCTACCCAGGTCTTGAAAACCTCCAAGAATCAGGGATGGCCACACCTGGGGAGCCCTCTGGGAGGCATGTGGAAGTGCCCCCAATCTACTGGCCTCACCCAGTACAGACAACCTGCATGCCCTCCCCACCCCCCAGGGTGAACATATGGTCTGTTCACTGTTGATCTATTGTAGGGTGCTTAGAGTAAAGCATATAACTTAGATCATTTCTGCCTCAGGGTGTTAGAACATTTGTACCTAACCTGAGAGTTTCTTAGGTGCCTGCCTTAGCTGCCAGTGTAGTCCTGTTGGAATCTAGAAATTTGGTCTCTAAAGACACCTAAATAGGACTTAAGTAGAACTTAGGTACCTAAATCTCAGAAGGGAGCCAAATAGACTCTGCTCAAAGACTGGGGAAAAATCAATTATGTACCTAAATCATCAGTTCCCAACTATGGTGTTGCAGCCCCCCCAGAGGTTCCAGGGGATCCTTTGAAGGTGTGAGGAAATAAGTGAGGTGTGAAGAGAAAAGCAGGTAGTCTAACAAAGGAGGTTTATTTAATTAGATAAGTAGTATATACAGCTTTTTCATAGTTTAAAGAAAAGTGCAATGTGTACAATTTTTAACACAACCATTGCAATTAAAAATAATCATCCATGTGGCATGGTGCAGTGGGTAACCACCTCAGGGCCTCTTCAGCCAGGCTTTTGCTCTTCAGGCATCTCAGCAAGTCCTAATAATAAACAGCGTCTTTTAAATTGGCTGGCCTTTGCTTCCTGGGGCATTTCTCAGCATGCCCCAGTAATTTACAGGTTTTTCTAACAAATGAAGTAAACAGGGAAGTAAACAATCCTCTTAGCACGCAGCACCCTGCCATGCCACGCTGCACCCACACCATGGGGCAGCTGCTGCACAGGTGCCAATCGGGGCGGACGATCTCCACTGCCCTGCACTGTGCGGGGGGGCTCTGCCACAAGCACCCAGAGGCCCCCGAGCAGGGTAGTCATGGGGGCTTCTCCCATGGCTCCTCCAGCTGTGCCTGCCTCTGCTGCGGCAGGGGGAGCTGTGGGGGCTTTGCCCTGCTGCTGCTTGCCCAGCCGGTGTGGGGTGGGGCGGCGCAATGCAGGCGCAGCTCACTCTGGGCAACAGGACAGCATAGCTCCTGCTGCCAGCACTCCCGTGCCTACATCAGTGCTAGGAGTGGGGGCTCCACCCTGCCGCCACTTGCCAGCTGGTGCAGGGGGCGCAGGATGCAGGCATGGCAGCACTTGGAGCGGGAGCTCTGCCCTACTGCCACTTGCCCCCTTCTGCCTGGAGCAAACTGCCCCTGCATCCCTCCTGACCTCAGCTGGGAAAACTGCAGCAAGGCAGAGCCCCTGCTGCCAGCGCTACTGCACCCGCATCCCGTGCCTCCCCACCCCCCCCAAGTAATGTGGCCCTTCCATCCCAACTGGGCAGCTTGCCCCAGCCTCAATCTCTCCCTCCCTCCCCCACTCCCCTTCCTACCCCTCCCCAAACCCCAACAGACTTACCAGCTGGAAGCAGCTGTCAGCTGCCTGTTTAGTCTATGGCCAAATCTCCAAATCGGACAAATCTTTTCTGAAGCTTTTCCAGAATGATTCAGATGCTTCCAATCAATTCAGAGCTTTTACTTGGTCTGCCTATTTGATTTAGATTTGGAGATTCAGTCCCTGAATTGGGCCGAATCTCCTCCAAATTGAATCGCCTACCAAATCTTCACATGGTCCTAGAGTACAATACTATAGCTCAAATCCCAGTGCAGGAGTAGGAGAAATTTGAGAGTCCATCATGAGTTTAATAAAGACATAAGGTCTAATACCTTTATGAAGTGTATCCAGGGGAACACAGAGGGTCAGATAGCCATGCAACTTATTTTAAGGGAAGCTTCTACTGTTGAAAACTAGGATGTGGTCATACAATTGAAAGGCATATTTTGATGCAGATTTACAAAGGGAATCAAATTGTCTGAGGTTGCCTTAATTCTGGCATGCCTCACTTCCTGGTGTTTGACTTTGCAGCCTTTGTATTCTTTTAACATGCTCTTTCTTTGTTTTGTTCTTTCCTGATTTAATTAGTTTGTTTTTATTATGCATGTACACATAGCTGCATATAAATCTAAGCCAAGGTCTGAGGGTGAATAAAATACAAATTATCATATAATCTTCTTGTGTTCTGCCACTACAATTATATATATATTTTTAAGTATCATGGATATAATATGGCCAAGTCTATAGCTCTGAAAAGGTCTTCCATGACATATGGTTCTTTCAGGAAGCAGTATGTCAACAGATGTTTCATGGTCTATATTTCAATCCTCATTAAATTAATCCCATTTCTGCACTTATAATGTGATAATTAATAGAAATTACCTCATTATCTTAATATAAATTACTGCAGTATCTTTGTATCCAATGAAATGAAGTATGCAAATCCATACTGGGATGCATTAGCCAATGCGTTGTGAGCAGGGCTGAGGAAGTGATACTTCCTCTCTGCACGGCGTTGGCGAGACCCCACCTGGAGTACTGTGTCCAGTTCTGGGTGCCACACTTCAAAAAAGACACGGAGAATCTTGAATGGGTCCAGAGAAGGGCCACAAGAATGCTTAAGGGCCTGGAGGACAAACCTTAGGAGGAAAGACTAAGCGACCTGGGACTGTTCAGCCTGGGCAAGAGAAGGCTGAGGGGGGGACTTGGTGGCTGTCTATAAGTAAGAGAGGGGTGAATATGGGGAGCTGGGAGAACGTGTTCACTAGGGCCTCCCAGGGGAGGGCAAGGAGCACTGGCCATGCACTGTTACAGGATGGTTTCAGATTGGATGCAAGGAAGAAATTACTTACTGTAGGGGTGACCAGAATATGGAATAGACTTCCCCAAGAGGATGGTGCAGTCCCCAACCCTGGAAGTCTTTAAGAGGCGCCTGGAAAGACACCTTGCTGGGATCATTTGATCTCAGCAGTATTCCTGCCAAGAGCAGAGGGGTTGGATTTGATGATCTTTCAAGGTCCCTTCCAGCCCTTGATTTCTGTGAATCTATGATTCTTAGTTAAAGCTCTATAATATAGTATGTCCCAAATTTAGATGGAATAGATATTAATAGGAATTAAAGGAATTATAATGGCCAAGCCTTCAAGATTCTGATGAATAGGAGAGCTCATAATGAGTCTGTTGAAAAATGGTCATAGTCTTTTTTTTTTTTTAAAGAGAAATTTTTAAATTTTGAAGTATTCAAAAGAACTCACCACTAAAAAAATCAGATTTCTTTTTAGATGTATATACTTGTTGTCAGAAACAATATCAACATAATAGAAAAATCTTTTGTTTATGCACAGCTGAAAAGTTTTGAAACATTTGTATAGTGTTTTCTGTAAAGCTTTTTAAAATGTAGACTGAATAAGGCACACACTTGTTCATAAAAAAAACTTTCAGAACTGTTGAAAATATGAAGATTTCTAATTTTTTTTGTGGGGGGGGAGGGAGGGGAGACCTATCTGTTGTCTAAAGATTGTAATGTGTTTTTACCAGGTTTCTTCAAAACAAACAGTATTAATACAGTGTATATATCTATATATATTTGTGTACTTAATTTCAGATTACATAAAGAGCAGCTACTTATTCAGTAGCACTTAAATTAATAGTATAATTATTCATTAACTACAAATCATAGAATAATTTGTTACAGCTCAGTAAGCATTAAGATCACATAGTCTAAAAAAAGACCAAGACATTTCCCTGAATTGCTATACTTTCAGTGTAAATCTAAATTGAACCAATACAATTCATATTCATGTCTATAAACAAATTATGGGAATTGTGGAAATTTTTAAAAACTGAATTTAGTGTCTTATTTATGCTGTATGGACAGCACATAAAATGAAGTTCTTGATTTATCTGCAGAACAGCTATAAGTACAAGTAGTGTCAACTGTCAGCAAAACCTGAGTTAGCTGCCCAAACAGGAAAGGACAGCTTGGTCTTGCGTCATGGGCACTAGCCGTGATAATATTAGTCAAGAGACACAGGAGTGCCAGTAGAAAATTTATTGCTTCTGCAGAAGGGTAGACTCCCGCCTTAAGGGCCAAGAGCTACGCCTGAGAGGGGTTGAACCCTCTATATTTATATGTTTGTCTTACATATGGTATAATGAGGTTAGTCATCGTTACATATTTTTCTGTTAGTTATAATTATCTCTTGCGATTGTCATCATAAGGGCATCTTCCCCTTTTTCAGTTGAGGGCGCCTTCCTCTTTCCAGTTAGGTCAGGGTCGAGCCTCAGAATAGATGTCTTCTGTATTAGCACTTACATTTTTGTAAGATTATATTTAGTATTACATATCTTAGTCATATGCATGGGTTAAATTGTCTACTAATCAACTTGTTAGACAAACACTTAAAATACTTGAACTTATGAACTACTCATGCTTGAACTGAACTTATGACTTAGTCAATTAAGCAAGTTAACCTATCTTTTATATCAATTCCCCCCTTTCAGCCTAGGTTGTGGTACATACCTTGGCTGATGCCTAGGTCATCGTAAGTACCCTGGTTGAATGGTCTTAGTTCAACATAGACCCTGATGTTTAGCATTTTGAGGATGAAAGCCTTTAAAATGTTCCACAAACATGAGCAAGCAATGCATACAATAATTATTACTACAAAAACAGAAAAAGGGGTGTTAGTATAGAACTGAGCCACCCACTAATCCTCTATCTAAAAGAGCCGGCCAATCTTTCAAGCGAGTTATTGCTGGCCAAAGCTACTTTATTAACTTTAGTAGCTATTTGTTTAATTTGTTTTATTTGGTGGTCTAGTGGGATTGAAACATTAGGAATAGTTATGCAACAATTTAGACAAATTAAGATATTGACATAAGCCTCCTTCATGAATAAGCAGAGCACCTATAGCCATTCTATTTTGTAAAGTCATTCAGGAGGTGGCTTGTAGTTGTTGATTGACTAAGTTGAACCTGTCAGCAGTAGTATTAGCTGTCGCGCCCCTAACGCCGGTGCACCCTTGACCCGCGAGCCTGGGTCGGCACAACCGGACCGGCACGAGGAGGGGGATTTATGACCGGGCAGGTGGGTGATAACAGTGAGCAGGAGTCAGGATGACTTAAACACAGTGTGTTGGTTTCACAAAAGATTTATTTTACTTACACTTCTGATGTGCTGCAGCATAGGCAGAGGAGCTGATTGATTTAGTTACAGCATGTAGATATCATGTTACCCAGCATTTACAGGGTGGGTAAGACAGTTGCTTCCGAGTGATTCATATAAGCTGTTACAGTCTGCAGGTTACTAAGAGCTCTTGATAAGAAAGATAACGCCAAAGATAGAGAGATAAATGGACCGGTAAGACGAGACGGAGGTACGCCAAAAAGATAACGTAGGCGGAGAGATTGTTCTTCTTGAGTGTATACACAGTTCTCTGTTCTCTGCTTTGGGCGGAAGTTCTTTCAAAGTTATATTGGGCGAAAATGACCAATTACTATACGCTAATCATAAATAATTAATGAGTTGGCACTTGTGCTTTCTTTGTTTGCTCAGGTTTCATAAAAAAGGGGGGTTATTTTTACTTGGGTGGTACTG
>NW_017728943.1:109927210-109945825 GCF_001723895.1 Crocodylus porosus
GTGTATATGCAACACTGTTAATACAGAGGGATAAATTACAATTATAGAGTTTGTTGTGTTAGCTTCTGACCCTTTGTCATCTGACCTTTTGCCATCGGCATCTGAAATCAAAGACTTTAATCTTTGACATTAGCCAGTATTGCAATTTGCTCTGCTATTTCTGCTAGTGCTACTCTAGCTTTTGCGATTCCTATTCTTTATAGGAATTGTTCCTCAAGCCTTCATGCCAGCTTCTTTTTAACCTGTTCACCATATGTTAGTCGACTCTAAGCTTTATTGAACTTTCCACACGGAACCTACAGCTTTTTTTTGTAAGCGTTATAGGCAGAACACTGCACGGTCCTGATCCGGTTATGGGTGCTTGCCCTAGCTTCAGGTGGCTGTGGTGGATCCGAGACTCTTTTTCAGCAATTTTGACAGCAGTGTGAGTTGTTAGTAAACCTGGAAGGGTTCATCCTAATGTGGAGCTAGGGAATCCTTGTGTCGGTGTATCTTGACCCACACTCAGTCTCCTGGTTTATAAGGGTGAAGACTGGAGTCGAGAGGTACTGGTTACACCAGTGTCGCAGCCCTGTGAAGAGAACTAAGAGAGTACTGCAGTGATAAAACATCATTAGTTAATTTTTCGTCTCCTTCTAACAAGCTCACGTGCGGACTCTTCGATCCTTTATACAAGGTGACCAAATAATAACTTATATAGTGATAGATTGAGAGGTTTGCGTGGTTTTGTTCTAAGGGCAAACAGTACAATAGGCAGGGCCTCAGGCCATTTTAATTTAGTTTCGGCACAGATCTTTCTTAAAAGGGTTTCAAAGATAATTTTAATCTTTCTACCTGACTTGAAGATTGCGGATGGTAAGGGGTGTGGGACTGTGCTCGGACCCCTAAGTCTTCATATGTTTCTTGTAACACCTTTTCAGTGAAATGTGACCTCTGATCAGATTCAATTACTTCAGAAAGCCCAAACCGTGGTATAATGTCTTTGAGAAGGGCCTTGACTACGGTAGAAGCATCCGTTCGTGTAGCTGGAAAAGCTTCTGGCCATCCTGTAAGCTGATCAGTTATTACTAAACTGATCAGTTATTACCATTTTTGTAATGGAAAGCCTTTGGTAAGTCTATGTAATCAATCTGCAACCTCTGAAATGGTAAGTATGCCCAAGTCTCCCTCCGATATGAGGGATTTTTCTGGTTGAATGATTGTGGGCTTGACATATAGGGCAAGAGTTTACAATCCTAGTGGCTTCCACATAAATGCCGGGAGCAAACTAATTACGGAGCACTAAACTTTCTGCTCCAGAGTGATTGAAACGGTGGATTTGCTGGACCAGTATTCGCAAAATAGCACAGGGAGCGATAGGACATCCATCGGGCACTCTCCAAACATCATCTGCTCCTTTTTTCTCTTCATATTTAGTCTCTCACGTTTGAACTTCAGCTGGTTGTAGATGTTGATGTATGGAGGGGGAGGTCTGGTAAAATGATACAGGAGGAGAGCTGAGAATCATAGTTATCAGACATAGGCTGAATGGCTGCAGCTCTTGCTGTTGCATCAGCCTTATTATTCTCGACTGCAATTTCTGTGTTTTCTTTAGAATGGCCCGGACAATGGACAATAGCAATTTCTCTGGGAAGCAAAATAGCATCTAAAAGTCTTTTTACTTCAGTGGCATGTCCGTTTGGGGTAAGGAAACTTCGCTGCTTCCACAATTGTCTGATGGCGTGACAAATGCCAAATGCATATCAAGAATCAGTAAAAATAGTCACTGAGCAATTTTCAGTAAGTTCACAAGCCCTTTTCAGGGCAATAAATTCTGCAGGTTGGGCACTGGTACCTGGCGCAAGGGGCCTGGCTTCCTAAATCCATTGCACTGTGGTCACTGTGTACCATGCATGCCTTGTAACTTTGATGCCTGATGACGATCCATCGGTAAAAAGGATATACTCTGGGTTCTGTAAGGGTTGATCTTTAAGGTCACTCCGGGGTTTTTCCCCGAACTCAACCAGTTTGCAGCAATCATGGTGTGGCTGTCCTTCATGTGCCTTTGGCAGAAGGGTGGCTGGGTTGAGTTGTGCACATCGCTGTATGGTGATGTTTTCAGATGTTGGCAAAAGAACTTCATATCAGTTTAGTCTCTGGTTTGAAAAATGCTGAGTGTTATGCTGGAGGAGGAGAGCCTCGACTTGAGTGTGGCACTCTTACGGTGAGCGGGTGGCCCAAGACTAAATCTCAGGCTCACTGTACTAGCATTGCAGCAGCGGCGACGGAGCAGAGGCATGCAACGGCTCCTCGGCTGACAGGGTCTAGCTGAACTGAGTAGTATGTAACTGGTCGAGGCCAATCTCCCCAGGGTTCTGTTAGTACTCCAGAAGTAACTCCTCTGTTCTCAGGAACGTATAGGAGAAAAGGTTTAGTGTAATCAGGGAGACCCAGGGCTGGTGCAATCATAAGGGCATGCTTTATTCGGTGGAAACTTGCTCCATATCCCTAGACCAGTGTATGGGATCCTCGGCTTCATTTGTAGTGGCCTGGACTAAGGGCTGTACTATTTCCCCAAAGGCTGGGATCCAGGTTCTGCAGAATCCTGCCTTACTTAAGAGAGCATGGACCTGCCTTTTGCGGTAGATCCTGGATAGCTTGTAAATGCTTGGGGGACAATTTTCTCGTACCTTCTCTGAGTATATAACCTAAATACTCAACTTCAGGTTGACAGTATTGCAGCTTTGAGGAACACACCTTATGCCCTTTATCTGCTAAGGCTAAGAGTAATTTTTTTAGTATCTTCCTTGCAAGAGTCCATATCTTTTGAAGTTAATAAGAGGTCGTTTACATAGACAATCAAAGCAGTGTTTGAGGATAAGGTAACTGTAGATAGAAAGCGTGGGGGATTTTACATATCCTTGGGGTAACCGCATCCAAGTCAATTGTCTCTTTTCCCAGGTGAAAGCAAATAAGTATTGTGAATCTGGGTGTATGGGAATACTGAAGAAAGCTGTACACAGGTCGATGACAGTGTAGCAAATTGCTGTGGCTGGGATGGTTGTAATAACAGTAGCTGGATTTGGAACTGAGGGGTGTCGTGGAATAACATAACTGTTAATTGCCCGAAGGTCTTGTACGAACCGGTACACAAGTTTACCATTAGGACCGGGTTTAGCTTTTTTGACTGGAAGGATGGGGGTGTTACAGGGTGAGAGACACTCTTTCAGTATTCCCTGTTTTAAATAGCTAGTCACCAGTGGTTCTAAGTCTTTTTCTCCTTCTTTAGACAGGGGATACTGGGGTACCAACAGGGGTTAACCTGGCTTTGTTTGGATACTGACTGGGGTAGCAGATTTAAGGAGCCCTACTGCTGTAGGGGTCCATCCCCACAGTGATTCGGGCAAAGTTTGGAGATCTTCAGGGAGAGAAGGGTACCCAGACTCATTAAGCATGGCCTGAAAAGCTAAGAGGTTAGTACCGGGGACAGTAATTTGGATTCTGTTTGGGCTGCACTGTAAGGTGGCATGGAGCTTGCAGAGCAGATCTCTCCCCAATAAGTTAACAGGTGATCCACTTGAGAGTAAGAAGGCATGCTCAGTTTGTGACGGGTCCAATGGTGACTTTCATAGGAACACTATAAGGGACGCTAAAGGGCTTTCTTGAGACTCCTACCACCCGTTCAGTTTTTGCTACCCTTAATTTGGCCTGACTTGGGGAAATACCTAGTGAAGAAAGATCTGGCCAGTGTCGACCAAGCATTTATACATACGGTTCAGAAAAAGGACACCTAATTTTATATGTGGTTACATTCAAATTTCTGCAATTCATTTTGTGGAAGAGCCTTTCCCTCCCCCCAAACACTTAAAATACTTGAACTTATGAACTTATAAACTTATGAACTACTCATGCTTGAACTGAACTTATGACTTACTCAATTAAGCAAGTTAACCTATCTTTTATATCACAACTCTCCTACACTAACCTGTCTTATCCAGTATACTTCTGTTTTTTGTTCAGGAGAGATCACTTTTCAGGGCTTGAGATGCAGTGTGCCTGCCTCTCTTCTCTTTAGCTTCTCCACAGACTGTCACTAAAAGGTGATGATTGTGATCATTTGATTTTTATGATGGAGACAACTGTCCACTAGGAGTTGTACTCATTAATTATTAATTGCAGTATCAGAGCAGCAGAAATGCTGTCATGCTATTCATAGGGACTGAATTGATGAGGGTTCTGCTGAGGAGCTGTGGGCAGCTGCCTCCTTGAAACAAGATTTGTTGACATAGTATTTATAAAGAAGATATTTTGAGAGTTTCTCTCCTTATGCTCTTTTAGGTTATTTAGTTATGTGCAACTTCAGGCATGTTATTGTTAAGGACAGTTAAAAAGAGTACTAAGAACCTGCTGATAGTGACAGAATCACCAAATAAGTCCTTAGGGCTCACAAGCATTTGATTCTGGCATCTCATCCTTAGTAAAGAAGTATGTACTTGAGAATCATTCTAGCTGCCCTTTTAGATTTAATATTAATATTGTTACTATCACTGCAGAGATTATTTAAAAGAGTTCAGCACTTCACATACCTCTTCAGAAATGTTCTCTCTACCCCACAAATAGGAGAAGTGTGCTTAAGGAATTCAGAACACTACAACGTTCTCTTATTTAAAAATAGATGTAAAAGTACAACATTAAAAGTAATCAATCACTTTACAAAATGTAACCAGTGATTTTTCAGACTTCCTGAAGTCACAGAACCCTTTCATATTACTTTTGTCCTGGAACTCCTACCCATATCGTAAAGACTGATGTAGAGCCAGGCAATGCAGCCTGGCAATAGCAGCTCACTGCCTCCAGGCGCGCTCTGCCACTACCCTGATTTCTTTCTAGAACTCATGATGACCTGCCATGGAGCCCACATTCATGGAACACAGTTTAAAAAACCCTACTTTAAACTATTATACCATTTTTCATTCGTATTCATGATGTGCTTTTATAAACATTAGTTTAAACTGTTTTAGATCTAAACAGAGGAGTGTTCTCTAATTGCAATAATTAAAAAAAAAATATTTAACCAAAAGTTCTGGATGCCATATCCATACTTTAGAAATCTTGTTTGAGAGATGAATGTAAGAGAAATGATATTGAGTGAATTTAAATGTGTTGCTTTATTATGCGAGAGACAAGGAGTTATTTCAGTGTTATCTTTCTTTGAACCAGCTGCATAGTTGGGAGAAAGTTAAATGAGTCTTTGAATAGAAGATATTCTTCTTCAGGTCTGAGGAAGAAAGTCAGCATAGCAATAGTAAAAAACAAACAAAAAAACAGTGGGAAGAGGGAAAAACATTCCTGGAGGTGTTAAACTAACAAGCAGAGGGGGAAAAAAGCTGATTACTGGGAGAGCAAGCCTATCAAAAGCGAGGAGGGTCATTATCACCTGTCCTGTATATGGGAAGAATTCAGGAATGAAGCAGGTTATAATGTTCTATAAAGCCAGTATCAGTGTTAGATCCTTGGTTCCAGGTGTCTGGGCAGCTTATGAATTTTTGATCCCAAGTTTATCTTTTAAAGGTGTGTCATGGTGCAGGGTCTTAGGGGCAGCCATGGTCTCCCCTAGCGTCCCCTACCGTGCCAAGTTAGTCTCAAAGTACCCTTATTTTTGTCTGCCACATCTTGATCTTTTATGTATATAAGGGAGGCTGCCTTTCGTCCCCTTGGACACGGTGCTTTGCTGTATCCTGGTCCCTGTTCTATACTGTGTGACTCGGTGCACCCCAGCCTTATGTGCGATGCATGGCTCCAACCACCCCTTTACCACACCCCAAGCCTCACTGATATCTCAGACGTTGTTCGGTCTGTCTGACTCTCTGTGCCCTCTCCGGCGCTCGGGCTCTCCACGGCCCTCGTCTCTCACCACGCCCTCTGGTGCTTGGGCTTTGCACAGCCCTGGTCTTGCAACCTTGTGCCCCACAGGTGTTCTTCAGTCATTGCCCCCTTACTCTGGGGCTTCTCGTCGCCCCCTTTGCCTTGGGGCGCTTATCACACTCCCCCCTGCTCTGGGGTTACCGCAGCCTTGGGTCACAGGTTGGCGTAGCTGTGCCTGGCCCCAACCCTCCTCCTCAGGGTCTCAAACCCCCTGCAGGGCTCAGGCAGCCTTGGCCTTACCTGGCCTCCAGTTCTCCGCTCCCCTTCTCAGGGCTGGAGTCAGTGCAACCCGGAATGCTGCGCCCTCTCTGGTGCTGGGGTCCCCACACTACCGTGGAGTCCCTATGAGGCCTCTTCCAACCCCTAATAGCTTCACCCAGTCCTCTGGTTGTAAACAGTAAACCATCAACACAAACTCAAGCCCCTTGGCTACAACATAAACTAAGCCATCTGGCTATAACCACATTCAAGCCTATCACAGGGTGTCTCCCTGTCTCACCCGTAACAACTGCACATGCATCCTGGCCTTTTCCTTTTCTCACTCTGGCAGAGTTCCCACCCCTATGGCTGCTGGCAAAGAACTCCCTCTCTGGCCTCAGCCTGGGTTTATATATAGGTCAGGCCCTGCCCCTGTCTGGTCAGCTGACCCACAGCAGTTGCCCTAGCAACCAGCACCTGTGCCTCTTTATTACTACTCTGGCTGCCCTGGTAACTAGCAGCTGGGCTCCTTACTTGCTGCTCCACAAGTAGCAGGCACCTGAGTGCCCTGCTACACACCTCCCCTCTTTATAGGAGCGGAGCACCGAGGTGCTCTGCAACAAGGTGTTAGGTAGATTTCCCTTGAGAATGAAGATGGTGAGGTCTACGAGGGAGTGGTTGTTCTCTGAGAAATGTGCTCCTAATGGTGTATGTGTGTCTCTGTCCTTTTATATTTTTTTTTCTTTGAAATTTCCTTCTGGTCCGTAGTTCTTCGTTAGTTTTACCCACATAATTGTCATGAGGTCATTTTGTGCATTGGGTCAGATAACTCACATTTTGGGAAGGATCCGTGGATTCTGATGGTTTCACAATGACAGGGGTAAGGTTGACTGCAGTTTTGGCAGGCTAGGTATTTTTTGTTAAGCAAGGCTGTGTCCCACTTGATGTCCATTGAACAGTGGGGAGTTTGCTTCTGATGAACTGTTGGGCAAGGTGTGAGGGGGTTGTTTGAAAGTCAGAAGTAGAAGGGCTGGGAATAGTTCTCTCAAGGTCTCATTTTTGTCAAGTATAGGCTGTAGTTGTATGATTCTTTTTCTGATCGGTTCCAGTGTAGGGTGGTAAGTTACCATGAGAAGTATGCAATCAAGGGGTGGGGGAGGGTCTTTTTGTATTACAGCAAGCTACTACAGGGTATTTGGATGGCTCTTTCAAATGTATGGTTTGTTTATCTACTTGTGTCCTTGTTGTTTAAAGGAAGATTTTAGTCTGGCCAAGCTGGGCATCATGAGTGTTTTTTCTTAGAGCAGATGTGGTGGTATCTGAGGACCTGACTATAGATTACAGCTTTTTTGGTGTGCTTGGGATGATGGCTGGTCTTGTGAAAATAAGTGAATTTTTGTGGTTTCTAGAATGCTATATCAGCTTTTGGTATTTATAAAGTTGATGTTAGTGTAGGAGTATCTCAGAGAAGGTTTGATTGAGGGATGATGGTTGTTAAATCTGTGGTGAAAGTCAACAAGTGAGCCTAGGTGTTCAGTCCAAATAATGAAAATATCTTCCGTGTAACACAGGGATAGTGCTGGTTTGATGGTTCAGTTCTCTAGAAATTCTTCTTCTAGGTGGCTCATGAAATAGTTGGCTAGGGCCATCGCTTTGCCCATAGCTATGCCCATTGTTTAGATGAATGACAGTTGTTGAAGGTGAAGTTGGTTTGGGTGAGGATGAAATGGATATTTAGTGCAATGTGTTTTGTAAATCTAAGTGCATGTTCTTAAAGGTATTTCAGGCAGGCATCTATGCCTTCATGGTGTGGGATATTAGTATACAAGCTGGTAACATCCATGGTTACAAATATGGCCTCCTCAAAGGAGGTGGTTGATGTTCTGGATTTTGTTGAGGAAGTCTGTGTTGTAGAAAAGTTGCTCCTTGAGTGAAAAGTGGTTTGGGGATACTTTCTATGTATCCTGATAGCCCTTCAGTGAGAACACCACATTTGGACGTGATAGCCACTGACAGATGTGAAAAAAAACCAAACAAAAAAGGGTACCAGAAGAGGAAGCAGAAAATAATTCAATCAGCTATTAGGTAAAAGCCCCAAAAATCCCCACTGAAGTGCTCAAAGTATACAGAAGTTAGGTGAGCTGGCTCAAACTAGCATGCTGTATCTTCTGGGCATGCGCTACATTTGGTGTGGACGTACACCAAGCTTAAAGTGCCATTCCCCCCACCACTCCCCAAAAGCACCTAATGGGTCTACCTTTCTGTGAAACTTTGGGATCATTCCTAGTGGGGGGGGAGCGGGGGGGAGAGGGATAGGAATTAGTGGAAGTAGTTTTTTCTGAAGCTAGTATGGGAAGGTCTTGATATTTTTCAGTTTCAGAGTGAATTCTCCTGTGGGTTCCTCCCCAAGTTTTTTATAGTAGTTTTTGTCGGGGAGTTGTCTGTTCGCTTCCTTGATGTAGTCTTGATGGCTGAAGATGACTATCCACTGGTTTGACTACTTTTTTGTTATTGGATCTTAGGGACTGTATAATTTTTTCTGTCCACTCTGTTATGGAGACTCTATAGATCTCTGCTGCAGTTGAATAGCCTTTTTTGGTATTGTTTCTCCTAAAAGTGTTTTACTCTAGGGTTAGATGGTGCTAAAATGAGTACGTTCATTGCCCCGTTGCTCTGCACTCTGCCTTTTTTTTCTTTTCTGTGTTACTTAGTTTAAAAATTCAAGACAAAGAATAAATTAAGTGGTAAACCGATAAATTGTTTTCTGCTTTTTTTAATTTCATCATTGAAAGAAGGACTAAAACGCTTTAAAGATGAAAGTGAAAATGCTTGCTGACTGCCATTTGATAGAAGTTTACTGGTCTTTTGATTTTAAGATACAAATTAGAATTGGATCTTGAAGTTTTGGGGGATTTGGAACATTTTATCTGTCTAAAGATAGGCTACTATGGATTTGAGGTTTGTCGGCATAATGAATTGACATGTAATTAAATTTACTTTGTGTGGCATCAGAAAGAAAAAATTAATAACTATTCCTTTCAAGTTTGATTTAGGAAAGAGGCAGGCTTCTTTTCTAATAAAACAAAGTAGTATGGATTATCAGTGGATTTGAAATTTGTTAGAAACAAAAACTGTAATGAATAGATAATGGCCAGGAATATGGTGTTGACACTGGTTTTGTGACACAGATACCTTGTTCCAGGCAGACCCAAATCCTCAGACCATCCACAATCTCTCTATTCAATTATAAGCAAATTCTTTGTGATGCATTTTGATAGCAGATAGGAATAATGCAAACAAGTTTATATCTATGAGTCCCAGGGTTCACAGACTCAAGATATGTCTGGCCAGCATGTGAGCTTCACTCTGAAGTTCTCTCTTCAATGTCAGATGTCAGCAACCTGGAGGTCGGAAGCTGAAGTCCACCCTCCTGCAGTGGGGTGGATGAGATGGGCTGGTGGTATGCCCTTTGTCCATAGTGGCCTTGGGTTCCTCAGGAACCTTATGCTGCTCTGAAGTCTCTTCTTTTGTATCCTTTCTCCCCCTTTGGTGACTCTTTGTCTCTGGACATTGTTGACTGGTCTTTCTGTGGCCGTCATACTGTCCACGTTCTGTCCTGTCAGCATATTCCTTTATTTCACAAACCCATCACATGCACACATCCTAATTTGGGCCTTTACCCATTTCTCCTAATTTGGTCTTTCTCTAAAAGTGGAAATCCAAAGGCACTGCAGTTGGGTGCTGTGACCTAATGCCAACTTATGGTTATGGAACAGTGTGATACATATCTTCAGTTTCCCAGCCTGTGTGTCTGCTTGCTGCTTGCCTGTGTCAGACACAGTGGGCCTTGAAGGAAACAGTCACAAGCAGGCTTTTAGAAACCAATTAAACCTTGCCATTCCCCTGGACCACTGTTCTAATACAGTTTACCTACAAGCCAGTTCCCAGAAGCAAACCTTTAAATTCTTGGTATTGTGGCTGTTATTGTTATTATCCTCATTTGTAGATAGTTCAACGGCCTGATAAATAAATGGTGATAGCACCCAAGACTTGGCATCTTTACTCTTCTCATCACTACCTGTATCAGTTAATCAGCAAATATTTTGATCAAGAAAGAAATTGGCAACATGAATATTACATTAATATTATTGGTCAGAAAAAGTAGAAGCTTAAATATCAATTGTATATTGAATGAAAATAAATAAGGTTAAACAGAGATGCTAGGAACTGAGAATGGGAAATAAGAATCATTTAGGTTAGGAGATAGTAAAGACCTTGATTACATTTATAGTTCAACATACAAACTTTAGTAGGTCTAAAGTAATGTTAAAAGTATGGAGTTAATACTTGGCAGTGAAGGGTCTGTAGAACATGGTATCTAATGTAAATGTGATCATCCCATTGACAGTACTTTGGAGTTGTGTAACTTCATCAGTACTAGGTTTTAGCATTATAAATTCAGAAGAAAAAACTAACAAAGAGAAAATTCAGATTATCCTATTAAATAGAGAGAGTCATTTTACTTATATGTATGCATTTTAAATCATTAATTCATTGGTCATGCTTAAAAATGTGCTGGTTTTGAGTGACCTCATTTTAAAAAAATGCCTTTGTTTGCTGTGCTTAGGTAGACTAACAATCTTTCTTTCATCTCTTTTAGAAATGATATGCAAGATAAAAATAGTTATGTTTTTACAGATTTGGACTACTTTACATGGTACTGCACCATTTTACATTTTACAAAACGCTTTACTGTGCATTAGACTAATCTAATGCACAGTATAGCATCACTGTTCACATGTGTGCAGTATAATTACTATGCAGTAGATTAGTCTAATGCGGGATTTTTTAGTATCTGTAGATATAAATCTAGAAATCGGTGCATTAAACTAATGGACTGAAGTGTACATGTAGATACAGACCTGGAGTAAATTGGTCATTGTCACCCTGGGCAGCAGGAGGCCACAGGAGGTGGAGAGTGCTGTCTTGGCTTGGCAGTATGCTGCCTGCCAAATGCATGGAGATTGAGACCCGTCCCAATCTCCATGTGGCTGGGAAAGCCGTCTCAGCTGCCAGGCAGCTGCCTGCCAGCAAGGTGGTGATTGGGACCTATCCCGATCACCACATGGCTGAAAGAGCTGTCTTGGCTGCCAGGTAGCTGCTTCACAGCCGTGTGCAGATCAAGATGGGTCTCAATCTCCATGTGGCTGGGAGGCAACTGCCTGGCAATTGGGACAGCTGTCCCCTACCACACAGAGATTGGGATCAGCCTTTGTGGCCCCTGCCAGGGGCTGGCACTGGGATGAGCCTGGAGCTCCCCCTGGCTGCTGCTGAGGCAGAGCAGGGCAGGAGCAGCCCTAGACTGAACTCTTCTCCTTGGGAGCAAATATGCTTCTGACAGGCACATGTTCAGATGCCTGCGGAGATGCAGTTTAATGCGCTTGAATTTCCTGCACAGAAAATTAAGGTGGATTACTTGCATATGTAGATGCGCCCTCTCCATGTATTCATAATTCATTGTGAACGGGAGAGTATAGCCCCTGCTCCAAGGGGTTTACATTTGATACAGATTCACATGAAGTGCCTTTGTGGACAAGATAAGAGTCACTCTAGGGAACTACTTTTTTCTGTTTTTAAAGACAGTACCTTTTTTTCTGTATTACCTTTAGGAAAGATAGTAAAAGAAATGTATTTTGTGGAAGGAAATTAACAAAGAGTGGGGTTATTTGGGGCAGGAGCAGGAGACAGAATGCTGTTGAGGCAGTGCAACACAAATGGAGTGGCTCCAGAATATGGCTGGCATCAGGAAGAAGTACATTCAGAGGGGAAGGAGTTCTGATGAAATTTAAAGGAGAGGTCCAGGAGTTTGAACTTGATGTAGGAAAGTGAAGATCAAGAAGTGGCTTCAGCTCATAACTACCACTATTACAAGTTTTCTCTAAACTGTGCAACCTCAAACACAAAGGGATAGTGAGAAAAGGAATGATACCTCACATTTTGTGGGTCTCAGTCCTATACTGCAGCCTTGGATAATCAAGAAATATTGCTTGTGTAGGTAAAGATTAGCACAGAGTAGATGATGTATTACAAGACGATGCAATAGATTTCTTTGTTCATGGATTTTGATTCTGATAATCAGGAACACATCCAGCAGGAACATACTACATTTCCATGTTCTGTAACTATATGAGGAAATGACAGATTTTTTTTCTCCTTTAACATGATGTTACCATGTTGGAAAAGATTAATTTAGTCCCAGAATATGAATACAAGTATTACTTTAGCACTTTTCAATTTTAACAAATGCAAAAGTTTGTGGTGATAACTAGATTTTAAATTAACTAGGGGAAAATGATGATAGGGTTGAAACTTCATAGAAGATATGATCCTAAAAGTTTTCTTTGTGTTAATAAAATAGTCTTGCTTAACACAGGGGTGTCCAGCTGGCAGCCCATGGGCTGCATGCAGCCAGTGAAGGGTTAAGTTGCAGCTCCTGGGCTCTCACCTGGCTGGTGCTACCTACAGCTCCAGCTGCAGCAGCATTTGGAATTTCTGGCTCCCCCTTCCTCCTCTGGCTGCCACTTCCTGCCTGCATCCCAGGCGGTGGGGTACTGGAGGGTTGGAGGCTATGTCAGCATGGTGCACAGCCTGGAGTCCTGTGGCTTGCCTTGTATGGCCTGTGCGGTGTTTGCCTCTGCTGGTGCAGCCCCCAGGGTACAGGTGTTAGAAGGTCAACAGCTCTGACTTAAATAGAAAAGAGCTAGAGAACTGCAGAAATGAGACATTAGAAATTATGTCTGAGTAGTGGCAGCCAGTAATTAGTGTTATGAGCGCAAATTTGAATCGAATCAGGTCATGGGAACAACATTAGCTATACTCTGATTTATACTGAATTTAATCTGTAAACTGTTCTCCATGTTTAGCTGACATAGGAATGTAATACATTTAATATGAAAATTTGAAAAAAGCCACTGAGAGAGAAGTCTTGCAGAATTCTGAACTCTCTCAATTTCCTTTGAATTTAGTGAGGCTTGATATGGTTGACAATCAAGCAAACTTCAGGATTGGACACAAGTTTAGTGATCCTTGAATTGTGTGCTCCAAGTTAAAGTAATATACTTTAGTATTAAATAAAGATGGTTGTCCTTGGATGCTACAGTAGAACTTTAAGAGGTGTTGCCAACACTTTCCAATCATTAATGTATTCTTGCTGTACATCTCTCGTAATTATAGGGCAAAATGATGACACTTTTAAAAACTATAGTGCAGTACATATTGTTAGATTTTGATTTTTTTTTCTGCTTACCCGTGTGAATCACTTCCTTAGAGTAGTCAACCAAAAAAACCCACGATCAATTGGATTAAATGCTTTACCTTTTACTTTAATCATAATATTCATGTTGTGCTATGTATAAGTAAGTATAAAAGTGCTGCTTTAAAGTGTGTTTATGGAGTAACTTGTGCTAAAACTTGCAGAGGTTTCAAAAATGGTAAAATGTCTCAATTCTGGATGAACCAAATCCAGATACCCATAGTAATTTTCCTTCATACAAATTACTACAGGTATGTTTACTTCTAAGTTGGTATGTTCAAATTTGCCCTTTACTTCCACGTGCTCAGGGAAAGCAGTGTCTGACAGTAAGGGCAGGTGGGGAAGGGGCCACATGGGTAAATAGCTGGGGGGTGGGGGCAAAGAGCCAGGGAGCCACCTAAGCCTCCCAGATTTATTCTCTGTGCTGTAGCAGTGGGAGAGGGACAAATTCAAGGTAAACCTCCAATAAATAGATGTAATACCTGGCAAATTATAACAAATCTATAAGTTTTTCCATATTTAGAATCAAATCATTGGGGTCATCATATATTCAAGGTTCTTTTGTATTGGAATAAATAGTGGGGAGGTGTGTACACACATACCTCCTATAGGATATTTATTTTTAACACTAATAACTCTAAGGTTTTCTCATATTTCATAAAATAAATATCATTTCTAATGGTTTATGCAAGTGTGTATGTATACACACACAGAAAAATAATAGTATAAATAATTCTTCTGTTGCAAAGAATTCAGAAGGATCACAGCTGACTCAAAATCTCTGGATTTATCTTGTAATTTAGCTGTTGGTGTGTGCACACCTAAACACTCGTCTAAAGGATATATATATTTAAAATGGCAGGGTGGTGGCAGCTTATTCAGAGAGACGCATCAAGGAGTACATACTATGCTGTATATTTATCTGGCTCAATGTGTATTCCCTTCTCATAACAGTGAGGAGACTAAGGAGGACTTGGAGAATCAGAGATGACAGTTTTGGGCTGCTCCAGGGGCATAGCAGCTACATACTGTCCTTCAGATCAGTGATCCTCAACAAAGGTGTCACCTTAATTTTTAAGGGCATTGCAGAGGAACCATGTAATATTAGCACTGCTAGGTGTACACACACCCAACACCTGAGTTACAAGATAAAAACCCAGAGATTTTGAATCCGCTCGTTATCCTTCTGAATTCTTTGCAACAGAAGAATTATTTATTTTATTATTTTTCTGTAATAAACAACAAGTGAAAACTAGGAACTGGCATTTTCCATGGGGTGCCTTGAGTCTAGTGAGGGGTGATGGCTTGAGTCTAAAAAAAACTGAGAATCACTGCTTTAGATAATAAACTTGCAGTGTGGCCCTTTGTTTTCTGGTTTATAAGAGACTTGTTTTAACCTATTTCTTAAAGGGTTTTTTTTCTTTCTCATGTTTTTCTTTAGGATGTCATGAAAGTTGCTGTTTTGGCTCTAGTTGCAGCTTGGGCCATTGGACTTTGTCTAGTAAGACAGTGTCCATGGAATTCAGTTCACTTATTTTACTGCGAATGCTGCTGAATGCAAAATAAGCCTTTTTTTCAAAACCACCTGAAGTAAAATAGCGGTATATGCTACAAGTCAATAACTGTATATTTAGTTTCTTCTACTGTTTATTCAGATTCATGTAGAAAATTCTACAGAAAGAGTGATTTGTTTTACATCTCTAAGCTTGCACATTTACGTTTCACTGCAAAAGAGTAAGAATTCTTTCAGTGGTAGGATAGGCAAAGGTGATGTGCAGGGCATAATTTTTATTTATTATTTTTCTGTACATTACCAAGGGTTTTATTACTAGCTGACTCATCAATAGAGTTGTTTCATCAGGGAGTCAGAATTGGGGAAAATACTGGTTTATTCTGGCTGGAGGGTATAAACTATAAATCCCAGGGTGGTACGGAGGAGTGTGGAGATTGCAGTTTTACAGCTGGATAAGATTATTTCCCCCCTGTTTATATATTATGTGACTATGTACTATGCTGTTCCTTATGGTTGGCCCATTCATATTCTGGTATTGGTTTAGAAACATAACTTAGTTTATTTTTTCATTTGAGTTTTATAGTAAGACCAGTTACTCCTATCTGAAGAAGTCAGAAACAAAATACTTTTAAAAACCACAATCATATTTTTTAATACCTTAATTTTTTATAGAATAACTTGCAAGTTTGAACAGCAGCCAGAAATAATGTCAGAATCTTATTCCAAACCCCATACTCTGTCAGAATATAATAACAAAAAAAACTTTTTAAATGTATGGTTTTAATATGTGAATTTCCAATTATTTTTTTTCAGGTGAGGTATGTATTGGGACTACTGAAAAAGATATATCTATATGTATTTCATCATATTTTAATGATGAAGTACAATTTTACTGCAAATCAAGAAGTCCATATCATGGGAGTGATTGTTTTCAAGAACTTGATTTAGTTGGTTGTACCCTTTTCCTTTTTGTGTGATGCAAATAGCTCATGTAACTGTTTGGTACAAGGGATCAGACAGTGGTACTTCGTTTTAATTTTCATTCCTCTTTCACACGTTTAAGAAGATTTACATATAAAAGGAGCTTGACTCTCTCTAGGCACATCTACACTAGATGCTTTACTGCACAGAAGACTAAATCTGCTGTAGAGTAAATTGTCACAGTCTACACGTGTGACAATTAGGGCCGCAGTAGAGTAATTTACTGTGCTGCTGTTGGTGGCATGGAGGGCAGGTGGCTGCAATTAAGAGTGTAATCAAGGCTGTATCAGTCTGGGTCTCACCAAAGCAAACCTTATCCTTCACCTGACTAATGACCCGACCTCCTGTATCTGGTCACTGTTGGATCAGAACAGAGAATTAATTGAGGAATAAAGTGACTAATTGCCAATCACTCTACGAGGTTACAAGTGTTAAGACTTACAAACTGAACGGTTTCTTGAACTAATACTTACACAGATACTATGGTTAAACAGGTAAACACTTATCTTTGACAATGTATAACTCAATAACCTCAGAAACAGTGAATCAATTTATTAAGAAGGAAGAGGTATGTATTTAACCACTCTCTCTTCACCAGTACCACCGGACCTCAGGGACACCTCAGATAAGGGTAGGCATGACAAGGGTGATACTTACTCTATATGAGATACAGGGCTGCTGCTAAAGTGCACGCACACTCAGCGACCAAGTTGAAACTACACACTCCACACCACTGATCAATTCATCAACATAGACACACCAAGTCTATCCCAATCCTATCCCTCACTCTCCAAAACAACTATTCAGTGCACCATCACACCACAGACCCTCTCTCTCTTCACTCTGTTCAGTCACCCTCATTCGTGTGTTTTTCTCTGTCAGAGGCCTTAAATACAGCTTGCGCTTATGGCCCCATGTCAGTATATCACATGACACTGTACTCTGGGCATGCTTCTCTGGTGGTGATGTAAGGTTTTAACTTAAAGTTCATACAAAGGTCAAACCATGACCTACTTAACATCATCCATATGTGGACCATGAACCAAATCCATCTTGGTCTCTACAGCCTTCTCCTTGATACCTTTCATTTGATGACATCTGCAAAACATCTTTGCCAATGACACGAGGGGTTGCATTGTGGTCTTACTGTGTTTGATCATTCTGTGCCCATTCATATGGCAACCTCATGCCTGGCTCTGGAGAGGGACACACATAAATGAGACCCATGAATTTATCTGTGGTTCAGTCCAACCACTCGTTGATAATTCATAACTATTGTAATAACTGCAACAACTTTAATTATCAAATTGTCTTCAACATATCTTACATCCATTTTACACATTATCATTCATACTAGCTGTCACAAGGGCGATCAGGTAAAAGAGCCCTGAACCCCACCCTGGGGGCCCTTAGGGCAGGGACCATGCACAAAAGAAAAAAAAATACAAGAACACTTACCTGCAGTAGGGCCCGCGGGGCTGCCAGAATGGAGAAGGGAACCCATGCAGATTGTAAGCTGTGGCTTTATACAGCTGAGGCCAGCTGGTGACGTCATTGGCAATCACTGGCTGGGGGGAACAAAAAGGACTACTCGCAGAGGCCAGGGGGAGCAGGAGGAGAGAGAGTCAGTGGAGGCTGTCTGTGCCAGTGACAGCAGGCATAATCAGGAGGGGAGAGAGCCGGAAGAGGCTCTCTATCCCAGTGATGACCAGTGTGCTAAGGAGGGAGAGCCAACGGAGGCTTTCTGCACCGGCGGAGGTGGGTGTGCCCAAGAGACAGGAGAGCCAGAGGAGGCTCTCTGCACCAGCAGAGGCTGGTGTGAGCAGCAAAAAAGAAAACTCATCAGGGCCATAGCAGGCTGCACACCAGCCCATGGCGCAGGCAGTGGCTGGCCAGGGCAGGAAGGACCACGGGGCGCTGGAAGCAGAACGCCACAGGCAGGCAGTCACACTATCATTATCTTTCACAACACTCTCTCTATACATAGACACATAATCATCCTCACCATTACCTCCATCTGGTTTCCTCAAAGTCATCATGCAAAACGTCAATAATTCTAACCTTCAGAGTTGAGAGTTTTATCATACACTATGCCTATGTCAATCGTTTCCTCATTCGACACATCCATATAATCACACTCATGATAACCAAACATACCTGACTCACGAGAACAATCATTACTGGGTGGAGCATAAAGTTCCACATTCAGGTTGCCATGGGAGACCATCCTAATAATGACTCCCACCATTGGTGACTTCCAGTAGCAGCCATAGTATCGAACACCTTAATTATCTCTCGATTATTGTGTTCAATAACCATGTTTGTGGCCTCTGCTTGTTTAATGTTTTGATCCAGTATTTCTTTAATGCCATCATGTAATAACAATTGTTCTAGAATTTTCAAATCCATTCCAATATGTATTGATTTTATCTGATCATATATAGAAGAGTTAAGATTAACAATGTATGTGACTCACATTTTTAAATCGCAGGTAATAATATATGATTCATGACAGGTACAAAAAGTCTTGTTGTTCCATGTGATGGGCAATTGATACCATTGATTCAAGGGTATATTATTATACCAGGTACTAACACACATACAGTCATTATTTACAGTCATAGATTTCATAGATTTCATAGACATTAGGGCTGGAAGGGACCTCGGGAGATCATCGAGTCCAGCCCCCTGCCCAAAGGGCAGGAAG
>NW_017728943.1:109946480-109960811 GCF_001723895.1 Crocodylus porosus
CACCCGCCTATCTTCTGGCGTGGATGCTTTGCCCCAAAGTTTGGTGTCATCGGCGAACTTGGCCAGTCCACTCCTGAGTCCGTATAGTCATAATGGCTTGTACATCTTTTACAGCAGAAAATTCACAATAACTAGATTGATTTTACTTATTTCCACCTATACAAAGTTCTTGGATAGAAATATGTCTACTTTCACATATCTGCCCTAAATTCCACTTTTCTATACAAGGTTCTGTATTTACTGGTATTATTTCTTCACAACTTTCATTGATAATAGATAAGAATGTGTTTTGTTCCCATTGAGCATTTAATTTTGGTATGGATTCATTAACTCTTTGTTCCAAACTCCAGATTCTATAAATGGGGGAGTGACTTGTTTAACTAGTAGTTAAAATTGTGGTTAAAATCTTACTTCATTTTAGATCTACTTTAAACTGTTGCAGTTCCCACCGTTCTTGTAATTCAAGCTCAATATCTGTAGCAATATCAGAAATTAAATGTTTGAACTCAAGTGGTATGTCTCCAGACATCCCTGTCTAATAATATTACTGAGAATGGCTTGTATTCATCCCTGCTCCTGAATACACGATAATGCTAATCTGTTATCATTTTGTATCTTGTCTAGGGTATTCAACATAAGCAGTTGTTCACGCTGATTTATCTGGTGCCAAATTGGCAATACAGATGCATTGCCCTGTACTTGAATTCCTATCTTAGATATTGATGTTGTAATCGGCTTCTTCACCTCTCAGTAATTGATGTGTAGCCATAGATAATTTATTCATGATAATTTCAGTATTTACCAAATTAAGAATACTTATACCGGTTCCAAGTCCTCCAAGAATAGTTCCTGTGTCTCGCTTTTTATGGAGACCTGGCTGAGATGGTAAACTGGTCGCAATCCATTGTACCCAGACTTCCTTTAAGATGGGTACAAATGTTTTACATCTAGGACTGATATAATTAACATTAGTGTAATCCAAGTCAAATTCAATAGAACTATAGGCAAATACAGGCTCTGATATCATTACTCAGTTTACACTGGAGTCAACATAAATGATGTCTGCAGGAAATATGAAAAGAAAAGGCATGATGGTGATCCAGAAAAATTCTGCAATTCTGTTAGGCTGCAGGATCTACCGCCACCCCGTATAGCTGAGATTAGCTACAATATTCCATTTTCCATATTCTACATTCTTTTCTGTCTTGTTCCAATTACAAGGAGTATCAGTTTCATATCTGATCCATTCAGGGTCTTTCCAAATATCAACTCTCCTGAAGGGGGTGACTTCCAAATCAGGATCTATGTTAGTCATATTCCATATTTCATGCTGAGCATCAATTAAAATTATATCTGTATCAATCTTAGATTTCTTTTTATACCTGGTATAGATAGTATTTAACCACTGATTCACCACATGTCTTGGGACTAACCATTGTAAACAGGGGGCAGAATTGGTATGATTAGATGAGCTGTCTTGTTTTTGCTTTACTTGAGTATCGATTATACCAATCATCCCAAACCTTTCCTTTCCATTACCAAATCATCATAGACTTAGTGACCTTGAATTCCCATGAACACACATGCTCCTTTTCATACCTAGCCACTGACAGCTGTGGTTTTGCCGCCTTATTCTCCCCCGATAGAAAAATCAGGGGTCAATGTGTTTTTCATTATGAAATTTACATAGAATACAAATTTCAGATTGATCTTCAAGTTCGATACTAGGGATGCCTCCATTGGTCTTCTCTTCCATGGTACTACTCAGGATTCCTTTCAGTGAGATGCTTCGTAATATTTTAGCAATTACTTCATGTTTACATTGTATCATGGTCATCACAACTGTAGTGGGTAACATCACTCAATGTTGTGCTTCCAGGGTCAGTATATCTATGAACAGGACACTCAGGGTCATGAAAATTATATAGACCATGGTGGTGATTCTACAATTACAATATAGAAAATACTATTTGTATACATATACATTATAAATGCCATAAACAGCGTAAATAGTCAGTAAGTGCTTGGCTATAACAGTAGGATTCCATACACATAGGTGTAGGTTCCCTTACCGTCCTGTAATTGTGACGAGTGGTACCATTTTATATATTTCTTGTGGTGTCTAGTAACTTTGATTTCATATACAGTTAAACTAGCCTTTTCAATGATTGGATAGGGACTTTCCCACAGAGAGGAGGCAGTATTTTTGCTGACAAAAACTGCGAATCGTGACTTTAGTTCCTAATTTCCACTCTGTTACTTGAAATGGTCCAAAACTCATCATCATGATTTTCTGGTTGCACCCTAAAGCATAAGCCTCTTGCAACTGAATCTTTTTGATTTGATTAAGCATTGTATCAATCCACTTGTCATTGTACATCACTGGGGAAAATTTATTTGGAACCTGATTTTGGACAAACTGTTCCTCAGGCATTCTTATCTCACTTACATTATTGGCCAGGTGAGGTGTGTACCCGTGTGCAGCTACAGTACCTTAGATTGCCATTAGTTTCAAGGGTAATCTCACATCCCAATCTTTTCCTTTGTCTGCAATCACTTTTCAAAGTGCTGTTTAAATTATGCAGTTTGTCCTTTCCACCAATCCCAAGGACTGGGGATGATAGGCTATGTGTAAGCATTGATCGATGTTAAACACTTTACACGTGATCTTAGTAATTTCCCCTATGAAATGTGGGTCATGATTGGATTCCATCACACAGGACATTTCCCAATAAGTGAAAACCTCAGTGATCAATATTTTAGTAGTTGCTAAAGCAGTGCGGCTTTAACCGGAAATGCCTCGGCCAATTTCCTGAATGTATCTACAATGATTAAACAGTGTTTATTGCCTCTTGCTGTAGTAGGTAACTGTCCAATGCAGTCAACTTAAATGGTATGCCAAAGCCCTTCAATTCTTCGATGTCTAAGTGACCCTTTCTTTACTTGCGGATCAGCATTATCAACTGCGCGAGCTATACAGTAAGTCTTCGGCCTTCTCTTGCTGGGCTCCTTTCCTCCAAGCGACATCAGGGTGAGGTTTGAGCTTGGATGCCACCTGGGTGGTATGGGTGCTGCCCTTACCTGCCACGACTTCAATGTTTTTGTTGGGGAGGCAGTTCCCTTCAGGTGGTCCCCGAGGATTAAGATGCCTCAATCCCTGTTCTCGCTTCAGGGGGCTCCAAACCTCCCCTTTACCCCACCCTTACCACATCCATGGCTCAGATGGATACTACACTCTGCAGGCGTCCCCTTGGATGACTTTTCATCTTCACTTGGCTCACCCACCTCAGATTAGTCAGGCCTGCCCAGTCAGTTCATCCTTCACCGTAGCCAGTTCTATGACTTCAGGCTGGCCAGGGCATATAAGCCTGCCCTGTCTTGGGCTACCTTGGGCTTCCTGTGAGCTCAACTGAAATCAACACCCAGATCTCCACCGGAGAGCACCCCTGGGATCTCATCTCCCAGTGCCCCTTTTATGGCCCAAAGCAATAAAGCAACTTGAAGGAAAGGACAAGGGACCCACTTTCCCCTCCACCATGGGTGACTATGGGCATGGGCTGCTGTCCCGTGGCCCACCCTGGTTTGGCTTCTCAGTTTGGCCTGCACAGGCCCTCAGCTGACCTGGAGTCGCTACCAGTCTTCCCTGGCTTGGAAGGGTGCATGGTTCCCACACTGGGTTGCTCATGCCTCCCGCTCTGCTCCCCATGTGGGGCAACTGCTCCCTGCCATTGCCTCCCGCTACCGTACCTCGGTTCCCTGAAGAGGCTGTGGTGTTGTCCCTGGGAGATGCCTGTCTCCCCTGGTTCGAGCTTCCCGCCTGCTCTGTCAGAGACCATGGCTCCCCCTCTCTTGCCTTTAGCTAGGCAATCTTCCTCCTCGCTGCTGGCATGTCCGGGTTGGCGTCCCCTTCTCCCACCATTTGCTGCTGGTCAGCTGTTTGTCTAGCTGCTATTTGATCAGCCCACAGTTTCTGGAGACTCTGCCCACATCCCTCACCAATTTGCAGCTGTAGTCAGCTCTGGAACCATGGGGCCAATGCCCATGATTCCTCCTGGCTGCCACTCATCAGGATCCCTGGGGTAAGTACCGGAGTGCATGGGGTGGGTGTGGGACCCCTTAGGGGGGCTTTCACTGCCCCTATCACACAGTTGTTAAAATGTTCTTGCACTTGTGACACTAGGCCAAGCCACCATACAATTTGAAGAAGTTGGCTGTTTAATCCAGTCCGAAATGTCCTATACTATGCGGCAGAGTAATAAATTCACTCATACATTTTCAGAAGCGAATTATAGTTTCATAGTTCCTAGGGTCGGAAGGGACCTGAGTAGATCATCTAGTCCGACCCCCTGCCATGGCAGGAAAGGTTACTGGGGTCAAACAACCCCAGTAAGGTGTTCATCTTACCTCTTCTTAAAGACTCCCAGGGTAGGGGCCAGCACCACTTCTCTTGGAAGTTGGTTCCACATCCTGGCCGCCCTGACTGTGAAGTAACACCTCCTGATATCTAACCTAAATCTACCCTCTACCAGCTTGTGACCATTATTCCTGGTCACTCCTGGCAGTGCTTGGGGGAACAGGGAGTTCCCCAGTACCTGCTGATCCCCCTGAGTAGTTTGTAATGGGCCACTAGATTCCCCGCTCAGTCTTCTCTTCTGGAGGCTGAACAGGTTCAGGTCCCGTAGCCTCCCCTCATAAGGCCTGCCGTGCTGCCCCTGATCATGCGAGTGGCCCTCCTCTGGACCCTCTCCATGTTGTCCCCATCCCTCTTGAAGTGTGGTGCCCAGAACTGGATGCAGTACTCCAGCTGCGGTCTGACCAGTGCCGCATAGAGGGGGAGGATCACCTCCTTGGACCTGCTTGAGATGCATCTGTGGATGCATGACAAGGTACGGTTGGCCTTCCTGACTGCCTCCCCACACTGCCGGCCCATGTTCATCTTGGAATCAACGATGACTCCAAGATCCTGTTCTGCCTCTGTACTGACAAGAAGGGAGTTCCCCAGCCTGTAGGTATGGAGCTGGTTGTTCCTCCCCAGGTGCATCACTTTGCACTTGTCAGTGTTGAATCCCATCCTGTTCTCATCCACCCACCCTTGTAACCTGTCTAGGTCCGATTGTAGCCTATTGCTCCCTTCTAGAGTGCCCACATCGCCCCACATCTTAGTGTCATCAGCAAATTTGAACAGACCATATACCGATGGTCTGTCCAAACACTGCACCATTATTAGACCCAAGGGTTCCCGCCATACTCGCTATTTGTGATAGTGTCCAATCTCAACTAATTTATCAAGCAAAAAGTCCTGTTTCTCTAAACCAATCAAATCAGTGGAAATGGGGCCAGGTGAGACCTTGGCCACAGGACAAGCATTAGCTGTGTTCAGCAGTCTCCATTCACGATCTAACAAAGTTTCTTGTTTAGCATATTGGTCTGCTTGTCCGTTCAGCTGGGCTATGATTCCAGTCTTCTGATGGACTTTCACTTTTACTAAGCACACCGGCAAACTTCTTTTAGTGGTGATCATGTGGCAATATGCTGTCGCTATCAGAAAATATTCCCACCGTACCATTGATAGGAGTATTTTCAATAGCCATGATCATATCCACTAATTCCACTGCCTGTGCAGAAGAAAAGTTATATCACCCATTAATCACCTTGATGACTTCATGCCCTTTTGCCATGTCAGTTGAATAGCAGCATAAACCGTGCGTCTGGTGCCCTGTCGGTTATATGAGCTACTGTCAATAAACCATATGTACTCCAGCTTTTGTGTCTCCTCAGGAACTTATGCAAGACCTGATTTGAACACACAATTAGTTGTCTGGATGGTACAGCTTAGTGGGCACTCATGATTACTCATAGTATCACAATCAGAAATCGGGTTTTTAGTAATTACACCATAGGGCATACCTGGTTGATTTTGTATGGTTTCAATCTGTAT
Organism: Crocodylus porosus; assembly: GCF_001723895.1. Lineage (NCBI taxonomy): Eukaryota > Metazoa > Chordata > Crocodylia > Crocodylidae > Crocodylus > Crocodylus porosus. Next base: position 109,952,419 of record NW_017728943.1, read on the forward strand.
CTCGTGATTAAGTAGTGCAAGGGCCCATTTGTCCATTAGCAGTGAAGATACTGTGCTTTCTTTTATCTTTCCACTGATCATGTATTTTACTGGGAAGTGTTTGGTATGTAAAATGACTGGTGCAGGTCCCATCAGGTACTCTAACTTCCCTGATGCCAATACCAAGGTAAGTATTTCTCTTTCACACAGTGTGTATTTCCTTTTCACTTCCGATAATATTCTAGATGCATATGCTACTGGTCTTCTTCCACTGTCAGTATTTTGAGATAACACTGCACTTATACCTTTCTGGGTAGCTGCTAACTCTAAAACGAATGGCTTGTTTACATCAGGGAACAAAAGTGCTGGTGCTTGTCCAGTGCTGGTCTTTAAGTACTGTATCGCATCATTTTCTTCACTTGTTCATTGCCACGGCACATCCTTCTTAAGCAGTCTGTGTAGAGGAACAGTTTTTGTAGCAAAGTTCTCAACAGAATCTTTGAGGAATCCAGCGAGACCTAAAAATGACCTTAATGTAGTGCAGTCAACGGGGATTGGTAATTTCCTAACCAAATCCACCCATTGTGCATCTGGACATCGACCATGGGCAGATAACTCTAATCCCAAATATTGCACTATAGGTTTGCAGGGCTGTGCCTTTTCTGGGTTCACTAGGAATCCAGTTCTGTCAATGACAGATAATACTATCTGTGTGAACTCAATGCATTTTACTTTGGTCTGTGCCATGATTAAAATATCATCTATGTAAGAAATTGTGTTGATCTTGATTTGGTAATTCATTCCACATTTTTTACACAAACTTGTAGCACAAAGCCAGGCTATTGTGAAAAACTTGCGGTAGTTAGCAAAAAGTATATTGACTCATATGTACAGTGAATGCTAACTTAATGATAACTTGCTTGAAGTGTCAATGCAAAAAAGGCGTTACTGAGATTGAGTACTGAGAACCATTGTGCTCCATACACAGTTTATGCCATTATTTCAAGATACTTTGCCATGACTGGGGCTAAAGGTGGTATAGTTTTATTCAGACTTCTATAATCAATGGTCAATCTCCATGTTATTCCATCTGCCTTTCTGACTGGCCAGAATGAAGAAATGCATCTCAACTGTGCTTTAATGATGCCTTGTTGCAATAGGGATGCAATCACCCTTTTAACACTTTCTTCAGCTTTTCAAGGGTCCTTACCCTTCCCTGCAACAAAAATACCTGTTAATGAGATGAAGCATCTGTATCCAGATCTCAGTCTTTTAACCTTGACTTACACTTCTGTCCCAGCGAGGGACTCATTTGGTGCTGGTATAAAACACTGTAGGAATACGTCTGACCTTTCCCAGGGGTTGGCCCAGTCTGTAGCTGCTCATATGTTTGGTTCAGTGTCTTCAGTCTCTTTCAGGAGCTTGTGAGCTTCATGTGTTAACAATTTATGACTTTTAAGTCTCATAAGCCTCCATCTGTTTGGATCTTCTGTTAACAGTTGATGAAGCAAGTGATTTTCATCATCTCATGTCTCTATTGTCAGTTATGATGTTGGGGTCTGTCATCTTATATCACCTGTTCTAATGCCCAAGAGTACAGGGAGTACATGTGTGTCTGTAAGGTGTGAAACCTGTTATGAGGCTCAGTGCACTGTTAAGTACAATGTTGAGTTTTTTAGTGTGACAGCTTCTGGAACATACAGAAGCACAAAATTCAGCTGGGGCATACACCTTTGCAAGTGCCATAGTTCTGTGCATTTTGAAGTTGGCACCCCATGTCATGCTGGCTAAACATCTTAAGGCAACTACCCATACAGAGACTTTACTGCTGACCTTCTGAATGTGATGTTTATATGTGAGGCAATGGTCCAATGCGACTCCTAGGTATGTTGGGTTATGCTCATAGAGAAGGGTGTGGTTGCTTGCTCTGATATTTAGTATGCTCTTGGTTCGATGATTGTCCAGGTGGAAGCATGATGATACTCATTTATTGATGCTCAAGTTTAAGCACCGCTTGTGGAGATAGTGATGAGTTCTGTGTTAGCACTCAATTTCTTTTCCAATTCTGTCATGTCTGCTTCTTAGGCTACTATGACAACATCATCAGCATACATGTATTACTTAGATATTGTATTTGGGAAGTCTGCAGTATATGCATTGAAAAGTATATATAAGTGCAAGCACTGACCCTGAGGGAACTCCATTGCTCAGAGTTCGTACTCTTCCTTTTTGCTCCTTGGCTAGCAGTGAGTTTGAATGACCCGCTAGAGATCATGTTCATTATGAAAGTTCATGGTTTGTGGTCAGGTATCATAGAGTGCAGTTTATTTTTGAGGCCTTGATACCATACAGTGCCATAGGCACTAAAGTAGATAAAGACTGCACCTGTTTTCTGACTCATTTCAAATCCATTTCCTATATGTAACTTGGTCAGTGGTACACTGCTTTTTTCCAAAAGCCAGCTTGTTCTTTTGGGAGTTGGGGATCAGTTATGATCTTTATTCTGTTTTGAATTATGTCTTCTGTAAGTTTATCACAGAAAGTAATGAGATGGGTTGGTAGCTCTTTAGATCCTCTGGTAGTTTACTGGGTTTCAGGATAGTAATAATGTAAGCATTTCTATAGATTTTTGGAAGCCTCTTACTTTCCAGACATTTATACATGAATCTCTGAAGACATCTTGTCATTGTGATTCTGAGCTTGGTAACGGATTCTGGGAATATGGTCCAGCAGCTTTGCGAGTCATGATCACTTTAATAGCTGTGTCAAACTCGTTGTCAGAGGTGGAAACAATAAATTAAGGTCGACATTGGGTTATTTCAGTTGTTCACAAATTAGGTGTCTAATCATTTCTGTGTGTTGCTTGCTTGGGTTACTGTACTTGCTGTTGTTGCACAGTATTTTCATGAGGGAGTCTGCTGACACTGTCATTGTTGGTGCCTTTCCCTGTAAGACAGTTAATGATGTACCCTGGTTGTCTGCTTGAGTGGATCATATCCAATCCTACTATGGTAGTAAGCCATCTCTCCTTTTTATATTGTTCAGTGTGGTAACCACCTGTTCTGTAGTCCTTTTTATGGTTACAGGGTCACTGCATTGCTTGATGATGTTTTCATCGCTTGTCTCAATATGGCACACAATGACTTCTGTGGCCTGTAGGTACACAGAGTTTGGCTATTTCATTTAGGTAGTTTGTAAATCATAGAATCATAAGAAGTTAGGGTTGGAAGGGACCTCGGGAGGTCATTGAGGCCAACCCTCTGATCAAAGCAGGATCATCCCCAACTAGATCATCCCAGCCAAAGCTTTGTCTAGCCAGGTTTTGAAAACCTCCAAGGATGAAGTTTCCACCACCTCTCTGGGTAACCCGTTCCAGTGTTTTACTACTCTCCTAGTGAGAAAATTCTTCCTGATATCTAATGTAAACTTCCCTTGCTGCAACTTAAGACCATTGCTCCTTGTTCAGTCATCTGCCACCACTGAGAACAGTCTTAACACCATCCTCTTTTGAAACTTCCCTTCAGGTAGTTGAAGACTGCTATTAAGTCACCTCTCAGTCTCCCCTTTTCTAGACTAAATAAGCCCAGTTCCCTCGGTCTTTCCTCATAAGTCATGTCCTCCAGCCCCCCTCACCATTTTCATTGTCCTCTGCTGGACTCTCCAATTTGTCCACATCCTTTTTGTAGTGGGGGTCCCAAAACTGAGCACTGTAATCCAGATATGGCCTCACCAGTGCTAAGTAGAGGGGAAAAATCACTTTCCTTAACCTACCAACAGTACACCTACCAATGCAGCCCAGTGGGCTATTAGCCTTCCTGGCAATAAGGGCACACTTCTGACTCATGTTCACTTTATTGTCCGCTATAACCCCCAGGTCCTTTTCTGCAGAGCTGCTGCCCAGCCAGTCAGACCTCGCCCTGTACTGGTGCATGGGATTCTTCCGTCCAAAGTGCAGGACTTTGCACTTTACCTTGTTGAACCTCATGAGATTGCTTTTGGCCCAATCCTCCAATTTGTCAAGGTCACTCTGAATCTAAGCCCTACCTGCCAGCATATCTATTACTGCCCCCAGCTTGGTGTCATCTTCAAACTTGCTGAGGGTGTACTCTATGCCATCTTCCAGATCACTGATGAAGACATTGAACAAAACCAGTCCTAGAGCCAACTCCAGAGGCATTCCACTTGATACTGGTTGCCAGCTAGACATTGAGCAAGTGATTACTATGCTTTAAGCCCAATGGTCCACCAGTTTTCTATCCATCTTTACTGTCCATTCATGTAACCCATACTTAGCTTGCCTGCAAAAATGTTGTGGGATACCATATCAAAAGCCTTGCTATAATCAAGGTATACCACATCCACTGGTCTCCCTGCATTCACAGAGCCAGTCACCTTGTCATACAAGGCAATCAGGTTGTTCAGGCATGATTTGCCCCTGGTGAATCCATGCTGACTGTTCCTAATCACCTTTTATTTCCTTCAGATGCTTAGAAATGGATTTCTTGAGGATCTGCTTCATCTGCTTTCCAGGGACTGTGGTGAGGCTTACTAGTCTGTAGTTCCCTGGATCCTCCTTGTTCCCCTTTCTTAAATATGGGCACTGTGTTTCCCTTGTTCCAGTCATCCAGAATCTCTCCTGATTGTCATGAATTTTCAAAGATGATGACCAACAGCTGATGAGTCACATCAGCCAACTCCCTCAGAATGCTTGAGTGCATCCAAACCAGCCCCATTGGCTTGTACACATCCAGCTTTTCTAAATAGTCCCTAACCTGTTCCTTTGCCACTGTTGGCTGCTCACCACCTGCTCCCCAAACTGTGCTGCTTGGTGCAGTAGTCTGGGAACTGACCTTGCCTGCGAAGACTGAGGCAAAAGGGCATTGAGCGCTTCAGCCTTGTCTGCATTCTCTGTTACAAGGTTGCCTCCCCCATTTAGTAAGGGACCCACACTTTCCCTGATTGTCCTCATGCTACCAACATACTTATAGAAAGCCTTCTTGTTACCCTTCACATCCCTTGCTAGCTGGCCCACAAACTAGCCTAAGAACTGGCTTGTGAACTTCCTGCAAACTACTTACCTTAGTTGTAGCCCATGTAAACTGGCTCCCTGGTCACAGGGATGTATTGTAGCCTTGATAATTGTTGGTTTCTGATGGATCCTCTACTTGGTGTCCTCTCTTGTTGGTCAGCCTTTGGCTGCCTTGACTCCCTGTCAGTCTGCCTTCCCAGAAGTTTCATCTTGGAGCTCATCTGGATGGTGTGAGCTGAAAAATTATATTGTCAGTGCTGATGAGTGAGGGTCTGTGAAAAGATGATAGAAACTGGTCAACTACTTTTGTTATCAGTATTTTACTTCAGTCTCTATTTTACTAGGCAAGATCTGGGTTTGTCTGAATGTTCCAGTATCCAGAGTGGAAGGTACGTGACTCCTTCAGGTCATATATGAGAGTTATATTATTCAGTTTTCCCAGAGACAAAGATCATCTCCATTGCTGCTGTTAACAGAGTATTCCCAATCTTGATGTTGACAGTTGACACCACCTTCATATAGGGTCATACGTTGTCAGGGATGCAATTAACAACATTGAAAGGGGGCTTGTATATGTTGACAATGATTCCATAGAATTACTAAATTTCATAGACCCTAGGGCTGGAAGGGACCTCAAAGGTCATCCAGTCCGGTCCCCTGACCTAGGGGCAGGAAGTCAGCTAGGATCAAAGGGTTCCAGGAAGATAAGCATCCAAGCATTTCTTGAATGAGTCCAGAGTAGGTGCCTGCACCACTTCTGGAGGGAGTCTATTCCAGGTCTTGGGGGCTCAGACAGTAAAGACATTTTTTCTTATGTCCAGTGTAAAACGGTCTTGGAGGAGTTTGACTGTTGGTCCTTGTTTTCTCTTGGGGCGCTCTGGGGAACAGATGTTCTCCCAGGTCCTGATGTACACCCCTTTTGTACTTACAAGCCGCCACCAGGTCCTCAGTGAGCCTGTGCTTTTCCAGGTTGAAGAGTCCCATGGCTCTCAGCTTCTCTTCATAAGGCCTAGTCTCTTGCCCTCTGATTGTGTGCGTGGTTCTCCTCTGGACTCTCTCAAGCTTTGCAACATCCTTCTTGAATTGTGGAGCCCAGAATCGGATGTAGTACTCCAGCTGTGGCCTCACTAAGGCCGAGTACAGTGGGAGGATGACATCCTGAAATTTACTTGAAGCATCTATGGATGCAAGCCAGAGTTTGGTTTGCTTTACCAACCGCAACATTGCATTGGTGGTTCACGTTCATCTTGTAGTCAGTCGTGACCCCCAAGTCTTTCAGCAGTGGTGCTAGCAAGCATAGCACTGCCAAGACTATAAGTATGCTTCTGACACCAATGTCCACATCATTAATAAAGATGTTAAAGAGAACTGGCCCAAGGACAGAGCCTTGGAGGATGCCACTGGTCATGGAGCACCATAAGGATTCGCTACCATCAACCACTACTCTCTGGGTCCGACCTTGGAGCCAATTTCCCAGCCATCAGACTGCTGTAGCCAAGGCCACAGTTGGCAAATTTTTCTATCAGGAGGTCAAGGGACACCAGATCAAAAGCTTTTTTAAAGTCCAGATATATGATGTCAGTCTTTTCTTCCTTGCCGAGGTGATATGTCACCTGGTCATAGAAGGAGATGAGATTGGTCAGGTAATGTCTACTTTTGACAAACCTGTGCTAGCTGTCCCTCAGAATGTTGCCCTTAGCAGCTTATCCAGAAGGGTCTCCTTGATAATTTTCTTCAGAATCTTACTGGGGATTGAGGTCAAGTTGATTGGCCTGCAGTTTCCAGGTTCTACTTTCTGCCCTTTCTTGAAGATGAGTACCATGTTGGCCTTCTTCCGGTCTTCATATACTTCATCTGAGTGCCTTGAGTTTTCAAATATTTTTGCCAATGGTTAGGTTATGACACCTGCCAGCTCCTTAAGTACTCTAACATGTAATCTGTCAGGACCAGGTGACTTGAAGATGTCCAGTGTCTCAAGGTAATCAGTCCTTTACTAGATGATCACCAATGCTGGGTATAAATATGCCCTCATCCTGGCCATCCCACGTCTTGCTAGGCAGGGCGGTCCCATTGGACTGATGAAAAACTGACACAAAGTACTCATTGAGCAGATTGGCCTTTTCCTGGGTGTCATTGACCTGGACAGTATTCCATTCTCTTGCACTGTGGGAGGTGTTCTGTCCCTTGGTAATGTATGCCAAGTCATTGCAGATGAAGGTACAAGGCCATGGATCCTGCTGGATAGAGCCTTCAAAGCTGTAGCTTGAAAGCTCCATCTTCCACACCTGCTCTATGTGTGTTTCTTGTAGAAGGACCACATGTGGTTTCATTTCCCTGGTGATGCCTTCTAGCTCTGATTGCTTGAGTGAGGTATAGCTTTCAACGTTTGTTGCCCTGTGGGGTCAGGCCAACTCTTAGGATCTCAATATTGGGCTGTTAGACAAGAGTGTGTGACACAATTGCACATATACAAACACACAAATCAATTAAGTGCATACACAACACACTACACACAACACACAGGCACATGCACATCCAAACTGTCCTAGGCACATGCATACTTATCACCAACCAATTCAATCACATACACACTAAAAATTAGGCAAAAATCAATTGTCATTACCCACACACTCAGTACACATACACAGATCACTAATTCATATATCATGCACACACACACACTCACCACTTCACACACATACAACCCACCTACACATAGGTAAGTTCTTAACTTGGATGGTATGGTATGTATGTGTGTGCTTGGGGTACCTGGGATGCGTGGGGAATGGTTAAAGTGAGAAAGAGAGAGTTAAAGTGTAGGGAGTGAAAGTTGCCAGAACTAGGATTAGAACTGGTGGACGAGCGAGAAGCTGACTGAGGAACTGAGGCTTGGGTTTACTTAAGATCAAGTGGCCCCAGGGTTGCTTAGTCACTGATGTATGGGGGGGGGGGAAGAAGACTGGTGGCAAGGAAAAAACAGCCAGGAAAGAGAGAGAGAGAGAAACCTGGGAGCTTGGGGCAGACAGTTGAGCAAGATAGCTGAGATATTGGAGGTGGGGGGGAGGACAGATAAGTGGTGGCAAGGAGGAGACAGCCAGGAGAGAAACTGAGGCAGAAATTTGGTTGCTCAGGGGAAAAGGCAGTGGGGATAAGACAGTGGCAAAGAAACAGGGTGTTTGGAGGCAGAGAGGAGCTCAGGACAGGTGTTGGAGGTGGCAGTGAGCCAGAAGCAGGAGAGGGAGAAAGAACTTAGCAGAGATTGGAGGAGGGCTGAACCATAGTAAAGCAAAAGCCAACTCAGGGGTCCAAATAACAGGTATATTAAAAGAGACAATACACTACACAACCCCATGAAGTTATTGGTACACACACACACACACACACA
>NW_017728943.1:109961171-109984994 GCF_001723895.1 Crocodylus porosus
AATAAATAAAAAAAAGAAAAACTGGGGGTTTGCTACACATTAAGTTGAAGAACAGTCAAGCTTTCCCTCTTGTAGGTAGGAAAGGTTCTTTTGGCTCATTCTATAGTTAGTATATCAGAATTGAAAAGCATAGTATATCAAAACTGGAAAAATCAAGTCTGATTGCCTTGGTAGTAACTTTTAGCTTCGCCTTTACAGCTACTCCAAGGAGGCACCATGAAAAGGTAGTCACTATTATCCTTAGAGCCTGACTAACATAAGTCAGGAATGGCCTCCTAGAATATTATAGAGCAGGGGTTCTCAACCAGGGGTGTGCCTACCCCTGGGGATACTTGGGAAAGCCCCAGGGGGTATGTGGTGAGAGTGCAGAGAAGTGGGGGTACTTGGCAGCAGCCCCACCACTGCACCGCCACTTCCCACCATCCGTCACCGTGCATTGCTGCCACACGCGGCTTCCCTGTGCCCAAGTACCCCCATTTCTCCATGTCTGGTCAGCTGAGGAGCAAGTGGGGGATTGCTGACAGCCGGCTGGATGCAAAGCTGATAGTGCGGTGAAGCAGCAGTGCAGGGGGAGGGGCCGGTGCCGCCATCCATCACTCCAGACCACTTCTGGGCGCCACTTGCCACTTTCCTGCACCCAAGTGTCCCCACTTCTCCATGCCTTTGGCTTTGCATGCGGCTGGGCGTCAGTACCACCTCCCCGCCCAGCACGTGGGGAGCTCGCATGCAGCGGCCATCTCCGCCACCATCTATACATTCAGCGCCACTGCCGAGTGGGGAGGGGATACCAACGGCCAGCTGCATGCAAAGCTAGCAGCATGGAAAAGTGGGGATACTTGAATGCAGGAAAGCAGTGCCTGGAAGTGGTATCTGCCAGAAGGGATACCCTGCTTTAAAAAGTTTGAAAACCTCTGTTATGGAGTAAGTTGGAGTCAGGTCCAAATGTGAAACTACAAATAATATTAAATGTATTTTCATCAAATTATTTTAGTAAATGTTTAGTAAAGTTCATTGAATTAAAATGTGCTTTAATTGCTATTCCCTGCCTCTGTTTGCAATATAGTATGATAACACTATTTGAGAGGTTAGATAAATAGAGCTATTAGACTTACCCAGAATAATATGAAAGGTCAATTCTGACATTTGAAGACCACACAAATAATGGTATCATTTATATAGCTAAAATTGCTTTTATTCCATTAATTAATGATCAGGATATAGTTTACATTTTGTTCAGTATAGTTATCTCATCTTTTTTTTTTTTTTTTTTTTTACTGATTTACAGTTCATAATGTATCTAAATGAATTGCAGCACACAGCAAGTGATAAATGCCATATGGGATTAGAGTTAATGATGACCCCCAGTCTGGCTCATCATTTCCAATATTTCTATTTCATTGTTTCAGAGGCTTTCAAGTAATTGAATCCTTCCTTTTTGTGACTGAACTCCAAAGAGAATGTTTTTGATTCCCCAGTGTTCTATTATAACCATAAATTCATTTTTTATCCCAAGGCCTGTAAGTTAGTAAAATTTCTTTAGACACAAATTAAATATGAAGGTCTTTTAATTGAGAAAAAGAGGGGTTTTTTTTCTACTTTACTAATTAATTCTATTTAGTATAGGTTATCTTATTAATGTGTGAACAGGGAAAGAATTTTTTGGTTACTGGTATCAGTTTCTGTAACATCTAAGCTGTAGGTAATATCACTACTAGCATTTTGTATAATTTTACCTGTTAATACATTTTTAAAAGTATTAAAAATACTAATGTGGTATAGAAATGTTGACCATTAAGTTTCTTAGGACTCTAAATTTTGACCCTCACCAGTAAAAATGCAGAGAACTACAGCAGGCAACATTAAAACAAAAGGCACTGACAGACACTTGGTCCTTAAAGGTTGGGGGAATGAGCTCCAATTTGGAACAGCTGCAAGTCTGAGGCCACTCCCCCCAGCCCTGCCCCTTCTCCTGCCCCAGCCACAGCACTGTCTGCAGAATTGGAGTTGGGAAGGGAGCCAAAGGAGCTCAGTCTAGCAGTTGCCCAGCCTATGCTGGAGGATGGGTCAGGTGGATTGGAGCACCCCCATGCTCCCCCAAACCCTGCTCCTGGCACACACTGACACAGGTTAATGAAAGCACTCCACTTCAGGGGGTTGAGATTGCAATGAGGGTTCAGATTGTCATGGAATAACGCCCATTTGAAGAACTCTGCAACTGTGCTGTTCTGTAAGGGTACAACTGTAGACTGCTTTACGGGGCTGATCATGCAACAAAATGTCACTTGTGTCAGCACTCAAAGTGCTTATTTCAGTCCCATAACTACAGAGGGGAGGTAGGGTGCAAAATATTTTCTTAACTTCATTGGACCTAATCACAATGTATAAATAGATACAAGACTTCAAACCATGAATGAAGAGTTTAGAAAAGGAAAAGTTCCATAGTATAAATCCTGCAGTAGCTTTAGCAAGAACATTACAAAGATGTGTTTGAAAGAAAAGAAATACCTTTGTCCTACTAAATTATGTTGAAAGTTATTATTGATGGGTAGTTGGCAAGAGGAAATTGAAAACACTAAAACTGAGATAGTTGGAGATCTGTAGTCATGGGAGAGGTTCTAAAGAGAGAAAATATACAACTAAGACTTTATTTTAATTGAACTTCAGTTTATTGAGAGAATCGTAATATAACGACCTCAACTGTCTGAGCTGCTTATTGCTGCTTATAGCTAGATTCTTTAAGGCTGGCTCTGTAAGTGTGGTTGATTGTCATAGGCCTTCTCAAAACCATGAGTTGATTTTCTGAAAGTTAAAATCAAAATCTTGAGAGAGGTATTTTGTCACTAGGCTATACCAAGTGAGCTAATTATAACATTTGGGTTTCTTGAAATCTGGATTTTAAAAGAACCTTTAATTCTGCAAGTAGATTAATATGTAAGATAATATTTTTATGTGTATGCATCTTTAAAAATAAAACTGTATAATCATAAAATAGAAAATTTGTATTGTTTTACAACAGAAATCCTAATTAGAACATTTTGCAAGACTTGCCTTTCACAGAGACAGATGTAGCACATTAATAGTTTTTGTACTTCTTTTGCGGAAAGACTGCTGAATTATTTGTAGCTTTTGTGATATAGTTACAGACATACTGCAGAATTGGAAGAAGCCACCCATCCTTTTTGCATCTGTATTCAAGGTTGCATTTAAGCACAGGCTTCCTGGAAAAGGGAGTTAGCCAAATGCCTTCAGTTGGTTGCATGGCTTCACTTCTTCCCTTCTCAATGTGTTTATTTTGTATTTTGTCATCTACATTTCAAATAATACCTCACAAAGTCAAAAGATTTAGTTTTATTCATGACTCTGCCACAGATTTAGTAAATGTTAAGCAAGTCATCTTACCATTATGGTTACAATTTTAACATTTTTTTAAAATGAAGATAGTGGTACTTACCTACTCTATAGAGTTGTTGTAAAGTTAGCATTAATAATTATCATGATTGTGTAGCTCTTCTAGATCATGGGCTAGAGGATGCTATTGATTGTTTGCATACTTTGAAGAGAACACCTTGTTTGGCTTTAGTGAGAAAGGTATGGTTTTATGCCTTTTCACTGATTTTATATCTTTATAGGTCTCCTCTTTCCATATAAACTGAAAAAATATGGCTATGCTTGTATTTAGTGCATCAATTAAATAACAAATAACTTTCATTGCTTCACTCTTCAACCCTTGCATTTTTCTTTCAAGTCTTAAATATTTTCACCTGGAGAAAAAAAAATCTCTATAGTAGAACTCACTGCACTCCTCTGTTCGCCAAATATTATTTCTCTTTATTATTGGCACTGAGATAAGTGACGTGTGAGTATCTCAGTAACACAGCCAGCTGCACTTCTGAACCCTTTGAGTGTGCCCCCAGGTCTCTGACCTCCAGCCATCACCTTCTTAGGGTGGAATGACATTTATTTTACTCTTAGACTGGATTGTAGGTTCAAGTTCCTAGGTCCTAACCATACTCATTCCAGTAGGTTTGACTTGGACATTTATCTTATCTTCAGGGACAAAGACAATGATAATAAGTGAATAAATAGTGTTTTAAAAACAAAATATGACTTATTTAGAACAAAAGCATCAGTGTACATGCCTGCTTCTCTTTTTCTAAGGCTTATCATTGCTTGGATCAAAGGTCCTCTTTGTATCACCTCATCTCTTGACAGCTGCTGACAGTTGAACCCTTTTGTCTCCTAGATAACTGGTTTTATTGTTTTTGAACTATTTACTACCGCTTTGATCTGTAGTTTTCAGCCTGGAAAAAAATAACTATTTCACTTCCAAGTGGAAGTATGTAATTTTCTTGGAATTGCTCATGAGTGTTTGATCAGAGGTTGCTTATGTTGTCTTTTTGATTTATTCTTCTCATGATCCCCTATTAAGTTAGATTAAAGCATTCAAACAGGAAAGCGTTATAAATAGATGCACAATAATCTGCTATTACTGAATAGCTCATACACAGTGTTCATAACATGTTTTATCTAAGGATTCATAGATTGTTACATGGCATTTCAGTGTCCAACACAATGAGTGTTATCACTTGAATATGCCTCAAGAAAGTGCACATTAAACAAGTGAAACAGAATTGAATTCATGAACCTTGGGACCTCATTCTGGTTTTGCTAACACTACCCTGGTTGAACCCCTGGGACAGGTGTCATCATAATTCCTGCCCAATCATAAAGGTTTCCTGATAACTCTTTGTCCAGTCAGACAAGTCTATGTAGCTGGAAACTTTCTTGGATGGGACCCAGTATTTTACTTTCAAAGTAGATGTATTCACAACCTCAGAACTTCCAGCAGTCATTCATAAAGCAAATTAAAGGAACATTTTTCCTTTTATAAAGCCTCAAAGTCCAATCTGTATCAATGCAACAAGAAAAGAAATCATGACTCCTGTAACAGATCCACTAGCTCAGTGGCGCTCAGCCTTTTTGTCCCACAGGATGGAGGAGTAGCACGTGGCTGGTCCATGGGCCCTGCATGCCAGGATGAGTCTTGTGCTGTCTAGGGCTATCCTACCTTTTTGGGTCTTGTGTGCCTCCCCTTGGCCCCATGCTGTTGGATCAGGCCCTGCACTGCTTCCAGCCATCCCCGCACTACTGGATCAGCACTGTCCCACCTCTGCCTAGTCCTCCATGCCCATATTGGGTCCTGCGCTGCCTCAGCTCAGCACTGTGCACCTGGACAGGGTCTTGTACCACCTCCACCCAGCCCAACACACCTGGATCAGGTCCTGACTCCATGAGCTGGGATCTGGCCCCCTACCACCACTGCTAAACCCTTGCAGCTGATTTAGCATGCCAGGCCACTATCTGGTTTGCAGTGCTCCCCACAGGTCTGGAAATCTGGTAGCAGGAAAGCAGCAATTAATGCTGCTGCTGCCCCCTACCACCAAACTTTATGATCCAAGGGGGAGCCCTGTGGCTGGATGACATGACTCAGTGGGCAGAATCTGTTCCACAAGCCAGGGGTTGAGCACCACTGCATTAGATGGTCATGTACCTGAATGTATAAATTCACCATATTGGCAATAGATTAAATGAGGGGTTGACCAGAGCACCAGCCCTGCATGCCACTTTGGGGAATAGGAGGTGCATAGAAATAGCTTCTGCCAGTCTGCTACACTGATGCTACGCGCACTACTAGTAGGTCAGTAGCTGGCACTGCCCTGTGCACTGCCACTCCTCTGTGGGGTGTGGAGCTGCCCTGTTGCACCTCTGCATATTGGGCACCCAATTTTTAACCTGTGCCATTTTTTTTGAAGTGTTCGCCAAGTCTATGTGACCAGGGAACGTAAGGGAGATATCATTTAGGTCATTTTGGATGATCATATTTAAAGGATGTTTCTGTGTTTCACCCTGAAGCCACACTGTTGTGCAAATTCCATTGCAACAGATCAGTGGACTTTACTGTGATGGAGAATAAGGAAACATATTTCTGTTTGCCTGAATGTTTACTTTCTCCGGGTCCAGTTTTCCCAGGAGTCAAATGGATCACCCAGAATGGAGACGTGAATTAGTGTAGAAAGATTCAGGTTTATTTCTTTAGGAGAAATTTTAGTAGCTTATAGTAAAAGAATTTGCTGTGCTCTTTTCTTTAAAGTGTAAGTAGCACAATCTGTAATTTAGGAGAGTGCAATGCAATTTTTCTGACTGGGGAAGCAGTCTCATTTGGAAGGAATTTCAGGTGTGAATTATTGCTTCCAGTGATGGATAAGGCTCTGGATTTGCCTCCCAGCTGCAAACAGAGTGAAGTACCATTGCAATAGATTTGTGGATTTTAACATGTGAAAAAAGGATTTTTTCAAGTAAACCAAAGATAAATATTCCTGTTGTGACCTGACCTGGCCCTGTATAGCCTTGAGATGTGACAAGCTGCAGGTGGCACTGTTCTTTCTGGCTAGGGACAGACATTCAAGAAGCCTGAGCCTGAATCGATTCAATCTTTGCAGGTTAGTCTAACTTGACTAGGCTAAATCCGTTTTGTAACTGGACAGACATCCCAGAAATACCGGCACATGCCTCCAGTGGCTCAGGCTTGAAGCCGGGCGGGGGGTGCTAGAGCAGCCCTCCCTTCCTTACACAGCATGGAGCTGAGGCAGGTGTGGCCAGGCTCTGTCAAGACACTATGATTTGCCCAGCAGAGAATTGATAACAGTATTCATCACCCAGTTAAGAAAACAACACAGGGACATTAACAGCTACTTGTTAATTCTGCCTGTTGATTCAGCACAGACCATAGCATGCGGTCTGCTAGCTAATACACAGACACCTCCTCAGCAAGGCAGAGGGGAGGGGGGAATTCCTGCTTAGCAGGGAGTGGTGTGGGGGGGGGGAGCTGCAGCCAGGGAGCAAAGGGGAGGGGCCAGCTCTGCAGTGGAGCAGAGAGCCCTGCCTGACCCAGGGAGGATGCTGGGGGTGTCTGGTTTATGTTAAATCAACAAGGGGTCTGTGACAGACCTTGCATAAATGGGTCTGAACTAAATCAGTTAAGTCTGATAGTACATTCAACCAGGTTTTTCTCAAACTGGTTTATGTGCACTGAACTTGTGTTCTTTTACAGGTTTAACCTAGTTTCTGGTCACTTAAACTGGTTTACGTGTAATGTCTGTCCCTAGACTCTCAGTCTATGAACTGTGCCTTATTGTGGCATTAGATTTTTATATTCGGCTTCTCTAAAATGTAGTTTTATTTGTGTAAGGTATTCTTTGCATTTTACCCTGAACCATTGCTGCTTCTAATGTTGAATGGTTTTGAAATGCAGCTGTCTTCCATAACAAAAGTGACAGCATTCATCAGTTATTCACCAGGGCTCCTCAAGAGATAACTAGGTCTAACGGCCACAAACTTCTAGAAGGCTGTTTCAGACTCATAGTTTTACAGTAGCTAGGGTCAGGAGGGACCTGAACAGATCATCTAGCCTGACCCCCTGCCACAGGCAGGAATGAATGCCAGGTTCAGAAGACCTCAGGTGATCATCCAACCTCCTCTTGAATTTTCCCAAGGCAGAGGCAAGGACCACTTCCCTGGGAAGTTGGTGGCCAAAATCTGGAACCAACTTCCCAGGGAAGTGGTCCTCGCCCCTCCCTACCTTGGGCAAATTCAAGAGGAGGTTGGATGATCGGCTGTATGGGGTCTTCTGAACCCAGTATTCATTCCTGCCTGTGGCTAGGTCATCTGTTCAGGTCCCTCCTGACCCTAGCTACTATGAAACTATGAGTCTGAATCAGCTTTCTAGGAGTTTGTGGCTATTAGACCTAGTTATCTCTTGGGGAGTCCTGGTGAACAACTGTTCTTCCAGATCCTACAGGCTAGGGAACTCCCTTCTTGTCAGTGCAGAGGCAGAAAAGGATCTTGGAGTCATTATTGATGCCAAAATGAACATGGGCCAACAGTGTGGGGATGCATTCAGGAAAGCCAAACGTACCTTGTCATGCATCCACAGATGCATCTCAGGCAGGTCCAAGGAGGTGATACTCCCCATCTATGCGGCACTGGTCAGGCTGCAGTTGGAGTACTGCGTCCAGTTCTGGATGCCACACTTCAGGAGGGATGTGGACAACATGGAGGGGGCCAGAGGAGGGCCGCTCACATGACGAGGAGGCAGCAGGGTAGGCCCTGTGAGGAAAGGCTACGGGACCTGAACCTGTTCAGCCTCTACAAGAGAAGGCTGAGGGGGGATCTAGTGGCGATTTACAAATTAGGGGGGGACCAGCAGGCATTGGGAGAGTCCCTGTTCCCCTCGAGCACTCCCAGGAGTGACAAGAAATAATGGTCACAAGCTGGCAGAGGGTAGATTTAGGCTATATATCAGGAGGCGCTACTTCACTGTCAGGGCGCCTAGGATCTGGAATAAACTTCTAAGAGAAGTCGTGCTGGCTCCTACCCTGGGGGTCTTTAAAAGGAGGCTAGACAAACACCTTGCTGGGGTCGTTTGACCCCAAGACTCTTTCCTGCCATGGCAGGGGGTCAGACTTGATGATCTGCTCAGGTCCCTTCCAACCCTACAATCTATGAAACTATCAATGAGTAAAGTGTTCCTCGCATGTATTGTTTAAAATCAGTTTGTAAAATATGCAAGTGTTTTGAGAAATGTGGTTAAAAGGTGCCTTATAACAATTATTCTGAAAATCTTAATTGTGAGACTCTGTCAATATTTATTCTCAATCATATTCAGTTGTCATTATGCAGTGAATTTATCACTTCAGAAAGTTTCCAGGCTTAGCTTTCTATTAAGATAGTATTTTTTTTTAACCAGTTGAACTGCTAACCAATGGAACATCTTAGTTCACCTCAAGATTTAGGATGAATATTAGATCCAAGGGGATTGGAACATTTTGAATTAGAATGCACTTGTCTTACCTTTCAAATCAAATTTCAGGAAAAATCTACGTCAATAGTAAAATTAAATCAACAATAGAAAACCTAATTCCATAAGTTAACTTTAGTACCCCCTGGGTAGAGTACAACTCAACAAATTGTACTAGAGTACAGTCATCCTGTTACTAGGGATGGATTACCAGGTTTCTGGCTCAGCCCACTCTCAGGGAACGCAGTTGTTCTGAATGAAGTGTGACCTTTGATCGCCAGTGCACCTATCAGTTGCTAATAGAAAGTGGCAACAGGGTACATTATTATTGTCAGTTAGTGGGAGTCTGCTTATCTTCAGTCTTATTTTCACCTGAGCAGCAGTGGGATGAACTGGAATTGGAATTAGGCACCAATAAATAGCTATTTTTAAACTTATTTTAAAATTTTAATGTAATTTACACCTATCTCACTTTCCATAGTGTGAGAACAAAGCCATACTCCAATGCCTGTATTTGGAGACTACTTCTTGTCACTTAGGTGTTATTCAGATTGACATCAGATTGACTAATATATAATCACAGTTGCAGCTTGCAGAATGCCAGTATGGTTTCCTCTAGCACTGGAGACAGGTATAGGTTCTTTGAACCGTGTTAGCAAAACCATGGACAGTACAGCACAGTACACTTGCAGAAATTATTAAGCACAAAAAAAATAAGATTAATGAAACAGGCAAGAGGGAAATTGTTTGCAAAGGGCTTTAGCACAGATTTCAGGCCTTAGGAATGTAAATAGTGGTGCAGTTATATTCTGCAAACCCATAATGGCAACCAGACTACGCCTGTCTCATTTAACTACTCATGAACATAAAAGAAGCTTCTCTCTGAAGCAAGGTGTACACAGGAAAGTTGCACCAGTTTAAACCGTTTTAGAAATGTTGTTAATTAAAAAAAAATGTGGATATTTTTAACTTGATTTCTAAACTGATTGCATTTAAATCAAATAGATTTGACGTTTGGACGTAGAAAAGGCCTGAGGCAAGAAGAAATGGGAGAATCGGAGTCACTGCGCTGAAAATCTCCACCATTGTACTTGGGAGGGAGATTGGGAGCTAAACTTTACAAACCTGATCTTCACAT
Organism: Crocodylus porosus; assembly: GCF_001723895.1. Lineage (NCBI taxonomy): Eukaryota > Metazoa > Chordata > Crocodylia > Crocodylidae > Crocodylus > Crocodylus porosus. Next base: position 109,971,167 of record NW_017728943.1, read on the forward strand.
ACTTACCAAGTGCAGGGCCAAATGTTTTGATAGTGTAAATGGGAGAAGACAGTAAAGCCATTGGAGCTCGACTTGCTTATTCAAGGAAAGATGGTTGACCTAGAATGCTTACTCCCATGAATTCCTTTGAAGTCAAGGTATTAAGTATTATACTCAGTAGAAAATATTTGTAGGAGTAGGTCCTTGTAAATATAGTTTTGCATCACAGTTTTGTAATTTAAATATGAAGATAGATCCTGAAAGAACAATAAGTACAAACAATGGCCATTTGTATGCACTCTGTTAGGAACTAGGGTGGTTCTGCCACATCCTTATGACCTGCTCTCCTCTTCCCCAATACAACTTTCATGCTGCCTTCTGGAAGCATATGGTAGATAGATTTAAATCATCATGGTTTTTTTTCCTACTGTTTTTCCATTAATAAAATCATGGAATCATAGAAAAAACGTGCCTGGAAGGGACTTAAGGAAGTGATGGAATCTCCATCCTTACAGGATTTCAAAACCTGACTAGACAAAGCTTTGGCTGGGATTATTTTGTTGGGGATGGTCCTGTTTTGAGCAAGGGGTTGGGCTAGATGACCTCCTGAGGTCCCTTCCAACCCTTATTTTCTATCTTTTCCAACCTCCTGCTTCAAAGCAGAATCAACCCTGTCTAAATCATTGCAGGCAAGTATTTGTCTAACCATCTCTTAAGAACTCCCAGGGACAGCGTCTGCAACCTTTCAGGATAATTTGTTCCATTATTTAACCATCCTCATAGTTAAGAAGTTCTTAATATCCAGCCTAAATTTCCCTTGTATTTAAATTGTCATTTCTTGTCCTGTTCCCTGCCTCTACAGAGGATCCATCACCACCCTCTTTATAACAACTGTGAGTATTTGAAGACTGTTACAAATTCTCCCCTGGTTTTCTCTTCTCCTGACTACATTATACCTGGTTTCCCAACCTTCTCACAAGCCGTATTTTCTAGACCTCTAATAATTTTTGTTGCTATCTGCTGGACTCTTTCCAGTTTGTTCATGTCTTTCTTGAAGTTCAGTGCTTAAAATTTGACACTATGCTCCAGGTGAGACCTCCAGTGCTGGAATGAGGCCTAACCTGTACGGTTATACCAGAAACCCTCATGTTCTGAACAACCAACTTCATTTCTCATAATGCCCATTTGCATAGGGGCATTACTTATAAGGCTATACTAGGTATGTGAGAGGAAATGGGATCAACAAAGCTATTCTAAAACTTACGTGACCACAATTGGAAGCAAACTGGCCACAAAGTCAGCTAGAATGCCACAGATGGCTTTCTGTGGACATGGTGAAGCTTCTATCAAACTTACCTTCTGGACGTGGAATAGACATTGCCATGAAATATCAGAAAATAAATTCATAGGGAATGGCATGAAATGAAGTTAAAATTAGCTCTTCAGTATGCACTTGGTTATTGTACACATGAGAACCTATTATCTACAATAGAGCTAAATCATTCATATGAAAATGAACTGTAGAATAACAAAGCTAAGGTTCAAAGAAACCTTGGAAACACCTTTTGTCATGAAAGAACTTATGCATATTCATGAACCTGAAAAAGATCAACTACATGAATTAAAGGTAAATATTAAATTCTTATCACCTCTTTCCATGAAACTAATATTAATAACTAAATAGTAATCTGACCACTTGTTAAGTGAACAATTAAGGACAGAGAGTGAGGGTTTAGTATATGAAGAAACCTTGCACTTGAAATGGGTACGGTTGGTAGTAACACTATTTTTTTCCTTTTGCAGACATGTTTCCATACTTCATATTTTCTATGTTTTATCTGAACTGTCAGTAAAAATCACAAATCCAAAGAGTCTTCCACATGCCTTGGAAAATGATTCTACAGGGAATAGAACTCTTGCCTGAAGGTTTTCATTTTTTTCAAGTTAAGTTCCCTATTAATAACAACATATTCGTTAGAGCAGGGGATTGTACCTGAACTTCCCAAAAGTGCTATAAGCATCAAGTTCTTAACTAATTGGACAAAGGAGAACAACTTCAGCAGGAGAGTTTAAGGAAGATTTGCTCCAGAATAGTTAGTAATAGTAACCTGCAGATCAGGATTTTCTCGTGGGATATAGGTGACCTGGGTTCAAATCTCTGCTCCAACTTAGGTTCTTACCTCCAAGTAAGTATCTTTAAATCAGGGCTATTGGGCATAATAAGACACACCCAAACACCATAAAAATGTCTTATCTTTTGTGTTCTTAGTGAATCCCTATTCCGTAGGTTTGCTTTTAGAATGTTAAGGAGATTGGCCCTCTGGCCAGGGTGCCATCTAGTTTGACAGTATCACTGAAGTTGGGTATCTAGCACTTTGAGCAGCTTGGCTAGCATCACGATTCAGTAATTGTGCACATCTGTCATGGAGCAGGGTCCTAGGGGGTGGCAGTGATTTCCCCTAGCGCCCCCTACCATGCCAAGTTTACTTCAAGCACCCTCAAATCTCTCCCACCAAGTCTTGATCTTAAATATTAAAGGGAGGCTGCCTTTCATCCTCTTGGACATGGTTTTTTCCTGCTGTCACTTGTCTTGTTCTTATAATGGGGTTTCCGTGCACCCTGGCCTTAAGGGCAATGCGTGGCTCCAACCAGCCCTGTACCACGCCCCAAGCCTCGCTGATGTACTGGACGTTATTTGGTCTGTTTTGCTCTCGGTGCCCTCTGGCGTTCTGGCTTGTCTCACACCCCGTGCGCCACAGGCACTCGTCAATTGCTGCCCCCTTGCTCTGGGGCTTCTCCTCACCTCCTTTTGCTGCTGGGGCTTCTGCAGCCTTGGGGCTCACGTGGCCCTAGCCATGCCTGGCCCCAACTCTCCTCCTCAGGGTCTCGAACCCCCGCCAGGCTCAGGTGGCCTTGGTCTTACCTGGCCTCCAATTCTCCACTCCCCTTCTCGGGGCTGGGGTCAGTGCACCCCGAATGCTGCACCCTTCTCTGGCGGTGGGGTCCCCACACTACTGTGGAGCCCCTATGAGGCTGCCTCTAACCCCTAATAGCCTCACCCAAACTACCAGTTGTAAACAATAAACAGAAAAGCTCAAGCCCCTAGGCTGCAACATAAATTCAAGCCACTTGGCTATCACATTAGCCCCCGCCACATCAGGGGCACTCTATTCTCCCCCCAGTCTTGAAGCTGTACCTGCAGTCTAACCTCTCCTCTTTGTTCAGTCTGGCAGAGCTCCTTCCCCTATGGCTGCTAGCAGGGGACTCCCTGCTTTGCTTCAGCCTGGGAGTTATATAGGGGCCAGGCCCTGCCCCTTCCTGTCAGCTGACTTCTACTGGTTGCCCTTGCAACCCGCAGCTGGGCTCCTTACTTACTACTCCATAAGTAGCAGGTGTCTCAATCTCCAAAGATGGGAAACTTCAGCTTCTAGGGGAATTCATCAGCAGAAATTTAGGTGTCTAGAAAATATTGGCACCTACAAGATTAAGTGGCAGCTAAATGGTTTTGAGGATTGCACTAAAACCTACATGTTTGACTTGGGCACTCAAAAGTGTCAGTAAATATCTACAGATATAGTTTGAAACCCCTTAAATGTATTATTACAGTCTTAGCAGATTCTGTTTCCATTCAAGAGACAACAAGAAACTATCTATGGTATATATTTTTAATGCTGAAATAAGTTTTGGCTTATGCATTCTGGCATTTACCTTCTGCTGCTCCATGTTCTCTACTGTCATAAAGCTTTCTGTATTCAGGGTAGCAAGACTGAGCAAATAATGTTGACCCAAGAATCCACTTTCACAACCCCCTTTCCCCCCAAATTCTAAACCATTGCGTCCTGTTCTTGATTTTTTTTATAATTTGTTCATGAATTATTCCTCTGCCTGATGGACATCATAACACGAAAATGTTGTCCATGTTAGGAATCCATACTAAGCATTTATAGCAGAAAAGACTATTTTAGCTGTTAGCAAGTCTTTTGTTAATGCCAATGTCATTTGTTTTATAAGCTCTGTGTCACAGAATGTTGTGCCACTGTATTATCTGGAAGTATGCTAAAGTGCTACGTTGTGGAAATTTAAGTTCTTGGGCATGTTTATTCCTTAAAATCTTACATTATCAGGTCAGTTATTGTAATATTTAAACAAAATCCTCAAAATGTTTTCTGTATCTGAAGCAAACTATAATTAAGCAGCTGAAGCAAACTGATACTTATTTTATTCACTGCAGTCTTCCTCACTTTTCACTTGCTTATTGATTCTCCATGGCCGCTTTAGAGTCAAGGAATCCATCCATTCCAAGAACGCAGAAACAGAGATTGTCATGGGTGACTGGTGCCTCCTGAGTCTGGGAGGCCACCTGCAGAAGCTGCTGGCAGCATCGGTGGCAGGTACAGGGCTGGCGAGCGCCCGCAAAAGCCACTAGTGGCATTGACAGCAGGGACGGTGCTGGCGAGCACTTGCAGAGGCCAGTGGTGGGGTCAGCAGCAGGGGACAACCCTGTCAGGGGGGGCACTTGCCCCCCCATGCCCTCTCTCCTAGTCGCCTATGCAGCTTGTTTACCTGGTAAAAGAAAAAAAACAGTTTCCCAACAGAGGTTTTACACAGTTTTGGTGGGTGGGGGATTTTTTTTCCCCTCCGTAATGCAGGAATAGGGTGTTTGACTCCCCAAAATCACATAGCTTGAAGAATATGCTAGAGGCCAAGACTGTACCTGACCTGTAACTTTTTGATAACACAGCTTTGGTGAAATTCTTGGGAGGTAACTTGGAAAGATTATCCATAGAACATGTATACTGGAAGCTTTAGACGTACAGTTTAAAACTGCCCTGACATTTGTCTTCAGCTTTGGATATGGGGAAACTGCCTCTTAAGAGTCCCTGTTTACAGAAAGCACTTGGGCAAATGTTTTATAGAATACTGGCTTTAAAGAGAGTCGGCACTTAAACATGCTTAGCTTTGTGCTGAATAGAGATGTTTGGGGTCTGTGTGAAAGAATAATTTACTTTCCATATCCATTACTTTTGTGCTTTGTGCTGCAAGGAGTTTGTGAACAACTGTACATTATAAGTTGAACGAAAATTAATTTTTAAAAATTAGATTACAGAAGTCTTCATTTCAAATAGCAATGAATTTTGGTCACTACCAATGAAAGATCATATTGGTATGCTTTATCTAGAGGTTACAAAGCTCTGTCTTACATCACCAAAAGCCTTCAAGAAAATTGTCAGAAATAATATAGGAGATAAATATATTTTAAAGCTTCAAAGCTAACATGTATTTATAAATACAGTTATCAGAGTGCCTATCTACTTAACTAGGCTAGTAGAAAAACATCTGCTTTCAATTAAAGATGACTTTCAGTTTTAAATGGTCCTATGGTATACAAAATTGCTGAAAAAAAGAAGATACCCTAGAGCTCCATATACTCCAGTAAGCAAACATGCTGAGCAAACATTACATATATATCTCTGAGGACATCAATTAACACTGCACTGCGATATCATTTTTATTAAGTTTCTTTTTTTTCTACAGGGAAAAGGCCTGCATTTATACTGTGATCATCCTTAATATTGACAGGAATTCAGAAAACAAGAAATTATATCATGTATTGGTAGGCAAATATGAACAAAAATGTACAGTATGAGAACTTGCTAGCAAGACTCGGTACTTAAGGGGACTGATACCTATATATTGACATTTACAATGTAAACCTCAAAAACAATAACAACAAGAACCCTCCCCCACACCTCTTTAGACTATCTTATGCAGAACCCTAAAAGGTCTTTTTTACCTTTATTTTGTTAGACTACGGATTTTTCCCCAAAGGGTTTCCCTTTTATGCTCAGCATCTATTGTTATTCAGTTCATCCCTTGAATTAGATTATAGGACCCGAAGGCAGGGATAGTAATATGACTAGGATGTGTTTTCTAGCATTTTACAATACAATGCAACTTATATATAACTTTTCATAAAACTGTATCCCACGCTCCTTTAGAATATGACAAATTACAAGTCAATGGATGGTATATACTATAAATCACAGAAAAGACTTGAGCAAATTCATTGCATGGTGAACAAATTATAGCATTCATTGTTTGGCCAAGAACATTTTTATATGTTAAACAAGTACGGTCTCTATTTCTATGGAACCAAAGTCTGGCATGCTGTGTGCTGTTTTCAACAATGAAAGGTGGCAGCAAATCTGCTTCTGTGAAATAATTAGCACGTTCATCAGGGCATATTAAACAATTGGAAATGATTTTTTTTAAAAGGTTTTTTTTATTCATACAACTGAGAATCGGCAAACTCATAAATCATAGAGACAGCTGAAAACACTCAGCGCCCACCAAATAGGAACTCAACAGTTCCACAGAAAATAATGAAAACAAATAGTATTTTGTTAAATAAAATAGGAAAGCATTAATAACAAAATGAAAGCATGATGGAAAGCTGTATTTTCAGAGTGCACTTGAAATGTAGCATAAAAATGACATTGCTGCAAGACAAAAATGGTCAAATAGAAAGTCATAATTTAGCCTTATGCCCATGCGTATGGTCCTTTCAAGAAATGCATTTGCAATTGTATTGATGGGTTTATCCCTAAAGGGCCCATGATTGTTACACTTGATTTGAGTCTCATAAAGTCTGATTTTCCTGGTCATAGGATAAACAAAGGAGAAGAGAGAAATAGGAAAAAAATGTACCAAGAGAATTTAATAAAAGCTTTAGTACATTCTAAACATTGTAAATTAAAATCAGCTAAATAAATTTCTTACCAACTCTTTGCTTTCAAAAGATTAAATTAAAATGTAATCTTTTCCTCTGTTTCTGAGGTAGATTCTTAGCTAATGTATATTGGCACAGCAGTATCCAAGTCAATGACTCTATGCTAATTTACAACACCTGAGGGTCTGGCCCTTTGTCTTTATGGTTAGTCTCCCACTGCAGCCTTAGCTTTTGGTATAATTTAAGTGCTGCTTTAACCTGACTCTTGTCCACACCTAAAAATATCAAGCTTGACTGAAGTGATGCTTTAAAATTGAGCTAGGGGCCTGTGGTATGTCTGGACCATGGCAGCAGCGTGTCCTGGCAGGGATGCTTTCCTGTGATAACCTGCTCCCCTTTGCATACTCAAAAACTGGAAATATGCCAGAGGTTGCTTCAGGATCTTTCCTGGCAGCTGCCCTCAAGTATGCCTATTAGAAGACCCAGGATTGTGTAAAGGGGAGTGCAAGAGCAGTGACTGTTGCTACAGAAGTGGCTGCAGTCCTCCTCCCAGCTTCCCCTCTCCCAGGCAGGGCAGACCGACCATGCTGGAGGAGCAGCAGTTGGGGAATTTTTAAAAAAACCCAAAGCAGCTAAGATTTTCCCCCCAGCCCTGTATGTTCTCCCTTCCCTTCTCTTCCCTTTTGTGTTCAGTGGCACCTTGCCTTCCCCTCTTTTCAACCCTCCACTGCCAAGTGCTGTTGCTGCCCCCACTGTCCCTGGCAAGTCCAGGAACAGGGGGAGCTCCAGAGCTGCTCTTTCCTGCTCTAGCCAAGCTGTCTGGAGAGCCATGCTCAGCTAGGGACAGTAGAAGCAGCAGTGGGTGGATTCCCCTCACTGAGCTTGCTCCTGGGCTTTCAGGGAATGCCCAGGGGAACTTGGCAGGGGGGAGGAACCTGCCCGCTGTCACTGCAGCTGCTGTCCCTGGCTGGGCCTTTCCCACTGCAGCCTGACTTGAGCTGGGCAGGAGCAGCTCTGGAGCTCCCCTGAACCCTGGTTCAACTAGGGGTGACAGCAGCAGGTGGGGAAGAGTGGAATGGGGGACAGGGAGGAAAAGGGGAAATTTTACTTGAGTTTGAGGATTTAAAAAGTCCTGGGCTGCTGCTCCCCTGGTGTGGTCCGAAAGAGGGGTGTAACTACACTGCCAAACCCTCTCTGGATCTGCCTCAGAGCTCATCTAAGACTAAGGCCTTGCAAAACTTACAGGCATGTTTCCAGGTTTGGTGCAAGTAGGCTGGAGTTGATCAGGGCTGTCTCTATTGAGACACTCTACTGCTACAATGCAGACATCCCTTCAGAGGGCAAGGGCTGAAACTTCAGTGCAGCTTCTGAGGGCATTAATAACAAATTGGAAATGGGGCTATTCTGTACTACTTATTGCAGTCACTGTGCAATTATTAATGTAACTGGAACTAACTGTGGTGAAGAAACAACTTCAGTCTTCTTCAGTCCAATATTTTTCCCACTTCTGAGAAGTAAATCATTTTCCTCTGAGTTTTTAAGAAACTGTGCTAATTTATTGTGCATAAATATGTTATGTTTGTACATAATACAATATTTAAATTGTGTTTGAAGCTTAAATATATATAAATGCAGTGTCAGCATTTGGTAGTGTTGGAGTGATGCAGCCATGATGGTCCAGGATATATGAGAGCTATGGTTTTTTTGTGGATGATATCTTTTATTGGATCAACTTTTTGGTTAGGATAGACTTAAGCTGTTGGATCAATGGATCCTTCTTCAGGTCTTTTTCTTCTCTCACCATTCCTCTTCTAATTTAGACTAGTTTCTGTTTTTATATAGGTAGTCTTGAAGTAAAACCTATGATTCAGGTATCCCACAATTCTAGTTGGGAATTTGTTTGAAAATTTAAACTTGGTTTGTGATTCAATTTTGTAATGGCCCCAGGCTTTGTAATGGCCCCAATGCAAACTTCTAATCCAAGTCTAGGGTCCCTGCTCTTACTCTAATTTGGATCAGTAAATGGAAAAGCACTTCTTGTCAAAGTAGTTAGAAAAGATTTAAATGGCTCCATTTAGTGTCATGAAAGGCCTGGTTTTAGGTGTCCGGGGCTAGTTCATTGCAACTGGTTGTGTTAAATACACAGGAGTTGACATCTTAAATTGACAGAAGTGGGTAAAAGATCAAAGGTTGGAAGAGTGATCCAATGGTTAGGGTGCTGGCCTCAGATATAGCTGATCCAGCTTCAGTTCCCTATTTACCCCCACTTCCCATGTCAATATAGTCATATCACTTAGGGCAGATTTTTAATGGTATTTAGGCATCTAATGGTGCATATGAGCACCCTGTGGATTTGTCAAATTGCAGAGACAATGAACTCAAATTGAATTGGTGGGAATTAGGTACCTTGGTGCTTTTGAAAATCCCATGAGGCACCTGTTTCCCTCTCCAGGTACCTAAGCATCTTTAAGATCTGACTGTAATCTCTGAAGACCTTAGTTCTTTTTGTGTTAATATATATAATATATATATGTACAGAGAGCAAGAAAAAATACCTACCTAACAAGGTGTTTGTGAGAATAAATGCATTAAAAACCATGAGGTGCTCGGGAACTAGATACTCCCTCAACCTTGGTAGTGGTGTTCACATAGTCCTTAAGAGGTATTTCTAGCATAGAAACATACCATGTAAAATTGTTTTCGAAAAAAAGTATGCAGTGATATCAAATTAATGATGAGAAAATGGATAATGAGAAACTTGAAGTAACCTGGTAATATGTGAAGTGTGAATGGTAGAAGCAAAAACACAAAATAAGGAATTGAGCTGGTAGGGAATATTCTGAAGAAATGTTTTCTTATCAGACTCTGCTAATTAGTCAAAACTAACTTTTCATAGGAATGTACCAGTTTCAATCAGATTTTTGTCAAAACCAATTTCTCAAGTTCAAAATGGAATTTTTAGTCAAAATGGGGAGGAGGAAGAACGTGCAGTCATGCTAGGATATATCTAATAGTCCGGCATGTAGGGCACTCTGGTTCAAAACCTGCTTTTGCCCATTACATATTAGGGATTTGAGCTTCAGTTTCTCATGTCCCAAATGAGTGTCCCAACCACGGACTATTGGCTAATCTGGGGTGGAGTTTCCCCCTTTCTAACTTTGTGAAAAGTGACAGTATATATATATATATTTGCTTTTAAAGGAACATTTTTTTTGGAAAATTCAGAATTATCCTGGGGTGAAAAACCTGTTTCTGGCTCAGTTCTATTAAGTATTAAATAAAGTGCATACTTTGGACACAAGATAGGGAGTAATAAGACAGAGCTGAAATGAAAGTGCGATTGAGCTGAGAGTGTGAAATGAAGTGACTGAGAAAACAAAATGTAAGTCAACATGGAACTGACAACATGCCAGTGTAGATATTTAAGGTTTGTAGAATTGTCATGTGGAGCAGTATAAGAAAAAGATTATTTTAGTTGCAAAACCTCTCAGATACAAGAGAGGGGAGAGAGAGGCGAGCCAGAAAGGGGGAAAAAAGCCTTCCTCCTCCCTCCCCCCCCAAATTTGCAAGATAATGTGAAGGGAATGAAGATGAAACAGAAGGATGTCTTTTTATTTTCAAACCTTGGCTTTTGTAATTTATATTTCTTCAAGGAAGTTGAATAAGGATACATATTTTCTCCTTAAAGAAGTAATATACCCATAAGGGACTACATTGTTACTTAAATGGGTAATGCTTTTAGGCATAATCTTTGGGAATATTTCAGAAGTAATGCTGTCAATTATCTTATGGAATTTGAGTTTTAAGCATTTACTTTGAGCATTTTCCCTTCCACTTACTATCAAGAGGCTGTGTTTTGGATCCTATTCTCTTGAATGGATGTGAATCCAAATCTCAGAAAGTTATTTTGTCTGGTAACAAACAATTCAAACCTCATTCTGCATTGTGACAAATAAGAGCAAGGTTGAACTGGATAGAACTATGATTCATATTTTGATTTCAGTAATTTTCATTTTGTACTTGCACATAATATGCTATGCAGGTCTTTACTGGAGAGAGAAAGAACAAAAGAATACAGATAAGGGAGGAGTTGGCATCAGACTTATCTGCTTGACACACAAATCCCAAATGGGCATCAAACTGAACCCATAGCACTGAATAAAAACATCAGGTTTAGCCTAAGACATCAAGATGTTGCTGCTGCTGTTGTTATTTCTGATGCAGTGGATTTTTAAAAAAATAAGGGCAGGGTACATACACATAAATGAGTAAAACCTTTCTTTTTGAAAATAATACTTCATTAGTGATATTGTCCAAAAAATTTAAATTTTCAAAAATATGGAAACATTTTAATGTGCGCACATGTAAATGGAAAATTGTATTCAGATGGTCATCCTTGTGCAAATGTTTGCTTTCATATAAAATGGAAAGATACTCATGTCTGGGATAGATTTAAAGCAAAGTGTCTAAAAATATTATGTTCCAGTTAGCCCTTTTGGCAATCTAAGAAATCAAGGTGAGACACTTTTAGCATTACAAAATATTTTTTAAATGAGAAGCAGTTCTCCCATATGGAGAAAAATAAACTTGCTTTTTTGACTGTGTTGATATTTACAGGATATTTGATGTTTGGCATGATGGATTTGTTTCTTGAATAGTATAAAAGTATGGGAACATAGAGTTCATATATAATATATATAAGCCACGCAAAATGATTTATTCTTAGCTTCTGGAATTGTACATCTGAATTTGCATAATTACTTGCTGATCAAAGAGTAAAACTTCAAGGCTCTTTTGGGCAGCAGGGTGGTTAAAAGAGGATTTTACTTATTCTTTTGGTTTTGTCTGCTTCGAAAGAATTTTTCAGTTGTGCTCTGCAAGTGATCGTAGTTTCCATAATTGATAGTCATGTTAGCGTTTTTATATTGCAAAAGCAATAATTAAGATTAAACTCTAATACATGGATGGTGAAGTATTGTTAGAAGCAATGCCCCAAATTAGACATGGCTTCTACAGAATAGATCATTAAAACATGATAATTGCTTTCCATATCAAACATTATTATTGCACCATTTTAATGCTTGTCAGATTATATGCCCAGGGCTACATTGCTTTTATAGAACACAGGAAAATATTGATGCAGATGTGACTTTTTAAAATCATTTCACCTTTAGATTTTGAAAGCAACTAAATGTATAGAAGCATATCTTATATTTAACCAGAAGATATCTCTACTGAATCTACATTTAGACTGTAGTAGAAATCCTTTGCAGTTCAGTTCATTAAACATTTTGAATGCTAAATTCTTTGTCTCTGGTGAAATTGAAAAGATGTGAAAGAGAGAAACTATTCTCAGGAGAAAACATACTCCAGTTAATAATAACCAGCAGCTGTAAAATCGGTACAGTGATTTGTAGATAATTAGCCAACAGGACTAAAAGACCATATGGTCAGGCATTATGCATTACTGCTTTTCCATGCAAAAAAAATTGTTACAGACTGGCCTTTCTCTTAATTAACTGGTATTAGCCTTTGATTTATTGATTTAGTATTCTGTACTAAAGTAAAATGTATCTTGTAAATTAATAGAAATATGTCAGCACATTTTGGTTATTTTACACTGTGCCTTCCATCATGTATGGAAAATTGGTGGGATTTTATTCTTTTTATCTCATTTTAGGTGGCAGTGCACCAGCATGAGAGACATTTTGGGTGTTACTGGCAGTTTGTCAGTGATCAATCACCTACATCTGTAAATTAGAATAAAAGTTTCAGGAGTTAAAGTTTGGACATTAAGTTATTGAAAATTTTAAAATAAGATGTCTTAGAGATAATTTCACTGGGTTTTTTTTTCTGAAGCAGGAATAATAAAACTATATTCATGAAGGTGGGATTAAAAAAATAACACTTTAGTAATATTTGTGCATTATAATTCCTTACTGCAGGCAATAAATTTACAAGATAGATCATTGTTATACTGCCATATTCACAGAATTGTATAAAAACCTGAAACAAATGTTTCTTAGACAGCCATGTGTGATCCTGGGCATACTTTTCATTCCTGTTGTGCAAATGGTAGCTTTCCAGCCCCAAGCGTGGGCATATGCAGCTCTATCTGCATTGTGGAAACACAAGATCAAAGTTATAGACCTCCCTCACCCACAGGGAGTTTAGAATCATCATCATCTTTCTGACTTCCCAGCATAGTTCTTCAACCAACACAGTTAAGACATTATTCAGTACCCTTTCCAGTGCTGCTCTTGAAGCTGAGTCATTGCACTAGCATTTAATAGCCATCACACAAAATGGATGGGACGTTCGGAGGTGGAAGTTTCTACCCCAGTGAGGGCAAGGTTCCAGACTGGGACTCAGGACTTAATCCTTTCCACACAGCATCTGTTTCATTGAGCTATGTATCCTCAGGCTCATTCTCTTTTCCCTGGCCCTACATTGTTCACTCTCTTGTCCGCCAAAGGACCCAGCTTCAGAAAGGAATGCCTTACCTGTGGTGTGGTGTTTACAGCAGCATGCTGGGAGGTTAAAGACATAAAGGTTCAAGCCCATTCTAGGTGAGGAGACCCTAGAATTCAGGCATCCTACTTTCTGGAAAAATGGCCTAACTACTCACGTTCTAGAGTGAAAACGTGTGAGGGCCCCCTTCCTCCTCCAGCATTTACTACCTGTTAGTCATGGGTTTCTGCCCAACTACATTTTTTCTGACAGGCACACTTTTCCAAAATGGGCACACATATATATACACACACATACAAGCGGCGATGGGGGATGGGTATGAGGTTGGGGTTGGGTTGTTTTGGGTGTGGGTAGGGGTGTGTGCGCCTGTACATGTGCATGCATATGTCTCTGGCTGCTAGTTCTATCAGAAGTGGCAATGAGGCCTTCCATACGCACTTCTGGGCTCCATATTGAGGAGGAATACACATCCTCCTTAATTAGCAAGGAGTGAAGGGAGGGGCACTCAGAAGTGCTTTGGGTTAGAGTACAAGGCAGTCAAGGGGAAAGGGACTTAATGGTGGGAGTCTACTACAGACCTCCCAACCAGGGAGAAGAGCTTGACCAGGAATTCTTGGGTCAGCTCACAGAGGTAGTGAAAGCTAAGGA
>NW_017728943.1:109985094-110008909 GCF_001723895.1 Crocodylus porosus
CCCAGTATTCTTTCCTGCCATGGCAGGGGGTCGGACTAGATGATCTGCTCAGGTCCCTTCTGACCCTAGAAACTATGAAACTATGCAGCCCTGCACACTCAGGGATGCCCCCCTGCTCCCACTGATGCCCCATGCCTCAACTGTACAGCTTGATGTTAACCACAACTAAAGGTCAATCTGGGGCTGGTATGGGGCTGTGAACTTGTGTGTGCTGAGGTTGTTTGAGACAGTGTTCTGCCTTGTCCACCTGGGAGCGGTGCCTCCTCAGACACTGGAGGACCACAGATTGGTTGGTTGAAGTCTGTAGAACATTTAGAAGTTAAGTTACATTGAAGTGCCTAGCACAGATTAAAGGTAATCCTCACCTCTGAAGGCATAACTTTAAGATGCCTAGAGGGCACTTTGCACTAGTTAACAAGTCTGAATGTTTGATCATTCAAGTTTTAATAAGGGCTAATTGTAATGTGTGAACTCACCCATAGTTGTGTACCTGCCTGGCCAAAGCATAGCTGACAATACATGCTCAGTCTGTGTGCTCGTATGTACTCATACACAGTGCAGGGGTAACAGAATCACTTTCTACACACAGGTGCCAAAAATGTCATTTATACCAATAAAAAGCTGTCAGTTAGGCATGCAATGGAAAATAAAATTCCACCTCATGTTTATGCAGGAAGCTGTATTTTTCAGGGTCCTTCTAGAGCGCCTATATTTGCTGTGCAAAATACAGTCATTTGAGTTCTTTGTAAAAATCTGAAGACTGGTCATCTGAAAGAGCCACAACGCATCTAAGCCAGTGAAATTGACAGGAGGTTAACTCTGCATGTATGCTTTTCTACGGGAAAAGTATATGTGAAGAGTTAGTTTTCTTCTACCTGGCACATTGTGATACTTTCCCTCTTCTAATCTTCACAAATTATTATAAGCTTCCCCTTCCATGTAAGACTTTAGGTCAGCTTTCCATCATGTATGCAGCCAGTTCTGGAGGCAGACTTATTTGGAGTCTAAGCATGCTATGAGGGGGGAGCCTAAAACAGATTAGATGTATCTTCATTTTATGTAATAGGTGTTGGTCCAGCCTTGCTTCTCTTCATCTTTGCTGAATCAACAATTATTACTGCATTGGAATAGTGGCTGTAGGGAGTTCATTGAGAAGTGGGAAAGGACCAAAATTTTGGAAGTCAATGAAGGGAGACAAAAGGATACAAGGGACTTGACTTAGACATAAATCATAGGTCTAATCCTAACAATCTATGCATAGGGAAATGGGAGAATAAATGAATGTGAAGGACAGAATAAAAGCCAAATAAAAGAATTAGAACTAGGGAGGAAGAGAGAGAAAAGTGAGGTCTACAGAGGGGACAAGAAATGGGTAAAGGAGAGATAAAGGTGAAATGAAGAGAAGAGAAATTAAGGGGGAAAATAATAGTAGAAAAATATTCCCACAAGAGAGTAATTTAATTTCTAAGTATGAACTTTTCTATTATTAATATAATCTTTATATCAACAGTGTACCCAATCATTTGAAAATATCTTTACAGACTAAAAAGTATGGAAATGAATGACTGGTTAAGGTAATGCATTCCTTTTATATAGTATGCACACACATACATATACATGTTATAATAAATATTATCAGACCCACAGTTCAGACCTCAGTTAATTATACTACCAACTTATACACATTCAGCTTTCATATTTCACTAATACAGCTCTGTTCCTTATTTCCTAGCTCCATGAGAGAGGTAACTTACTACTCCCTTGTCTGGAGGACTCAATTCCAGCACTTCTTTCATCTTACTAACACCAAACACCCTGGCATTGAGTCCTCCATCCCAAGCAAATATTCAGGCAACTATCTCCTCTGTGATTTAAACTTTCAGTACTTAAATTTTTTACATGTGTAAATGCTTTAAATTTCAAAGTTCAGTTGCCAGCAGAGATTTGGCTTGAGCTAGAGGACCAGATCTCATCTTTAGCAAGTATAATTACTGCTAATGCTTATGGCAGCTACTTTTCCATTGTAAGAGCCTTAAAACCATGCAGTAACATTAGTTTGGTAGTGTCTGAAAAGAATCAGAATTATATTTATTATGGTATGCAGAAGGCAGGACAGGGTCGCACCTTAGACACTTAACTCGTTTTGAGAGGCATAAGCATCTGATGAAGTAGCCTGAGGCCTATGAAACTTATGCCTCTGAACCAGTTAGTCTCCAAGGGCACTTTACATGATCTCTAGGGGTAGATGGGGCAGCACTTTAATTAGAGTGGCTCTCAGAGCTGCTCTAATTAAAGTGCCTCGGCGTCTCATTTATCAGTGTCCCCGTGCTTCAAAATGTCAGTGGGGATGCTTAAACCAAAGTGCATTTGATGAGACTTAGTCCAGGCTCCCTCCACCATCATTTTGGACACTCATACACAAGATGCAGGAGGCTGCTGGAGCACGGTAATTGCCACGCTCCAGCAGACACAATCAAGTCTGTTCCAGTATGCTGTTGGAGCAGCCTCCGCGCCATGTACAGTCACCATAGATACTACCCTGGCCTGCCTTCTCTTGCCTGACTTCATACTAACACAGCTATGTCTCTTTATTATGACAGTTAGAATTGCCTCTTTAAATAAAAAGAAAATCTTAGTCTGA
Organism: Crocodylus porosus; assembly: GCF_001723895.1. Lineage (NCBI taxonomy): Eukaryota > Metazoa > Chordata > Crocodylia > Crocodylidae > Crocodylus > Crocodylus porosus. The sequence continues at coordinate 109,987,736 of NW_017728943.1, forward strand.
GTTTAAAGAAAAAGGAAAAAACCAGAGCATTATATTTTTTCCCATAGTTTCTATACTTTCCTTGAGATAACTTGGGCCTGAGCGGGTCTTTTTTAAGATGTGTTTTAAAGTCCACCTCAGTGCTCGAAGAACTGTCGAAAAGGAATTTTATAAAGAAATAAAGCTACCATGAAAGTATTCCAAAAAAGAATGTTGGTCTGGAAGGTACCCAGAACAGCATTCTTCTATTATCCTTGTTTACTCTTGTCAAAGGAATCATACCAATAATGTTCTAACTTTGAGACCACATGTGGCTGACTATGTTATATCAATTATTCCCAGGAATGCACAAATGCCTTTCAGTGTCAGGGCAATGAGATAAATAAAGAATGTTGGTCAACCCTTTTGGAGTGGGGTTTTCACTGTGTGACCCTAATAAAAAACACTTACAGATAGTGTAAAATATTTGATATACGTCTTGCTATCACCATTTTTCTTGTGGAAAGAAAACTAGTTTGTCACATCTCCGGTGATAAAATCTATGAAGTAATGAAATCTTTCTATGAGTATTAGTCACTAGTAAAAAAAACAAAACAAAAATGGCTTAAAGGAGCATCTTTTTCAGGCACCAGAAAAAAGCTTAGTCATCACTTAAAATAATGATTCATTTCCTACAGATATGATATCTCATTCTTAGGTTTATGAACAAAGAAAATAATGCAAGAAAAATTCCCAAGAGTAGAGAAAAGGGCAAATGACAAAAATCAAAAGCAAATGAAACTGCTTTAGTGAACATAGATCTTAATAATATTGATTTCAAAAGAATAACTGCTGGAACACCTTGTATGGATACAAACTACTAACATGGTTTGTTTTAGGACACAACTTTATAATCCAGGTATTTTCATTTACATCTTTTGACTATATAAGAAGAGGCAAGACCACCATTTCCTATGTGGTGTGTGCAGCTTTAATTAAGGTTAATCTTTGTTCATACACTATTAAGATACTAGATATTAGAGAACCAGAAACCATATTTTAATTCTTTTGATAGCACATCAATGTTAAAGATTTTGGTAGGGGTGCAGTGATAAAGATTTCTTGGGCCGATACTGATGGCTAGTTATTGACCAGCCATATCAGCTAATACTGATCTGATTGCCAAAATGCAGCCCAGCAGCTTGGAGAGCAGTGTCCAGCTGGTAAACAGTCTGTGGGAGGGAAAGGGCTTGGGTTGGGAGGGCAAATCAAGGCCCACACAGTGAGGGAAGGAATGGGATAGGGGCAGGCGCTTCACAGCTGGGGTGGGGTGAAGGATGGAGCCATGGGTAGCTTGTCTGAGGGATTCAGTGGGAGTGGCTCCTGCTCCTGTGAGCACTCCCGGGGGGACACCTGCCCCCCCAGATTTGTGTGCAGGGTGAGGGTAGGTTGCACCAGCTTCTTCCTGGTGGCGGGACTGGGCTGGGGCTGTTCTTGGGCCGTATGGGGCAGGCAGCGTTGGTGCTGGGAGGCAGGCCTGCAGCCCCAAAATTCACCATAGCCTCCCCTCTCAGCACCGCTGCTGCCTGGCCCACCCCTGCCTGCCCCAAGCGCAGGCCCGGGCCAGCCCCGCTGGTGGGATGAGGCTGGCACAGCCTCGGCCCTAAACATGCAGCAGACAGACTGCCCTCACCCCTGCACAGTTCTGGGGGGCATGTGTCTCCCATTCCACCTATGGGTGTATGCACAGCAGCCAAGAGCTGGCCCCTGCTCCCCTGCACCGACCACACAAGCTGCCCATGGTTCTGTCCCACACCCTGACCTTCCCCAGCTGGGCAGCACCTGCCCCTGCCCCAGCTCCACTCCCTCCCTCACCATGGAGGCCTTGATCTGTCCCCAACACCCCCTCCCCCCCACATTTACTGGGTGGATGCTGCTCTTTAAGCTCCCGCGCTGCACTCCTGGCTGCATGTATGTTGTGGCTGCACACATGCACCTGGTATTTATTGGCAACATTATTGGATACATCAGCCAAAAAAAGCTGATTGCTTATAATGTCAATTTACCTTTTATCATTAATAATACAATATGAACTGATATGTACAAAATAGACTGGTGCACCTCTAGATTTTGGTACAAGTTGTTTCCTTGCATCACAAAAAGTAGTGTATGGTTTATAGACTGTGATTTATATGTGCACCTCATCATGAAATGTGTAGCAAGGAGGTAAATTAAAACCCCGGCCCGAAAGAGCCAGATGCTCCTGCAAAGAAATGCCAGGACTGCAGTAGAATATGACCACCTGCCTGCCTTCAGTCTGATGGTAAGGATTAGTGAATCAGCAGGCTCTCCAAGGGGGAAAGTGAATTCTCCAAGGATGAATCAGTCTCCAAGAGTAATTGTAAACCAGGGCAGGGAAGAAGCCATAATGAGAGGGTGCCTGTACAGGCAACCCTCGCCATTTGTGGGGGATACATTCCCATGATCCCCGTGAATGGTAAAATCCACAAATAGGGCACTGAATTCATGAACACAGTGCCCCTGGTGCCTGGGGGGGGGCAGGGCACAGCTTCGGCGGGAGCGTGGCATAAGTGTCGGGAGCCCAGCAGCAGTGGTGGAAAGCCGGCAGCAGCAAGCACAGAGTTCCTGAGTGTTTGAAGTGTACTTAAAATGCAGGTTTGGCACTTGCAAATATTTGAAACCACAAATACTGAATCTGCGAATACCAAGGGTTTCCTGTACACATACATTGAGGCTGCTCTGACATGCTGTAATTACAGTGTGTCGGAGCAAACTTGATTAATCAAGTCTGCTTTAACGTCATTACTGTGCCTCAGCAGACTCCAGAGTCGCATGTATCAGCATCCCTTCACTGAAAAATGGTGGCAGGGTGCTTTAATAAAGCTTGTTCAATAAGCTTTAGTTAAAGCATGCCCACCACCATTTTTCAGTGTGGGGACGCTGATACATGTGATGCTCTGGGCGCTTTAATTAGAGTGGCTCTCAGAGCCTCTCTAATTAAAACACCCCCTCCGACCTCTGCCCTGCCTCCTAAAGCATGTGTATAAATGCCCAGAGATACTGGAGAAAACCAGAAGTTGTTTTCTTTTTTTTCTCCTCCTGAATTGCATAAAAAACTGCTCACTTCTTTTACTTTTTACATTTTGACTATGGCTAGAGAAAGCCTGTTGTTTAAGATTTGCCCATGACTGACAGAGACCATTTTAATTTACTCATCTAGAATAAGAGGAACAGTATTTACTTTCTCATTGGTTAGGGTTGCCAGAATCTGGAATAGGCTTCCAAGGGAGGTGGTATTCTCCCCTACCTTAAGGAGTCTTTAAGAGGAGGCTAGATATGCACCCGGCTGGGTTATCTAACCCCAGCACTCTTTCCTCCTCAGAGTACGGGGTCAGACTCAATGATCTATTGAGGTCCCTTCTGACCCAAACATCTGTGAATCATCATTATTTATTTTACTATGGTAACATGTTGTGGCCCAACTCAAGGGCCCATTGTGCTTGTACAAAAAGGATAATCCATGTCTTATACAATATGTAGCATACATGTCAAACAGGATAGAACAGGTGTAAGCAGTGGAAAGAGGGTTAAGGACACATGAGGATTATTGGGAGGTAACAGTAAAATTAACAGAGTTTAATGAAAAGGCTGAGGCTTCAGCATATCATAGATAATGGTAGTAGCAAAAAAAAACCATTTGGAATAAGGGGTTAGGAGCATTTGATAGCTTCTCCTTTTAGTTTTGATTTGTTTTGCTTTACATTGCATTTAAGCATACCAAATCTACTAAACGTAGCAGTGATTAATCTTTCACCAGTAAAATGGAATTTAGTTAACAAGTTGACGAAAAAAATCTCTATAAGAAATCAGATTTGCCTAGTACATGAAATACTCCTGCAGAAGAAATAAATTGATTTCTTCTGCTTTCACAAATTTGTGTGACGTGACTAAGTTATGCTGGTCAGAGATCATCAAATCGGAAGATACAGCCAATGAAAAGTAACATTTTGTAGCACAACATTATCATCTAACTCATTCTGAACACACATGCCTAGATGTACTTTCACTATGAATGTAGCAGTGTAGTGGGAAAGTCTCTGTATCAGGCTGCAGTGGATCTAAGCCATTGTCAGTGAACAAGAGTTAACATAGTCCATCTTCCTTTTCCCTTTGCATATGTATATGTCCCTAAATGGGCTATCTAGGAGAGAAAAGGCAAATGACTATGGGAAGCTGGGGCTTTGTACCTGGGATCATAAGACTGGCCTGAACATAAGGCTTGCAAGAGTTCCATAGGGGTTTGTTTTTTTCGGGGGGGGGGGGCGGGGTTGGTGGGAGTGTGGGTAGGGAATTTCCCACATACGTTAACATATGTTGCCTTCTTGTTATAAACATCATCCTCCAAAGTAAAATGTTGCCAACTAAATCTGTATTTCCTTTCCAATGAGTCAGTCCTCTACTTTATAGCTGAGTTGGGTAAACTGGAAAGGTTTCAGCCTCTGAATTTGATGCCAAATCATCTGTAATTAGGGGTCTACCTAACCTGAGGAAGTGACCAGCCAATTTCATGGAGAGATCCTGGGGCCAGCTGCCATACTCAGGGGTGATCTTGATGCCTCCCACCATGCCTTTGGTTGGCTGAGGGGCCCCAGTGCCTTTGCCCCTCACTGCTGATTGGCTGTGAGGGCTGTCCATCAGGTGGCCCCACCCTTCACTGCTGATTGGTGAAGAGGGGCAGGGCCACATGACATGCAGCCCCCTCAGCCAATCAGCAGTGAGGGATAAGGGCAGCAGCCATCTTGGGCTGCTCTTGTGTGGGCGGTTCCCCTCCCTCTTCTTTCCTTCTGGGGAGCCAGCATTTCATTTTCAGTAATTTTTTTTTTCTTCCCATGGACTTCGTGGACATTGCCCACTTTTGCAGGCAATGGTAGATTTCACATTTTATGCGAAAACTTTTCTTTAGCTCACTTCTATAATGCTGACAATATAGGACTTCATTGTGGGGGGGAGTGGGGAGGGTTCTAAGAGAGAAGTCATGTAGAAAAAACAAAGCCAGAAGGTAGGATAGTTTCAAAGGACAAGGGTAATTGTACTCTTCCCTGTTTGCACAGATGCAATTGACTAATGCCTATTGTTCATGATTGGGAAGTCAAAATATCTTAGATGCTTTCTGAAAGACATTACTAAGTTTTCCCTTAATTATGGCTTTTCATCAGATGCCTGCATGACAGGTGGCCTGTTCATCAACTGGTTGAAAAAGTGAGATTGAAGTTTAGCATCTAGAGCTGTAGAATATAACACTTATTGGATTACTGGTCTGCAACCCTCCAAGAAGTGTTTCTCACTACCATTCAGCTTGGATTCCTATCCCTAACATTACATCTTTGATGCAACCTCAGGATTAAGACACAATTAAGAACAAGAAAGAACATTTCTAATCAAAGGTTGCAAACCACATTATTGTTCTCAAAGTAGGTTCTCAATGTGAACCTTAACACAGATGTTCAGAACATTCTGAAATGTATAAATTGGCTTGATTGTGTTCGTCTGCTGGAAGGAGAAGAACAGGGAAGAATTTGATGGCCCCCTGACTGATGTTCCAGTTCTTGAAAACATGACCAAAAAGAAGATTATAGCCACTCTCACTGTGGAGAAGGACTTCCCTAATTTAGAGAGCCAGCTCCTGAAGATACTCAGTTCTTCAGCTGCTGTAAAATCAGAGAAATGAGTTTGAGTCAAAAAACAGATAATCAAAGGGTTAAGAGGCTGGGCAATATTTTGATTAAATTCTACCTCCAACAGACCGAGTGTGGTTGAAGGTTTTAAATATATTTCTGTACTTTTAACAGCTAGATAGTCTTCATGACAGGGTGTATATATTCCTTTGTGACGCTGAGTCCTATCTCCAGAACAAATGAGTTTGCTGAAATGAGTGAGTTTGCTCTTTTAAAATAATTTGCAAAATGATACCCACTGTAAAATGCTCATTAGAACAGAAACCCAATTAGTACTGCTTCTTTGACAGTATGCGTGTAAACACTACTAAAATGCTTTTGAGTTCACAGAAAATTTTGTAAAATGCACCAGAGAGTACATAGTTAAAATATAATACTATGTAGGTATAGTGTAATTATGATAGCAAGAATCATAAACATACATTACATTAAATGGGTCTGCTTAGAAGTTTTGCTTTTACAGTACCACTTGCCAAGCATCCTTCTAGTGATCTAGCTGCATTATCCGCACAAATAAGTTAATACATTTTTAAGGAAAAGAACAGGATTAAATAATTCCATAGCAGTAATTGAGATAACTGAATAATATTTCTGATCCAGCAGAAATTATCCTTTTATTGATATAACCCAAACCAAATAAAATAGCATACTGTGCCAGGATGAGCATAATCAGTGCTGTTTTGCTGAAACTCTGCTCCTGAAGTAAATAATTCCTGCCTCTCTCCTTTTTTTCAAAAGCTTTTGATTGAAGGCACATTAAAATTTGGTTTGAACTAAACCACATTCATCTAAACTGAGCGATAACTATAAAAATATTGTAATTTACCAGGTATACAGACAGATAGCCACGTGTTGTTATAAATATTTGAATTGAGAAAACTTTCATATTGAACAAATGTTGTCTTAAATCTTTTTGAATTTTGAGGATAGACTCCATTTGCACATGCACAAGAATGAACACAAATTATAGGTTAGCACTCAGAATTGCAAATAACAGCTGTAGAAGTGAATACTCATTCTTCTGAAATAATTTAAATGAGCTACAAAATATATATAACAAAGAATTCAGATCTTGTGGGTATAAATTCATATATTTTACACAGTATTTAAACAAGTTGTAGCCTGGGGCAAAAAATAAACTTTCTGCAATGTTGCACCATAGAAAGTCTGGCTAACCAACGTTCTAACCTCAGGGAAGGAAAATGAAGCAATACTTGAAAAAAAATACGCAAAAAAAAATTACAGACTTCTAGAAATGTACATTTTATAATAAGCAGTGATAAAGGGTGTAAGGTCAATATTTTGAACTGGATTTACAGATCACTCTTAACTACCATATTTACTTGAATATAAGACTACCCTGAATAGGCTAATGTGCATTAAGCATCACTTGATTAAATAAAAATTAAATACTGACTTTATTAATATATACTTACTACAAACTATAGTGAAACAGAAATAAGGTATGCTGTACTTTGTGTGAGGTTGAAAACTGGGTCATCATTTTCTATAAATTCATACTGACTACATTTAAATAAATACTAACTTAATATAAAAGAATAAAGTTTAATAAATTAAGTTAGTCTGGCTGGCCAGAGCCATCCTCCAGCTGCTGGCCAGGCTCCACACACCCAGATCACTGTTGCTGGAGTCCTGGGAAGCCCAGGGCCTTAGGTAAGGCTGCTGGGGCCAGCACCTGGGCTAGCTCCAGCTTTGCTTACCCTACCTGGGGTAACTTGCCACTTATCTGTCCCCAGAAAAATGCACATTCCTGCTCATGGGGACATGCCATAGGTGGCTGACATTAGACTTTAGTCATAGTGATTGACTGATTACAGTCATTCGGCATATCCTGTTCATTTTTAAACGTTTTGATTTGAAACATGGAGAAACCAAACTCCTGCAGTAGAGGCAATATTAGACCAAGTAGATAGTTGCAAAAATATTTTTTTATTTGTAAACTTTCAGGCCCAAACCCCCTTCATCAAGCAAAGGAGAATTCAAAGATTGTAAAATTTCTTCTAGGTAGAAACAAAACTTCATATTGCACAGGAGAAATAAAAAATCGTATGGTTCTCCTGGGTAGGAAAGTTCATTTGTAAGAAAGCTGCTCTGTGAGTATGCAAATTAGTCTTAAACAGGCTGGAGCAGGTTATTTACCTCAGGTATCCAATGGCATGCAGGTTGCTGAATTTTGCTTTTTTCTTGTTAAGTTGTTCATATTGCATAGCGAACTAAAAGATGGTGTGGTTCTCCTGGGTGGTAAAGTTTATTCATAAGAAAAAGCTACATGAGCTACAAAATATATATAACAAAGAATTCCCTGAGAGTATGCACATTAGGCTCAGACAAAAGCTGGAACTGGTTCTTTACCTCAAGGTGACCAGTGGCAGGCAGGATGTTGAGTTTTGCTTCTTTCTTCTTAAGTTGTGAAGTTTTCATTTCAAAACAGCTAATTCAAAGATATTGATTGTAGCTGTGTTCCTTTACAGGCATGAGACAAAACTTAAAGTTTTCTAGAGAAGAACTAGTTTCTCATTTTACTGACTCCTAACAAATGCTAATAGTGTCTGTCTACACACTCTTTGCTGGGGGAGACAGCATCACCTGACTCTTGTGTACTTGGTTAATCACAGCATCGCTTTGAATGTACAAGGGTGAAAGCATAAACCCCTTATGTGCAATTGATTGCACATTTATATAGCACAGGACACTAAAGAGTATGGTAGTCGAAAGTTTAATAAGAATCAGATAAGTTCCATACATCATCATCATTGTTTTCATTTATTGATAGTAGTAGTAGTAATTCACTTGACGTTCTGGCTATGACAAGAAGTGAGGTTGTAAAATGATAAGTAGTTGTCTATAGATTAATTATCTACTAGTTTGAAATATAAAAACAAACCTTATAAATGCCATCATTGCTGTCCTTGAATGCATGAAGAAGCAGGAATGAAAAGTAGATGTTAAAAAAGCATGGGGGCTAAGCCACACCCCTCTTTCACCTTGTTGATGTCAAAGGTGTTTGAGTCTTTGTTTTTATACACTACAGTTGCCTTCATACCTTGATGAATTGAGCGAATGATGTTCAATAGTTTGTGGGGGGACAACCCAGTTTCTTCGGAACAGTAAGAAGGCTTTGCCTATTGACTGTATCAAAGGCCTTTGTCAGACTGATGAAGGCTATGTACAGTGTGTGAGAGCAGGAGGCAGGTCCGTCCCTGAAGCCCAGGGCTGGGGCGCTGAGAAAACCCCCTCTGGTCTGCAGGAGAAAACAGTGAAGCCTGGTGAGGGCTGGAGACTCACCAGGCAACCCCACAGGAATGACAGCTGTAGTAATGGAGTGGCCAGGATCATGCACACAGCTGTGGTATTTCAGCTTCTGCTCTCTGAGGATTGGGGGAACCCAGGGAGCCCCTGGCAAAACTGGACATTTCAGTGGGACCAGCAGGAGTGGAGAGATAGAAATGCTTACACAGAGCCAGGAGCGGCATGGAGGCACTGAGCTAGCAATGGAGGAGTCTCCAAGAGCCAGATACTCAGAGGGGCACCTGGCACAAGTTATCATAACCCCAGGAGCAAAGGATGGCAGGGGTTGTCCTCAGAAACTTCAGCCAGGATGGGCTCAGAGGGAAGGGAGCTCATCCAGTGCCAATCTCTGAGATGGCTGATGGAAGCCGCATGAGTGTGATGGTGCTGATATAGATGCCAAGGGCTCACAGTTTGCTGGCATGGAGCAACCCAGTTAATAAAGGACAATACCCCATTGAATTAGGGGTGAACAAAATTGAGTCAATTATGGTGTTGTGATCACCTGAGGAAAGTAACTGAGCAAAAGGAACTGAGACTGGACAAGTATTCATGGAAATTCATTTATTAAAATGAATTGAGTACTTCTAATTGATTGAGGCTTGAGTCCCAATTGGCCCAGAGGCAGTTTCAAGGGAATTGATTTACACTGGACTTACATGTGATTAAGTTAATTAATTGAGGGGATGAATCAAGTGGTAATTTGATTTAAGGCACTGACCCCTATGAGTATTGTGCCAATAGAAGACACAACTAAGAGATTACAGTTGGCTTCATTTAAAGCTAAAGCAATGACAACAGCTATACTTCTGGTTGGTGTGTGGATGCAGTAAGAGGGGAAGCAGAGCTCTGTAGGGACAGCGCCCATGAACTCTACATACACAGCCTTTTTGGTAACACGAACCTCCCTCCAAGTAAACAAGACCAAGACATGGCAGACAAGATGGAGAAGTAAGCTCCGGAGTAGAGAACAGTGTGTTAAAACTGTTGCCCCTTAAGACCCGATATTCCGGGGGCTTAGGCTCTCAAACAGTCTGCAGTAGGGCCCATTTAAAGCACCATTCAGACAGTGGTATTTGTTTTTCTCTACACTTCTCATGCAGTGTCTTGACCAAAAATTTATCAACGTGGTGCTGAGATATAGATATATCTATCGATCGATCGATAGATATATCTATGAGTGAGTGAAAACTACGTTGACTTTCAGGATAGATTCTTTCACCTGGAATTTGCAGCTTGGAGCCATGCTATTAGTGATAATTTTTCCAGTGATATTCAACAGAGAGATGCCTCTCTAGTGGTCACAGTCACTTCTATCCCCTTTTTTTGGATAGGCATCATTGAAATCTTGTAGGACTATTTCCTCTTTCCAACTATGAAGTATAACTTCATATGAAGCTTTTGAGGTAATTCATCATTGGAATATTTGTAGCTTTCAGCAGGCAGACAGTTGTTGCCAGATGCCTTGTTCCCAGGAATCAATTTAATTGCTTTCTGCAAATCTTCTAACATAGGCTTGTTGTCTAAATCCATCATAACTTTGAACTGTGGTAATCCTCCAAGCGCTTCATGTTTCATTTCAGTCTCATTGAAGTATAGTGCTCCATAGTGTTCAATGCAGTGCTCAAGATGTTTTTATTTACCAGTAATGACATTTCTGTTTAAGTCTTTCAGTGGAGCTGTTTGCTCTTTGACTGGCTCAATTGCTTGTTTGATGACTTCATACATTCTGCCACTGTCACCTGCAGTAGGTGGTTTCTGAATATTATTACCGAGTTTCAGCCAGAAATCTTGGGCACACCTCTTGGCCTTCTTTTGCATTTCTATTCAAGCCTTCCTCAGATTTTCTAGGATTATGGCATTGGGAGATTTCTTATAGTTGGTTAATGTTGTCCTTTTGTTTTCTACCAGTGGTAGAAGGGTTTCAGACTGCTTTTCAAACCAGTCTGCATTTTTATTGCATGTTTCGCCAAGTTCTCTTATAGTATCATTGTATATGTTAGTTTTTAAGCTTTCTTAAACCTCAGTGGATGAATTGTTAGATTAAATGTGTTTTCACAACTTCATTGAATAATCTGCATTTTTCTGTCTTTAGTTTGGTTGATGTCTATCTGAGGGCAACGATAGTTTTGCTATGGTGGATCTTTTTGACATTATTCTGATTTTGCAGCAAACTAAGGCATGGTCAGTGTCACAGTCACCACTATGATAGGACCTCATATACAGGATTTCTTTCAGGTGGTTATGCCTAGTCAGTACTAGATCTGATTGGTGCCAGTGCCCTGATCTTGGGTGTTTCCATATGATGTGTTTCTTCTGATTATCTCAGCAAAGTAGGTGTTGGTAACATGGATTTTCAGTCACTGACCATTTTCATTCATGTTATCAATTCCATGTTTGCCCAGAATACCAGGACAGTTCTTAAAACTATATCCAATTCTTGCATTAAAGTTGCCAAGTATTATAATGACATAATTTCTGTGAGATTTCTCAATCTCTTCTTTGAGTTGTTTGTAGAAAATCATATAATCATAGAAAATGAGGTTTGGAAGGGACCTCAGGAGGTCATCTAGTTCAACCCCCTGCTCAAAGCAGGACCATCCCCAACTAGATCATTCCAAGGCTTTGTCTAGCTGGGTGTTAAAAACCTCCAAGCATAGAGATTCTGCCACCTTTCTGGGTAACCAGTTCCAGTGTTTTACTACCCTTCTAGTGAGAAAATTCTTTCTGATGTCTAACCTAAACTTCCCTTGCCTCAACTTCAGACTGTTGCTCCTTGTTCTGTTATCTGCTACCATTAAGAACAGTCTAGCTCACTGGCAATTGATAGGGGGTGCATGTGCACCCCCTTAGATAAGCTGCGCCCACCGTGGGAGCACCAGCCATGAAACCAGAAGTGCTGGCGGAAGTGCACTTTTGTTTTTGCTGCTGGCTTCGCCCCCCCTCCTGTGGGTGATCTGGTGCCCCCCCCAGAATTAGGAGGCACCAGTCGCCCATGGTTTAGTTCCATTGTCTTTCAAGCCCCTCTTCAAGTAGTTAAGGGCTGTTATTAAATCCCTTTTTAGTCTTTTCTAGCTTAGATAAGCTTAGTTCCCTCAGCCTGTCCTCAGAAGTCATGTCTCCCAGCCCCCTCACCATCTTTGCCTTCTGCTGGCCTCTCTCTAATTTGTCCATATTCTTTCTGTAGTGGGGGGCCCAAAACTGAGCACAGTAATCCAGATGTGGCCTTGCCAGCGCTGAATAAAGAGGAATAATCAGTTCCCTTGACCTACTGGCAGCATACCTACTAATGCAGCCTAGTATGCCATTAGCTTTCTTGGTAACAAGGGCACACTGATGGTTCATATTCATCTTACTGTTCACTGTAACGTCAGGGCCTTTTCTGCAGAGCTGCTGCCCAGACAGTCAGCCTCCAACCTGTATCAATGTATGGGATTGTTCTGTCCTAAGTGCAGGACTTGTCCTTGTTGAACCTCAAGAGATTTCTTTTGGCCCAATCCTCCAATCTGTCTAGGTTTCTTTGAATCCTAGCCCTACCCACCAGTGTATCTGCTACTCCTCCCCCAGCTTGGCGTCATCTGCAGACTTTCTGAGGGTGCATTCTATGCCATGTTCCAGGTCATTGGTGAAGACACTGAACAAAATTGGCCCCAGGATTGACTCCTGGGCCAGCCCACTTGATACCACCTGCCAACTAGACATTGAACCATTGATTACTACTCTAAGCCCAAAGCTCCACCCAGTTTTCTATCTATCTTACAGTCCATTCATCCAGTGTGTACTTCCTTAGCTTGCCTGCAAGTATGTTGTGGGAGACTATATCAAAAGCCATGAACATTGCATGCTTCCTGAGACTGGGGGGACACAGCAGACTCCTGTAGGTGGTGGTAATGTTGTCAACAGTGGGGGTGGGCTGAGTGGGGAGCTCCCTCAGGCAGCCACAACAGCATCATCAGTGAGGGGTGGGTGGCAAGCGCCGACTGGTGTCAGTGGCCGAACATTCCAGCATGTGAGCAACTTCATAATTTTGGCTAGTATAGATCGCACTGAGGTCTTCACTGCATATGCCTATGCAAATGGATGGAGGAGCAGAGGCTGCCTTATACCACCATCCCCACTTTAGACCCCAGAGACAGAGTCAAAAGCCAGGCCAAGTCTAGGTGGTCAGTGCCTTGATGGTTGTAGCTTCTGCCAGAGAGCAACAGATAAAAGTTGTTGCTGACTGCCTCATGCCTCAGTGAGGGCATGTTTCTATCAAGGTGATGTCCTTTAGCCTTTTTCCAGCCAAGAAATACTCACAAGGCAGTTGGGCCTTGGGTCTTCAGACATCCTAAATTTGCCTTAGTCTGGAGGTTGCAATATTGTGGTATTTTATAGGAGCTAAGTATGAGTATCCCCCCCACATTGCCACAAGTCATCCAGCCAGATGGAGTGTATGGTCATAACCAGGACCAAGCCACATATATATGGCTTGGTAAAGAAACTTGTAATGTTCTTAACCCCTGCCCCTCTCTGTCTCTGTCTCTGTCTCTGTCTCTGTCTCTGTCTCTGTCTCTGTATGTATAAAATATGTATGTATATACTCTAAATTCTGCAGGGCCAGTGTCAATTGGAAAGCTAGTCAATTAAAATAAATACGTTTAAAGTGTTTTAAAAATAAGTATGTTTAAAGTGTAGTTTTTTAAAAAGCTTGTTCTATTTTGGGGCAATGGTTTTATCTTCCCTGTGGTTACATGAAAAATTCACTTTAACAATGGGAAACTGATGATTTGTGAGACACCATGAAACTTAGTATATGTACAGTGCTGTCAAACACTCTGTTGGCTAAAATGGCGGGGAGAGACTAAATATTTCTTGAATCCCTTCCATAATCAGAAATCTTGGGTGTTACCTGAAGTACATTTTATAAAGTAAAAATGGTATATTTTTTAAATTGATAGTGTCTCTTTTAGCAAACAGTTCATATACATTAACATAATGGGATCTTGTCTCTACAGTTGTTGGAATGAAAATAAATAACTGCATGAGGTTTTGTCCAAAAATCAGCTGGTAATTTTTGTTTCCCTGGTGAATTTTTATTACCATTTATTTTGTCTTTATATCATTCTTGTATTAATGATACTAATTACAAGGCAGCTTACTCTATATGCAACATATACCCCTGAAGAACTGTAAAAAAATGCATTGCAAGTGATGTCATAAAGTACTAATAGTTTGCAAATCCAGACATGCCAACTTAGTGCACTTTCTCTGTAGATCATAAATTTTCAAACCCCAGATGGCTGTAAGGGGAAACCTCTAGTCTGTGTGGAATGCCCCTTTAACTAACTGCTCTTCCCCAATCCGCAGCCTACTGGATTAGGGTAGCTAGCTAAACCAAGCTAGTGAATGTACTGAGTGACAAGCTCATTCTTCAGGACCATGAGCAGCCTGTGTTTCCTCCCTGTTTTGTACCTTGTTGCAGAGCACAGCATTTCCTAATGCTGTGGTATGCTAGTAAACAGCTTCTGCTTCTAATTCTGCAGCCCCAGTTCTGGGTCTTGTTGGCATGCTCCCTTAGCAGTAAGGGAGAGAAGGCTTCTAGCAATGCTCCTTTTCTTAGGCTAGTGGTGGAGAAGAGCTAGATGTGTGTGTAGCAAAGGAAAGTACTGGGAACCCATAATCCAGCCACACAGGAAGGGAGAAGATGACTTCTTTAGGTTAGGATGTAAATCGCTAATGTTGGATTATGAGTAGAAAGAGGAATATAAAAAGATAGAAAATTAAACTCTGGGAAATAAACATGGGGTGAATAGTATTGGTTGGTAATAAAAATCAGTTGCACAGAAGTGAATGACAGGAGTAAATAGTTGGTGGAAAGCTTGAAAATTAAATGCAGGGGAGGGAGATGTGTGTTCCCTCTAATGTTAATTTATAATCACTGAAAAATTGATTGACTCTAGAAGTTCTTGGGAGATACAGAATAAAATATAAGAAAACCTTATCTCAACTTGATATTTGTATGCATCTACATGTGCAATTAATGCAAACCAATAAACTGTGGATCAGTTTGAGCCATTGTAAACTGTTCCTCGGTGCAGCATCTACATGTGTACACAGGCAAGCAGCAATTTGACAGGCCCAGACTGGCAGGGGAGAAGGGGGGGGTCAGCCCTGGGCTCCAGCTGGCAGAAGGTCTGAGTGTGTTGAAAGCTCAGAGCTGTGTGGCTAGGTGGCAGGCAGGAGTCTGGCTCCTGCCTACCTGGGGTGACTGCGTGCAATTTATACCTGCGGTCAGCATCTATTTGTGCATTTCATTGCAGTAAATTATCCTGGTGTAAGATAGCACTGTCCCCAACAGTACTATCTGTGTCCCTGAGAGTACTATCTTACTACGGCATTAGTTTACTGCAGCCTAATACCATCAAAGGTAGTAGACAGTGATGCTTTACTCTGCCATGAATTAGTCTGCTCCACAGTAAAGCACATGTGTAGACAAGCCACAGGCTTCTACACAAGATGTTTAGGCTAGGGAAAGAAGTTGCACATAAACTGGTTTAAGTGATCAGAAACTGGTTTAATCCTGTAACAGAACAGAAGTTCAGTACACATAGACCCATTTCAAAATGGCCTAAGCTGGTTTAAGATAAACCTGGTTGAATGTAGTATCAGACTTAACTGACTTGAGTCGAACTGGTTTTTGCAACTTCTGTCCCAGACCTCTTCTTGGTTTAAGTTAATTCAGAGTCCTCCAGCATCCCAGCATGCTCTGGAGCCCTGAGCTGGGCTGGGCTGGACTGAGCTGTCTGTTCCAGCCAAGCAGGGCTGGCCCTGCCCTTCTCCTCCCTAGCCAAAGCACTGTCACTGCTCAGACTGGCTGAGAAAATGGTGGGTGTGGGAAAATGCTGCCAGGTCTGCCTGGC
Organism: Crocodylus porosus; assembly: GCF_001723895.1. NCBI lineage: Eukaryota > Metazoa > Chordata > Crocodylia > Crocodylidae > Crocodylus > Crocodylus porosus. The sequence goes on from NW_017728943.1 coordinate 110,003,661, forward strand.
AAGGAGGCAGCAGTCCTTGCCAGGTAGCCCAGCCTCCCACCCCCTTTGCTGTTCCAGTGCCAGGAGCAGGAGTGGGGTCATACTCTGGTAGCCTGAAGGGAAGCGAGGTTTTAATCCCACCTCCGCCTGGTGCGATAGTTTGCTCCACCACTGCTGTTGGGAGGGGGAGGGTTGGCCTGCCATGGGCCAGTCACTGCCTATGTTCCTGGGCCACAGAGCCGAGTTCAACTGGCTCACACTCCTGGGCTGTGCGGCCAAGTGCTCAGAGGGGACTTCTCTGGGCTAGGGGTGTGGGCAGTGGTCGAGTGAGGCAATGGACTGCCGCAGCCTGATCTGGCTTGACTCTACAGCCCAGGGGTGTAAGCAGTGACTGGCCTGCAGCAGGCCACCCCTCTTTCCTGGCGGCAGTGGTGAAGGGAACCATTGCAGCGGGCAGAGTTACAGAGGTAAGGCACATGTCAGCTGCCACTTGCCTGCAATAGCGCAATGTGCTCACAGTGGGCTGCCGTGGCCAGTCACTGCCTAGGCCCCTGTGCCATAAGGCCAAGCCAGACTGGGCTGTAGTGGTCCATTGCCTCCCCCCACTCCTGTCCCTCCTCCAACCTGCAGCAGCCTACCCCAGGTGCTCAGCACTCCTGCAGGCAGATGACAGGTGGTTCACCTGCACCCGCCATGATAGTTCACTCTGCTGCTGCTGCTGGGAGAGGGAGCAGGGCAGGGAGCGCTGCCACAGCAGCATCCAGAAGTGAGTCAGGTTCTGTAACTAGCCCCAGCTCCCACCCCCCCTGCAGTCAGGTCACATGCCCCATCCCTGTCCTTCCCCACAGCTGGCTGGCAGCCTCTTGGAGGGACCTGGTCCAAGGTACCATGTGGGTGCCCTCACAACTGCTGCCTGCAATTAAGGGATTAAACTCCTCCTTCCTCTCAGCATACCGGGGTCTGGCCCTGCCCCTGCTCCTGAAGACAGCCAGTGAGTGAGTGGCAGTGGAGGGGCTGGGGACCTCTTCCCCTATCCTCAGGGGCTTCTTCTCCTGTCCTCTTCCAAGCAGACCCTGGCTGGGGCCCCTGCAGTCCAGGGTGTGGTTTTAAAGCACTCCCCAATCATAATCAGGTCTGTCTGGGCCTGGCCACACTCACCCTCAGCTTAGTTTCCCTCCAGCAGAGGGCTCACTCTAGCACCTCCCGGCTTCTGGCCTGAGCCACTGCTGGCATATACCTACATTTCCAGACTCAAAAATGAATGTCTATTCACTTGCAAATTGGTTCAGTCTCTGCAAGTTAAAATAACCTGCAAAGATGGAATCATTTCAGGCTCCACTTTTTGAATGTCTGCCTTAATGCCCTTGGACTAATTCTACCATTTATTAGTGTGACTGACAAAAACTATGATAATGCACAGTAGATTAGTCCAATGGGCATTAAGCATCACCTAAAAAGTATTGATCTATGCTAATGCGCAGTAACAATAATTACAGTGCTTTAAGTTAGTACCTGTTATTACAGGTACTAAACTTAATGCACTGTAATTATGGCATATTAATGAACACATAGGTACATCCAGTGTGGCAGAATTTGGTCCACAAATTAGATGGTTGATAGAGTTAGTAATCAATAAAGTTTTATAGAAAAATTTCTGACAGTTCCAGCACAGCTCTTTTGAAAGAATCAGTGTACTCACCTCTAGTTCTTCTGGTTCCCTGAAGCTGAACTTTTCACCCTCCTCCCATTTAGCAATGGGAGGATTTGGGGCTATTCCTCCTCCTCCTCAAACTGATCAAAAGAAACATGCCATTCCTAGTCCAGCAAGTAGAATCCCCTGTTTTGCGTTTCTTCCAGGAGATGCACTGAAGATTCCTACTCCTCAAGTTTCTAGAAGAAGAATTAATGGCTCTGCCTGTACCCAGAAAGTGAGGCAGTCTGTAAAATCAGATTTCATTTTAATTCCAATTGCTTTGTTCTGTTTTGTTTTGCTTTGCAAATTAAACCAAGCTGTGACTTGCTAAGAATGAAGTAAAAAATAGTGAGCAGCGCACTTTAATGAAAACTAATTCAAATGATCTTCTCTCGCTGTGCAATGTGACAGGGCGTAGAAGGTTGGTAAATGAAGAACATTCATCCAGATTTTGTAATGCAACACAGTGCTGTATAAGTTTAACTAAACATATTTATTGAGTGCAAGTGGGTGAGCAGGACCAATAAATAGAGAAAACAAAATAAAATGTATGTCATTGAACTTGCATACAAAATGCAAAAGCTTCATCAAGCAAAAGCAAAATGCAGTTTAGTTCTCTCCAGCTTCTTCACTTTCTTTGGACCCAAATCAGACTGTCATATCATAGAGCTTTAATAGCAGAGTCTCTGTAGGGTAGATACTTCCAGCTGCAAAACAAGCACAACTCAAATGCTTTATTACCATGCTGATGGCACTGCATCTAAATAACTTCATTTTTTTTTTACTATAGCAGTTATCTCTCAAATAACAGCTTCATTATAAAAGTTACGTTGGTTAAGCTTGTCTGTTCATATTGCTAACATGAGAGGTGCCAAACTGTATTTTGGAGGTGTTGCTAGAAATACTAGCTCTTTTGATTTCAGTGAATCCTTGTTGCCAATAGTATGTAATGTGAATTCAGAAACAAAACTGGATTACTCAGTATCTTTTACCTATAGCTACACTACAAATACAGCTTGGTGTCTGAAGGTAGTAATCCTCAGACCATCTGTCTTCCCTATTTCACTCATACATGAAGCAAACTCAGCAGGCTTTGCCTGCTCCCAGAGCTTATTTTACCTTTTTACACAATACAATGCAGTATTTTTGTAAAAAAATCATGTAGTGTTTTTCATTTCAAGTAGTTAAAATTATCATTGCTTTGGACCAACTTTTCATAATATCTTTTGTTTAGAAACTGGAAAACAAGCATGTAACTATTGGTCTTCTCTGAGTTGTACTGATTACTACATTTGGGGTCAGAAGGGATTTTTCTCCTATGTCAAATTAGTAAGAATTTTTAGATGTTTTTGCCTTCCTCTATAGTGTGGGGCACAATCCTCTTCACAGATGCTTGGCGTATATATTAAAACAATTATTTTTCTGTTATTGCAGTGGCAGGATATTTCCAGTGCCCTTGTATCCTTGGCTTTTACCTGTGGCATGTTGCAGGGTAGGGGTCAGCAACTTAAGACCCACAGGCCATATCTGGCCTGTGGAGCCATTTTATCCTGCTCGCAGAGCTTGAGGGGAAGGATCCTATGTCATTGTGGTGGTAGAGCAGGGAGGAAATAGCATTTCAGTGGCATATCAGTGACAAGGTGCTTTGCCCAGGCAACAGGAAGAAGTGGTGGCAGTGGCATTGCAGGGACCTGTGGTGATTGTGACTCAAACCACAGGTTGGTAATGGAATGTGCTTGGAGCTAAGCTCTGCTAAAGTGGCCCCTTGCTGCAAAGCATGATTGATACCTGTTGTCAGGTATTCTCAGTGTTTCTGGTTTTGTGTCTTGTAGTTGTATATGACAGTTTGAAGTGATGTTTTTGGGGAATCCTTGGGAAAGTGGTTGCCTGTGAATGGAGGAGCCTGGATGCAATGTTCAGGAGACACCTTCTAGTCCTATATCCCTATGCCCTGTGTCAAGTGGATACATTTTCATGGACTATGGCATGCTTAGAATTTGTGTTGGTGGTTTGGATTTTAAGGCAGACAAGCAGATTAACAGAATTGATGATATAGGCAGAAAATAGTATACGTTTTATGATTAACTTGATCTCTAAGAGAAAAAAAAATCCATGGTTTTTGTCACATTTTAGTCCTGTTGAACTCTCCATGGACTATAATTTATGAATCCTTTAAAAAAAAAAGAAAACAAAACCTGTATTTCATTGTAATGTATAGTATTTATCTTAAGCCTGCCTTAACATTCATAAATTTATAAGCTCCCAAAAAGAAGCTATTTGTGGCCTAAAAGTTTTAGAGTATTTGTTTTATAGGGTCTATTATTGTGATGTTTCTGTTACTAATACCAGCATATATCACTGTAGTTGTTAAGATATCAACACCATTTTTCAGCAAATAAATTTTATATCTAAATAAGCAAAGAAAACAAAGCAAAAGTTTCCCCTCCCTTGCCCCACTTCATTTTTAAAGTAGTGCAGGACAAAAAAAAGTTCTATTACATTTTTATTAGACATGAAGAACTGAGAGAATTTAAGCATCTTTTCTGGTGAAAGGGTTGGTTCTAAAGAGGAAAAAAGCTGCCAAATTCTCAGCTGGTATAAACTGGAGAGAATCCATTCAGTTCAAATGAGCTATACCATTTTATACCACCTGAGGATATGGCCCAACATTTCTCTATTTTTTTAGTCTACATCATTTCACAGGAAAATAAAGACCAGAAGAAAGAACAGTATTTTTCATGCCTTTGGTATTATAAATCCTACGTTTGCCTTGTCGTCCCTTTATTTAGTGGATCTATCTGACTGTTAGGAGAGTTGTTAAGAAGATGCAGGTTGTGTATTTCCATTGTGTTGATGATACCAAGTTTCATTCCTCCGTCTCTTCTGCTTGAGAGAACAGAAGAAGGGCAGGCTGAAGTGCTCTGGGTCAAGATTCAAGGGGGCCATGGGGAGAGCGATTTGACGGTGGGGGTCTACTACAGACCCCCCCAACCAAGGGAAGGAGCTGGACCGGGAATTTTCAGGCCAGCTTGCAGAGGCATTTAAAGTAAGGGATGTAGTTGTCATGGGTGATTTTAATTACCCAGACATCTGCTGGGAGGAACAGTCAGCCAGGACAGACCGTTCCAAGAGGTTCCTGACTGAGATACAGGACCTCCACTTAATCCAGGAGGTGCACAGTCCCACCAGAGGAAATGCCCTGTTGGACCTGGTCCTGGCCACAGGCGATGACCTGGTAAGGGGCCTCCAGGTTCTTGACCACCTGGGCGATAGCGATCATCGCTTGCTGGAATTCACCATCCAGCACAGGGTGTCAAGGGCCTGCAGCAAGACGGTAGCCCTAGACTTTAGGAGGGCTAACTTCAACAAGTTGAGGAGACTAGTGGGAAAGGCACTAGGGTCCTTGAGGGCAGAAGAACTCAGTGTCCAGGACGAGTGGTTGTTCCTTAAGGAAACGATACTCAGGGCCCAAGGGGTGACCATCCCAACAAGAAGCAAAGGGGGCAAGGGTGCCCAAAAGCCCCCCTGGCTTACCAAGGGCATCTGGGAATGCCTGCTTCCCAAAAAGGCGGCGTAC
>NW_017728943.1:110009009-110034376 GCF_001723895.1 Crocodylus porosus
CCCCTGGCATAACAAGGAATAATGGATACAAGTTGTTGGAGAGTAGGTTTAGATTAGACATCCGCAAGAACTACTTCACAGTTAGGGCAGCTAGGAGCTGGAACCAACTTCCAAGGGAAGTGGTGCTGGCTCCTACCCTGGGGGTCTTCAAGAAGAGGCTTGTGCCTACCTGGCTGGACTCATTTGAGTCCAGTTTTTCTCCCGCCCAGGCTGGGGGTTGGACTTGAAGATCTACAAGGTCCCTTCCGACCCTACTTCTATGATTCTATGATTCTGTGATATGCATATTCCAGTGCCTGGTTGTGACTACCTCAGACGACATTTATGAGAATCAAGGAGAAGATTTAGCATACTTCACAGCAAACCTGTCTTTGTGACTGTGCATCCAGCATTTCTGGGCACTGGGGAAGGTTTCCAAAAGGAACAAATGAAATTAGGTGCCCCACTTGCATTGACTTTCAGTTGGCATTTCTGCCTTGGAAGTCTCGTAAAAGTCTAGAATTCCACACACTAGTCATGATCAAATAGTAGCAGTGCCTTAAGTGCTCTTTTCATCTGCATCAGGTCATGACACTTCGTGCAGCCTTTTTGTCTGGATGCAGACCTAGTCACCTCTAAAGCAGACTGCTGAAATGCATTCTTCAAGGGCTACTGTATGATACGTATTGATTCAGAAGCTGAAGATAGAACAAAATGCAGCGGCCTGTTTGAGAGAAACAGAGTATAGTCAGCACTGCAATCACTCTCTGCATCCTTCTGAGTAGAGTTTATCCTAGATGGATGCTTTTAATTATAAAACGTAGCGGGAGCTGGGACCTTTCTGGCTTTTTCTCATGCCTTAAACTAAGGGTGGTCAAACTTCCTAACCCATCTAGCAGTGGGACATGGGGCAGAAGTCTTTTGAAATGTGCATGTCCCACAGCCAGTGCTCTGCACACAGCACCCCAGCTCAAATCACCATAATTCGTCGTAAGTGAGAACTGGGGAAAATCAAAACCAGAATAGCTAAACTGATAGGGAGAAAGGTAATGTTTTTCATTTCTCTTTCTTCAGAGGTTGCATTTGAACTGCCTGGGAGCCATGTGGCCTGAGAGCTTACCCTGCCATAATCCTATGGTTGATATCAGTGAAAGTACTCCATGTGGATTCTCAGCATAAAAAAGATACAGCTGCAAGCAGTCTTTGTATCAGGGTCTGTTTTCTTAGGAATAATTTCCACCACAGAACCAAGATAACCTGAACCTGCTGGCCTTCTGATTATCTTGCAATCCTCACCTTTTTAGTGGGCACTCAAAGTCTAAGTACAGACCATCAAAAAGCACAAGGTTGAATCAATTCAGTTTTTGCAGGTTAGTCCTAAACTGCGTAGATTAAACCAATAAGCAAGTGAAAAGACATTCACTTTTAATTCTGGAAATGCAGCCACATGCCTGCAGTGGCCCAGGTCAGAAGCCAGGGGGCACTTTGTGTTACTTTCAGCCTCCTTGTTCAGTTAAAGCAGACAGCTTGGGCCAAGGCTAGCCAACCCAACCTGTGAAGGGTGTTTTTAGGAGAGGTGCAAAGCACCTGGGGCTTCTGGGGGACTGTGAGTTAACTTGAATCTGGAGGGCATCTGGGACAGAAGTTCAGTAAACCAATTTAACCCAAAACAGTTAAGTTGGATACTACATCTACCCAGCTTTATCTTAAACTGGTTTCTGCCCATTTTGAAAGCAATTTATGTGCACTGAGTTTCTGTTGTGTTACAGATTTGAACTGGCTTTGGATCTCTTATAGGCTAAGTACAGAGAGTCAGAACGTCTGAGGCTGAATCAGTTCAGTCTTTGCAGGTCAGTTTAAACTGCAGAGATTAAACTGAGAAGCAAGTGAACAGACATTAGCTTTTGATTCAGGAAATGCAGCCACATGCCTACAGTGGCTAAGGCTGGAAGCCAGGGGGTGATAAAGCATGCCTCCCACCCTGCCAACCACTGCCAAAGGGAAGCCACTGAAGTTCCAAAGCTTTCCCTCCATCCCTGCTTGAGCAGAAGGGGCATCACCAGACCCCAGCCTGGAGCCAGCATACTGATACCAGGGGGAGGGGTGCTTTAAACCCCCTACTGTGGCCCACATGGGAACCCAGCTGTGGTTTTCTGAGGAGATAGTCCCTCTTGGGCTGTTGCCCCCTCCCTGCACCCCACTCCCTGCTCAAGTGGAGAGCAGAGGGCATTGCTTTGCCCCAGCCTAGGGCCAGCACACTGAGCTGGGGAAGGAAGTTTAAATTCCCTCCCTGGCTCTGGAGCCCAGCCAGGGTTTGCTTGCAGGGGTGTGGGGGAGTTCCTTACAGGCTTTCCCCACCACCCAGCCCCATGCCCCCTTCCCCTCCACTCCATTAGGGAAAAGTCTGGCAGGGGCTGCCCCCCTCTAACAGGCATACTTCGCTGTGGTCTTGAGCTGAGTTTCCCAACTCCACCCCCTTGTCAGCGAGCCCTCACTGCTCTGACTAGGGGGCAGAGAGGTGGATCCAACCCTACTCTCTGGAGCAGACAGAAAAACCCAGCCCAGGGCTGCAAAGCATCCTGGGATACTGGGGGAGTATGATTTAACTTGAACCAGGAAGGGGTCTGGGGCAGAAGTTTCATAAACCGGTTTGACCTAAATCAGTTAAGCCTGATATTACATTCAGCCAGATTTATCTTAAACCAGTTTTAGCTATTTTGAAACTGGTTTATGTTCATGGAACTTCTGTTCTGTTACAGATTTAAACCAGTTTCTGATCACTTAAATTGTTTTGTGTGTAACTTCTCTTCCTAGCCATACGGTATTACGTACAGTTCCTGTCATTCACTAAAGGTATCTGTGTCAGACACGGTTGGATTCTCTAGTAAGTGTGGGGAGAACTGTGAGCTTTAATCAGGATGGGGTCTGCTGACTGTAGGATGAGGAAGGAAGTGCTGCTGCTTCTTTGATTTTGTTTAGGAAATCCTGTGTTTTTAAGTTCATGACAGGAAAGCTGGAAGTTCTGGAGTCCCAGTAGTCTTGCATGTGATGTTCTTAAATTTAATTAAGAATTTAATTTTATTATTTAAGTATGTATTAATATCATTGAAGCTACACTGATTTATACCAGATGAGGATTTAGGTCCCACATCTTTGTTGGAACCTGAACACTGCCTTAAAATGACTGGCACATATCATGAAGAACAACACGGCTACAGATGAGGACCCCTCAAAATTAGTAATACATGAGTAGAAAATGAGAATTTGGTTTTAAATCAAGCCTTTCAGTCTTTTAGTCTCAGTAGAACTTTATCTTAGATTTTACTCTACATTTTTCACACACCTGAAATTCCCAGTAAAGTCTAATATGAATTTTCAGAAGCACAAGTAAAGGAAGTCTGTATATTTATTTCACTTATGTTCCCCTTTAGAATAAATAATCCATTTTTATAGTATTAGTTATGTGAGGGCTTTTTTAAAGGCTCAATCCAAAGTCAACTGAAGTCAATGTGAAGATTTCCATTGTCTTCTGTAGGTTCTGGATTAATTCCTTGGAGCCCACACAGATAGACCTGCTGTAGTAGCAACTGTAACTCCAGCTTCTCAGAAATGGGGAATATGTTCTTATGATGTGACTACTTTTCTTTTTAACAATTATATGGCATGTCTCAATAATATAAATTAAGTATTAATAGCATAAAATGATCTAAGACTTCTAATTCCCTTCATTAATATACATGTTTTATATACATTATCTTAGATTGTACTGTTAACAACAATTATGGTGTTAAATCTTATGTAAAGCAGATTTAGTGAAAGGGATAAAAACAGACTCTCTTGAACATAAAGGGATTCTGCTGCCAAAGGTGAGGTAAACCTAGTTGATCTGTGTGTTTTTAATCTTGCAAGAAGATTTAGAAAAGGAGATTTTACTTCCCATATCCAAAACAAGGACCTGAACTTTGTCCAGTCTGAGCCTATCTTTATCCTGCAGAAACTGCTGCCAACTCTTAAGTTGATTTGGGTCATTTATTTCTGATGGGCATTTCAAGAGTTGTGAGGAAACGATGATAGCATTACTTTTACTTCATATAGATGTTGGACACTTGCCATGCTGTATTTCTGTAATATTCTCAGAGCATAAAACAAGATGTTTATCTTTTTGATAGACAAGTAATTAACTTTGGGGGTGGGGAGGGGGTTTAACAGTAATAAAGCACAGCTGTTAGAACTTCAGTAATAAATAAAAAAATTGACAAGCAAACATTATAGCTTTGCATTTGTGATGCTGAAGTGAAGTTTATGTCAGCACTTTTATTATAAACCTAAGGGATATACAAATCTGCAATAAAAAATTCCCTCCAGAGTGAAATTTCTTATTGAGATTCATAACTCAAGGGGAACATTTTATAATATTGGAGAAACAAATCTTGGTGTTCTGTGTAATAATAAAATATTTTACCTTTACATAGCACCTTTTATCTTAGAAGTTCTTCAAATGGTTAACAAACTCTGTATGCACACACAACTCACCTAAAATACAGCTACTACTAGGTAGAGGCCAGTGTATAAACCAGGTTTGTCCAACATGTGGCCCTCCAAGCTGTTTTCTGAGGCCCGAGGTGCTGCGACAGCAAACAAAAGTAAACACTGCACTTTTGTTTCGGGGGGGGGGGTGATGTGATACCGCTTCCTGTGAGGTCTTTGAATATGGCTCGCCGGCCCACTGGATGATGAAAAGTTCACAATCTGGCCCCACATTCAAAAAGGTATAAACAGTTCACAGCAATGAGAGGGAGCAGATTTAATTAGGATGCTAGGTCAAACTACTATTCTTTAAAACTGGGCTGGCGGATATTAAGGCTGACATTTGTAAAACTGCAAAGGAAGTCTAGTTACCTCAATTTTTAAGGTCACATTTGAAAAAGTGACATGAATTTTTTTATTTGATATACACTAATGCATCCTGTTATGTCCTTCAGTATACAGCCATAAAAGGCAATAATTTAATAGCTTACTGATTGAACTCCATTTTGGAAAATTGGTGTTATGTTTTATGACTCTTTCCTGTGTGTTTTAATGCCACTGAGTTATCACTTAGTGCCGTAAGTGAATGAAAATATGCAATATATTGTCTTCATGGCATTTGATTCCATATGGTATTGAGCAGTGCTATACCATATTATGTGCCTCAAGTTTCATTGATGACTCTGGATAAAAAAAAAGCTCTCTGGGCTAATTATTTATTATGATTAATGTAACCTTTTTCTCATTCTTTCCTTATGTATATATTCTTTCTCAGTTCTTATACTGCTTCTCGCACCTTAATACCTTAACACTTTTATTACTTACAGTGTTCATCACCTTGATATGTACTGTATTTACTCCGTTCTAAGACAGGGTTTTTTTCCACATTCATCATGGAGAAAATAAAGACTTGTTTTAGAATGGCGTGTCACAACTGGGAGCTGTAAGAAACAGCTCTGCAGCGAGCCCGGCTGAGGTAAGGCCAGCATCAGCAGCATGCAGCTCCGCTCCCTACCCAGATTCCCTCCCTCTCCTCTCTTCCCCCTCCTTTCCCCTGCTCCCTCCTCTTCCCTCCTTCACTTGCTGGTAGGGAGCCAGGCAGGAAAGAAGGAATCTGCACACTGCTGCTGCTTTGGTGTCCATCTTACCCCACACTGCAGGAAACAGCTGTCCTGGGAGCATCCTGAAAATTTCTCCTTCCCTGTCCTGCTTTCTTTACCCCACCTGCTTCTCCTATCTCACCATGGAAGGGAGAGAGGGGAAGGGAGTAGTTCAGCGAAATCTGTGGGGTGCCAAGCCAGGCTCCCAGCCCAGCTGCTTCCTGCAGTGCAGGGCAAGAGCAGCTTTGGGACTCCACCTGTGTCCTGACCAGTGGGGAAAGCAAGCCGAAGGAAGAAGTAAATTGTGAGGTGGTAGTCACCAGACATACCTATAGATAGATGTGCAGAGAGAGTGCTTCAACGTGCTGTAATTACAGTACATCTGAGAACTCAATTGAGTCTGCTAGAGCGTGGTAATTACTGCACTCCAGCAGACTCCAGTGTCACATGCATCAGCATCCCCACATTGAAAAATGGTTGCAGGGGCTTAACTAAAGCTTGTTCAACAAGCTTTAATTAAAGCACCCCCGCTGCCATTTATCAGTGTGGGGATGCTGATACACGTGACACGCCAGGTGCTTTAATTAAAGCAGCTCTCAGAGCCACTCTAATTAAAGCATCCCCTTCCCCCCCATCCCCTCCTCACCTACACACACACACACACACACACACACACACACACACACACACACACACACTCTCTCTCTCTCTCTCTCTCTCTCTCTCTCTCTCCCCCCCCACCCCTCCCCCAGGGCACATCTTCAAATGCCCCAGGAGGGCGAGGAATAAGGGCAGTATATTTGCTCCACTGCCCCTACTTTCACACTCCCTCAGCTTTCCCTGCCTCCTGCTTCTCTGCTTCCCCTCTACCTATCCCCTCACTTGCACTTTTCCCATTGCCTGCCCTCCTGCTGCTATTTTCCTGCCATAGCAGTGGGGGGACAAATTTAAGAAAGCCCCCAAATTTATAAATTACAAATTTATAATTTTCCATGTCTAAAATCTAATTATTGGGAGGGTCATCTTAAATTCAAAGTTGTCTTAGAATCAAGTAAATGTAGTAAGTACTGCTATTTATACTTTCTGCATATATTGTAGAAACAAGCCATGATAGCAAGAAGACTTAGTTCTGCTTTGTTCTAAAGTCTTCAGTATTCTGAGACATATTAGTTATTCCACATGATTAGAAAGCACTTCGTATAGGTTTGTATGTCACAAACTGTCCTCATCATTCCTTTATGATGTGGCTTTGCTTGTTGATTCTATGTTTTTAAGCCATATATTTTAGTTTAATACTTTTCCTACATTCACTTATGGAATAAGAAATCCAGTGATCTGAGAACTGCTTGTAGTTTTATAGTATTGGGACACTGTTTTCGTAGGTGCTTCATCATAATATATTTTTTCTGCTTATGTTGCTTGTACCCGTCTGGTCTCAAACATCCGGTCACTCACCACGCAGCCCTGGATGTTCAGGGGTGTTCGTCTGTCCGTCCCTCCTGTCCTGCCGAGTGGATGTCTCTCTCCCGAGTAGTCTCTCTCCAATCTCGCCTGCCACGACTTTGAATCTTGTTCTAGTGGTGGGTGTCTGACTGTCAGCGTCTCTCGATTATGGGACAGCTGTATGGTGATCTTCTGCGAGGCTTCATCTCCCCTCTACCTCGCCCTTGCACCCTGCCTTGATGGGTTCACGATGTTCTTTGGCCAGTTTCCCTGACAGTTGGGGCTCTGCGTATACTCGCTGGGATGGATATTAGCCAGCGGGACCTAAGCCTACCTCCACCCACAGCACCTAACCACTGCCTTGCCTCCCAGGGAATAGTAACCCCTTCTAGGCCTAAACAACACTTGGGCTCTAGATGCTTTGCACTACAACCCCTCCAAAAGTGGGAAACAAATAGAAGTTATCAACAACAACAAAAATGAAGATATGCAAAAAAGGGGGGGAAGAGGGCCCCTCTGCCCTCTTGTCATCTACATTCACAGCCTGCCCAACAATGCCAGGCCTTAGATGCCCAAGATACCTAGTTAGCCCTAAACTGGGTCCTGGCTAGACTGCAGGCTTCAGCGCTCTCCTCCTCACTCTTTGTCCCACCTGTGAGCTCACTGGACCCATGGTGGCCCTTCTCCGTACACGTCCCCCACGTCCCTCGTTGGGGGGGCTGTATGCCACTGGGGCCCATCTTCTGCCGCCCCTTTGCGCTGTTTATGCCCTTCGTTCCCCACCTGGGGCACCTCCTCGAGCCCTCCGGAGCCCGTGATGATCCCACTTGGTCTGGAGTCTCAGTGGCGGCTGTTCCCTCCGGCTCCTCAGTAGTAGCCCTTAGTGTCTCACTCCTTCTGCTCTTCCTGGTCTTCAGAGCTGGGTCCTCGGTCTGAGCGAGTGGCAACAGCTTCCTTGCTGTCTGTGCTGCCACCAGCAGTGCTGTTCCTGTAGCGGGCTTTGCTGCACTCACCCGTGTTGGGAGAGGTAGCTTTCCACCCTTTTCCCCCTAGTCGGGGCTCTGGGAGAATCCTCCCTGCTAAGGTGCCTGCAGGTCTCTCCGTGCTTCCCCACCAGTGGCTTCTTTTATATCGACCGGCCAGCTCCTGCCGCTGACATTATCCACTGGCCGCAGCTGTATAAAGATGCGGCTAACGAGTTGCTCGGGTCTTGCCTCCAGTTTCGGCTTTGCCGCGGATCCTGCTACAGGTAAGAAATTTTTTATTTCTTTTCTTTAACTTTTGCTTTCTTTGGCGGGTTCCTGGCCCCAGGGTTCCCCCCTGGCTCCTCGGGGTCCACCCCTCTGTCTCTCCCCATGACATTGCCGATGTAAAAAAAAATATTTTACTATATTGGTAAGTGCAGCAAGGGGAAACTATAACACAATGTTTATGTGAGTACATCAAAGCAGAGTTACTTTATATGAGGTATTATGTTTCTATTTAAAGAGAAATAGTATTTTTTGTCCCCTACAGATTTTCGATTAATAGAAGATAGGCATCAAGAGACCAGTTCTTCCTCCAGTATGTCTGATTATACCAAAACCATCGGGCTCATCATATACTCAGTGTACTTTTTCAGTTAGAAAAACAAATAGGAAGTTTGGGTGCATTAAAATACAAATAAAACATACAATAATGGTTGAACAACAGTGAGCCCTTCTCTCATGTACTGTGTCCTATTTTATTTATTTTACCTTAAATAAATGAGAAGTGAGATTGAAATAGCCCAGAGAATGGCAACAAAGATGGTCAGAGGAACAATATAACTTATTTAAAAAGTTTATTTTATTTGGGAAGGAAAAGCGTTCTAGGCCTGCAACTTTTGAATCAAAGGTCTATTAAACCAGAATGGAGACCTCATTGAAATTCATTATACTCTGTGTTGGAACACAGCAGTCCACACACAGAAGGAAGTGGTAGGATGGAGGCAAGGCCTATGAGAGAAGTTGAAAAAAATATGTAAATTTTAGATCAAAAATCGTACAGATGTAGCCAAAATGAATTCTTTTTTTCTCTTTCCACAGTTCTAAATTACCAGAACCCATTGATAATACATGATAATATGAAGAGCCAATAATTTTATAACAAATAAAATGAAATGGAACCTGAAGCAGTGCCTGGCCAATCCATGGCATGAAAGACTATATATAAGAAATAGTGTTTATATTAAGCAAAATATTGGTATAATCAATTACAAATATTTACTTTAGATATTGATAACTGATAGATGATCCCTTTACTCTTTGTCTCGAAGTCTTTCAAATCTTTCTGCTATAACAATTTAAACCTTGCTAAGAAGACTGTATTCATTTTTAAGATGTAATACCATGGCTTTTGGAACTATTACACCTTTCGGAAGGGGAAAAGTCTGAAGTTACTTCGTAACTTTGTCTGTGAATGTGAATTTGCTACACCCAGTGTAACAGATTGTTCAGTGTTTTACACATAGTTTTATCAAATGAATGTAAAACCTTTCATTATGATTTGGTAGTGTATCATGCTGTCTGTGTACAAAAGTGAATTGTATAAAGCATAATGCAGTGGAAGATAGGCCCACAGTTTTCCAGTTTGTGAGGACATTGTTCAGCAAGCTATTGTGTTCTAGTTCAGTGAAAATTTTGCACCTAGAACTTCTTCTAACCTTTCCTGTATGATTTCATGCTACAGATTTAATGAAACAGTATACATGTCCTCACAATTCTCCTGCACCCTTGTGTTCTTTATAAATAGTCTTAAAGAAGACTCAGTGTTTAACAACAAATTATAGATCCAGATGCTCAGCAAATGTTTCATTTATAGATAAATATTGCTGGTCTTAGTTTTGAAAAGTTGTCTGGAATAAAAACAGGCTCAGGGGTTCCTGTCATTTCTGTGTAAATGAATGGGATCTCACTGAGGCTATTATTGCTGACATCTTCTGAAGTGATTGTACATCTGGAACTATAATAAAATGCCAGTACATTAGGGATAGATAGTTAGCTGTGCTAGTCTACAGTCAGGCAGAAGGAAGGCAGAGTTGCCCTTTATAGACTAACTAATTCAGAGATGCATAAGGTTTTGTAAGCAATATCTTGTTTTGGCAGATGCTATGAAAGGACTTTCAGGGAGCAGACTGTCAAATAGAAAGAATTATTTAAATATAAAGGATAGGGAAGGGGAGAGAAAAGGTGAGAGGGCATACCTGAAAGGCAGAGGTGGGTTGAAGAGAGAAAAAGTGAGAGGGCATACCTGAAAGGCAGAGGTGGGTTGAAGAGAAAAACAGTTTCCCCTGAGGGATTAGAGGTAATTAATGATGTGTCTGGGGTGTTCAGTTTGGGGGCTATAGATGAACAGAGGGATTGTGTTGTCCTAGTTTCAGGGTTGATATTGTAGCAAATCAGAACAGGATCTCAGTCTTGCTCTGCCAACACCCATTTTAAGATAAACCTGTCTCGGCTTACAGTAAGTCTCCTGCAACCTGAAATGATGTCTCTCCAACAACAGATTACCTAACTTGTATTCTCACTGAGGTACCAGGCCTTGCAATGGCCCTAGATGCCAGCTGTGCCCCCTCAACACAGACCACATCATAACTGAATCAAACAATATGAATTCTAACATCTACGGTTCATTCACCTTCTTTTACCAGTGTTTCATACCCCTGCATACCTTGCCTGTCTCTTTTTTATGTTGGGTAGATGAAGTGATCCCTATGGGAAAGAATGAATAGACACTGAATGAATCATAGAAAATTAGGGCTGGAAGAAACCTCAGGAGGTCATCTAGTCCAAATCCTGCTCAAAGCAGGACCATCCCCAATTAGATCATGCCAGCCAAGGCTTTGTCTAGCTGGGTCTTAAAAACTTCCAAGAATGGAAATTACACCATCTCTCTGGGTAGCCTGTTCCAGTGTTTTACTACCCCTTAGTGAGAAAATTCTTCCTAATATCTAACCTAAACTTCCCTTGCTGCAACTTGAGACAGTTGCTCCTTGTTCTGTCATATACCACCACTGAGAACAGTCTAGCTCCATCCTCTTTTGAACCCTTCTTCAGGTATTTGAAGGCTGCTATTAAATCCCCTCTTAGTCTTCTCGAGACTAAATAAGCCCAGTTCCCTCAGCCTCTCCTCATAAGTCTTGTGTCTGAGCCCTCTCACCGTTCTGCCAACTGCTGGCCCACCACTGGCCTTTCTCCAGTTTGTCCACATCCTTTTTGGGGGTCCCAAAACTGAACACAGTACTCCACATGTGGTCTCACTGGTGCTGAATAGAGTGGAATAATCACTTCCCTTGCCCTGCTGGCAACAGTTTTACCAATGCAGCCCAGTATGCCATTAGCCTTCTTGGCAACAGAGGCACACTTTTGGCTCATATTCTGCTTATTGGCCACTGTAACCCCCAGGTCCCTTTTTGCAGACCTGATGCCCAACAGTCAGCCCCCAGCCTGTACTAGTACATGGTATTGTTCCATCCTAAGTGCAAGACTTGGCACTTGTCCTTCTGGAACATCATGAGACCAATGCTTCAGCCAGTTTTCTGTCCACCTAATGGTCCAGTCTTCCAGCCCATACTTCCTTAGCTTGTCTGTGAGAGTGTTGTGTGAGACCATATACAAAGCCTTGCTAAATTCAAGGTACACCACATCCACCTGTCTCCCTGCTTTCACAGTCAGTCATCTTATCATGGAAGGCAATCAGGTTGGTCAGGCATACCTTGCCATTGGTGAACCCATGCTGACTGCTCCTAATCACCATCTTTTCCTCAAATGCTTAGAAATGGACTCGTTGAGAATCTGCTCCATCATTTTTCTAGGGACTGAGCTGAGGCTGACTAGTCTGTAGTTCCCTGGATCCTCGTTTTCTCCTTTCTTAAATATGGATACTATGCTTGCCCTTTTCTAATCATCCAAGACCTCTCGTGATTGCCATGTGTTTTCAAAGATGGTGGCCAGTGGCTCTGTAATCACATCAGCCAACTCCCTCAGAATGCTTGGGTGCATTCCATCCAGGCCCATCGGCTTGTACACATCCAGCTTTTCTAAATAGTCCCTAACCTGTTTCATAGTTTCTAGGGTCAGAAGGGACCTGAGCAGATCATCGAGTCCGCCCCCCTCCTATGGCAGGAAAGAGTACTGGGGTCAAATGACCCCAGCAAGGTGTACATCTAGCCTCCTCTTAAAGACCTCCAGGGTAAGAGCCACTCAACAGGCCTGTCTCCTGCTTCATACTGGAGCTCTGAGCAGTCATATGGCTCTTTTACATAAAGTGCAACTTCTCTTTTTCTTCCCTATCTGCCCTTCCTGAACATTTTGTACCTATCCATGACTGTGCTCCAGTCGTGTGAGCTCCCACCAAGTCTCTCTCCCATGTTTGTAAGCAGCAGATCAAGAAAAGCACAGCCCCTAGTTGGTCACTCCAACACTTGCACCAGGAAGTTGTCCCCAACACTCTCTAAAACTTCCTGGATTTCCTGTGTACTGCTGTATTGCCCTCCCAGCAGATATCAGGGTGATTGAAGTCTCCCATGACAACCAGGACTTGTGATCAGGAAATTTCCACCAGCTGTTTGAAGCAAGCCTCATCCCCCACTTCCTCCTGGTCTGGTGGTTTATAGTAGACCTCCACCACAGCATCACCCTTGTTGCTCTCTCTTCTGACTCTAACCCAGAGAGTTTCAACAAGCCTATCTCCAGTTTCATACTGGAGCTCTGAGGAGTCATGGTTCTTTTACATAAAGCTCAACTCCTCCTTCTGTTCTCCCCTGTCTGTCCTTCCTGAACAGTTTATACCCATCCATTACAGTGCTCCAGTCATGCAAGCTATCCCATGAAGTCTCTTATTCCAATCACATCATAGTTCTGTGACTGTGCAAGGACTTCCAATTCTTCCTGTTGGTTTTCCAGGATCTGTGCATTTGTGTACAGGCAGGTAACTAGTTGATTGTCCTGATTTCTCAAGAAGAATGAGAACACATCCCCTGTTCTGACATCAAGTCCAGAAATACGCAAAGGTGTATAACAGACATTTTAACTATCCTGGACATTTCATTGCTGATCTCAGAGTAGCTGTTCTTAAACACCAAATCTTCAAAAACTGACTTGAACACAAAATTCTTGGACAACAGGTCACCAACACACTGGATTATGTTAAATATGTTCTAAACAGAGATTACAGTTAATTATCTCAGTACTTGGATTAGTGTTTATAATCCCTATGTCCCCTTAGATTTCCTGAATTTTTTTTTCTCTTCAACCTACATTTCCTTCTCAGGAGTGGCCACTTGTCTTTCCTTCCCACTTCCCTATCCTTTGGATTTAAGTCACTTGTATGTGAACATCTGCTCTCTACAAGTCCTTTTATAGCATCTGATGAAGTGAACTGCTGCTTACAAAACCTTATGCAAACTTATGCATCTCTGAATTAGTTCAGCATTACATTTAGACTGTACTAAAAGCATTTAAAGTGCACGAATGCACATGAAAACTTGTTGACTCATGCTAACTGCCCTCTGAGCATCATAAAGTTATGCCACTTCAGGCGAGAGTTAACTCTGGGTCATGCTACCTAGCTTATGTTAGGGTAATTTCAGACTGCTCCATGTAGCAATATGCAGTCCCGCAGCATCCCAGAATACACCACTCCCCATGTCCTGCCTCAACCCAGAGCAGGGATATAGCCTATGTATCCTGGCTCCCAGCCACAAACCTGCTTACCAACCCTCTGGTGGCAAGTCAAAGAGTTGCAGTCAAGACATGTTATTAACCCTTTTTCTGTGACTGCTCACAGCACATTCTAACTTTAACAGTATTTAACATCCTACAGAGTTAGTTTGGCTTAACTGTATTGTGTGACTTCATTCTAAGGTGCAACCCTACCCTGCTTTCTGAAGTACTAGGGATGTGATCAATAGAGTTTTTGGAGCCTTAGAAATGTTTTCCCAGTTTAATACACAGACCGTTTTAAACAGTTCATAAAACATTTGAAAAGGAAAGGCGAGGTATGAATTGCCTCCAAAATGTTATCAAACCAAGGAAATATATCAATTCTAATACATCTTAAACTAGTGTTAGTTCAGCTAGTTCTGACCTTTTGTAGATCTTTCCTCATTCCCTTCCATCTTATGCCATAAAAATAGTTGGGTTTGTAACAGATATATTTTTCCCCATTTAATTTTAGTTCATTTGTTGCAAATGCCTTCAGACGATAACATTTAATTTGACCTTCCACTGTATTCTACTTCAGATTCTGAAGGGAAGCAATTAAAACCCAATATTTTCTGAATAGCATTATAGAAGTTGTCAGTTGGGCATATTCAGGATGGAACAGAACTAATCCAAATGAAGAGTTGGTGGCCAAATCCTATTGAAAATCCTATAAGATACTTACTTGCATCTTTAGGAACCTAAGTATTTTTGATAATCTGCTCCTTGGTGTTTTCCATTTTCAAAGCTCTATATAAAAATCTATACCTCTTTGGACACCCTAAAGTACTTGCTATTAATATAAAAATGTGTACAGAAATTAAAATTTGACCATCACATTTTTTGCAATGCCCCCTTTAAATTCTAGCTATTCTTGGGATATGATATATAGCATTATGTCATAAAAATAACATATGATGTCAGAATAACACCTATAAATATTTCCAAAATAATACCTATGTTAAAGCAAAGGAATACTTAAAAACATTAAAAGGGAAGTATTTAATATAAAGCGTAGATATTTTACTGTGATTAGGAATCTACCTAAATCGCAACAGAAGTGTGCTTCATTGGGGTGTCTCAGGCAATCAGCAATGGGAGGCAAAAACCATGTCATATTTAAAACCGTGATTTTTGCCTCCTTGGCACTCAAGAGCAAGCAGTGAGTGACAGGGCCACTGGGGTTACTAGGGCAATAACCAGCGGGGGAAGGAGGGGCGGTACATAATGAAAAGGGCAAGATTAAAGGAGCCACTGTGAAATACATTTCTGCTGCAGAAATGGGATGTTTTAGGTAGATCCCCAACTATGATATATATCTAAGGTTTGAAGACTGTATAGGTAACAGGGTGTTCTTGGGGCCGGTCTGTCATTGTTCCGCCCACCTGTTTCTGGGCCAACTGCCCACCTCCTGGCCTGCTATACCTTGATTATACATAATTATAGTGTTAATTAGGTGGGAGGCTGCCCATTCTTGCCCTGATGCCAGGGGGCACTATCTGTGGCTCCATTACTTCCCTACATCGCAGCTCAAGCCTCGCAGATGGCATCCAGATGACATAATGCTCTCAGCTTACAGCTGGATCAAACTTAGCCCTCATTGTCAGGCCTCAAACACACACACATTCATACCACTCTCCTCTCACTGGGGTAGTGACTTAATGCAGGAGATATATGGTCCCACTAGGGGGAAATGCCTTATTGGACTTGGTGTTGGCTACGGGAGAGGACCTGGTAAGACAGCTGCAGATTGGTGGTCACCTTGGGGACAGAGACTGCCAATCGATCAAACTCACCATACGGCGTAGGGTATGGTGAGTAGGGTGGAAGTGCTTGACTTTAGAAAGGCTAACTTCAGTGTTCTTGGAAGTCTAGTCAATGATGCACTGCAGGAGAAGAGTATCGGCAAGATGGGAGTCGAGGAATAGTGGTCATTCCTAAAGGAAGCGCTCCTTCGGACACAGAGGGAGACTATCCCAGTACAAGGGAAAAGGGGGGAAAGGAGCTAAAAAAACTTCCTTGGCTAAACAGGGAAATTCAGGGGAGTCTAAGGGCAAAAAAGAAGGCATTTAGGCGGTGGAAGCATGGGGAAGCTACCAAGGCGGAGTATACCTACTTGGCTTGCACTTGCAGGGAGGCAGTTAGAAAGGCCAAAGCAACTACAGAGCTGAGGCTGGCAACACAAAGACAACAAAAAGTCTTTTTTTAGCTATGTAGGGAGTAAAAGGAAGGTGCAGGGCAACATAGGACCACTACTGAACAAGGAGGAGCAATTAGTTACAGACAGGGGGGACAAGGCTGAGCTATTCAATGAGTTTTTTGCCTCAGTGTTCCTGAACAGGTGTGAAGATAAGTCTCCTAATTGGATCTTAGATGGGCATCAGTCTACCAACTGTTGATACTGACTTGGTGCAGAGTCACTTGGATGGACTGGATGTGTTCAAGTCAGCATGCTTGGATGAGCTGCATCTGAGGTTACTGAAGGAATTAGCCAGTGTCATAGCAGAACCACTGGGCACAGCTGTTTGAGTGCTCGTGGCACTCGGGTCAGGTCCCGGAGGACTGGAAAAGGGCCAATGTGGCAATGTGGTCCCTATTTTCAAGAAGGGGAGGAAAGATGATCCAGGTAATTATAGGACAGTCAGTCTGAACTCCACCCTTGGAAAGGTCTTTGAAAAGATTATGAAGGATCATATTTGTGGGAGTCCAGAGGGAAAAATAATGCAGCAGGGAAACCAGCATGGATTTGTAGCAGGTAGCTCATGCCTGACCAATCTGGTTTTGTTTTATGACAGGGTCACAAAATGCTTAGACCAGACTTGTCCAACATACAGCCCATGGGTCGCTATGCAGCCTTCCAAGCTGTTTTCTGAACAGTGGACTCCAAGATGAACATGAGTTGTCAGTGTGACAAAATCATCAGCAAAGCTAACAGCATGTTATCATGCATCAGCAATGCATGACAAATAGATCCACAGAGGTGATACTTCCTCTCTTATGTGGCATTGGTCAGACTGCAGTTGGAGTACTGTGTCCAGTTTTGGATGTCATACTTCAAGAAGGATGTTGATAGACTCAAGAGGGTCCAGAGGAGGTCCACTCATATGGTTAGGGGCTTACAGGACAAGTACCATGAGGAGGGACTGAGGGACCTGGACCTCTTCAGCCTTTGCAAGAGAAGGCCGAGAGGTGATCTTGTGGCCACCTACAAATTCATTAGGGGGACACAGCAAGGGATCAGAGATGCTCTGTTCACTGGGGAGCGTCTTGGGTAACAAGCAACAATGGTCACAAACTGAGGGAGAGCAGATTTAGGCTAGATATCAAGAAAAACTTCACGGTAAGGGTGGCCAAAATTCCCTTCCCCCTCCTGGGGTAACTCTCTACACTCACACACTTACATAATGGGCTCCCAGTCCTCTGGTATCCTCCTCACTGGGGCTCCTAATCTCTTACCCCTCACTGGGGCCATGGGGCTTCCCTCCCCGTTGGGGGCTCAGGTGGCCGTAGCTGTGCCTGGCCCTGTCTGAGTCTTACACTCTCCTTGGGCTTAGGTGGTCATAGCCATGGTCATAGCCCCTTGTACCCACAGTATTGTGGGGGCTAGGGGTTAAGGCACCCTGACCTGCCTTTCACCAGGGTGGTAACTGGCCTGGTATTGCCTGGGGGCTTCCGCACCACTCGGAGTCCCACTAGGTCACCCACTCCTGGCAGGGTGTAGTTTTAGGTCCTGCCCAGGACCAGGAGCTTCCAAACCATCCCTTTAAGCTCCTGCCCTTGCCTCTAAGATGTTGCATTCAGCCTTGCAGCCAGGCAGTGTTTCTGCCTGGCCTGCCACTGGCAAACTACTGTGTTTATATAGGCAGCCAGAGTTCTAAAATGGCCACCATAATCAAGCACCTGCTGGCTGTTTGGCTCAGCCCTTAAAGTGGCAGGCACCACCAGTGCCCTGCCACAGTATAATTAGCAAGAACCATGTGCTTATGTTCTTACCAGTGAATTAGAGTACTATAGTAAAGCTTACTATTATTTTCTGGAGTCCATGAAAATATTTAACAAGTGTTACACATGTTTTGTTTTTAATCATTTCCTTAATGCATAAAGATCTTCTTGTATAGATATATTAAATAACCTATTAATTGGTTGGAAGAAAACAAAAACTACCGTGGACTTATCTTAGACCTGACCAATCATTGTTACTCCAAATTTACTCTGGTGTAACTCTACTGACGTGAATAGGAATACATATACGTAAAGCTTTACCATTAGCATTACATAATCCATTCACTAGATTCTCATTATGCATAATTAGGATACCCCAGACCCAAAAGGATTCTTGTACCTAATTATTTGCTGAGTATTTTCTATGTGCTTGGGTCTAAACAAAGAGGAAGTGTGACAGAGACAGGGACCCAGCCCCTACCACACTCTTGTGGAAACAGCCCTGTGAGCAGGGCAACTCACCTGGCCTGGTCTGGACAACAGGTGCAGATCAGCTGCCTGCAATTCCGGGATCATGGAAACCTGCACTCTGGAGAACCAGCCTTGATTGGCCTGTGGCAGGTGGTAGTCTGTTTAAAAGGCAAATGCCAAGGGCATGTCATTCAGTGTTCCCAGGTGAAAGGCACCGGAGCCTGAAGGAAGGGAGAGCCCCAAAGAGAAATGCTCCCCAGCCAGCCGTCAGAAGCTGCTGGGAACCGGACCTCCCCAAGTGAGGCTTACCCTTCCCAGGGAGATAAGTAAACCAGGATGTGCTGGGGAAATGACACAGAGGGTCGTTCCCATAGAATACCAAGCTGGGAACCTGGGGAAGGAGAACCCTGTGAGTCATGATGGGCTTAACACCAGCAGGGTGAAGGAGAGATAGAAAGAAAGAGAGTTGGCTCCACAGAAGAGAGGGAAGTGAGAGGGAAACTGAAGCAGCTGACCTAATGGAAAGGGTTAACCTGTACTGCTGGTTAGGGGAACCGAGCAGAGGCACAGAGTCTATGGCAGAGCATACCTGGGAGGAGGGAGAAGGACTCTGAGGGACTTACTGGTGAACATAAGTCTCTAAAGTAAGAACCAGGTTTAGAGCCATGGCTAAGAGGTTTTTTTTGTGGGTTTAAGTTTGTCCTACTGGAGATGAATCCTAAGGGGGGAGCATGAAAAGGAGAAAATTCTTCCCCAAAGATTTGTGTTATAGTTAAGGAAAAAGCAGGACCAGATTCCCAAAAAGGGAACAACTGGGAAAGCTAGGGTCAAATATGGTGACCTGCATAGGAATATCTCCAAGGGATCTTGGAGAAATAAAGCATGTATGATTTGAGGAACTTATCCCTAGAGTGATTGAACTGGTGAAGAGATAGAACCAGCTGCTGGGAACAGAAGACCGAGAGAGAGACCTGGACAAGCTCTGCCCAGCATCCACAGAGCACAGTGACCATCCACCCGATAGGAAAGGGGCAGGATAAAGGGCAGGTTAGAACCCTGCAGAAGATCTGCAATGAGGCCAGATGGACAACTAAGCCAGAACATCCATCCTCCTGGACATATTTACCATCAAGACATGGCAGGAGAGTGTAGAGGATATATACAGTGCAGTCCCAGTAACTCGGCATGGCTCCAAAGTGAGAGAATATGACTTGCTGACAGGAAGACACAGGTATAAAAAGTTCTGGCATTTAATCTAAATGATAACCACAATTCTGAAAACTTAATCTAAGTTAAACAATCAAATTAAACTGTATATAATAAACTGATTGAGGGGTCTCTTGTAGATATCTCAACTAGCATTTCTAATAAACACAAAAAGTAACTGAGTCTAATCTTCGTTATAACATAAAATATTTTCAGAAGTATATGAAAAGGGTAGAGATTATTTGGCAGCAAAAGAGAGATCTTTATGCCTTTTAATATATCAAACAGTGATATGTTAGAAGGCATGAATTTGAGTGAAATAGAAAGATACAGAGAAGTACTTAGAAGAAACTGGTGAGGAAGGTAAAGAGGAAGACAAGATGAAAAGGTAACAGAGAAGTAGTAGGACTGGAATTGTGGAGGACCTTGGTGCTGTGGCTAAAAAGCCTGGATTTGAATACTAATTCAGTTAATTTTGTATCCTTTTTATTTAAAAAAATCTTCTTCAATTATGAAAAGTCATAAAGCTGAGGAAACATCAAAAACTGTTATGATTGTAAACTTAACCTGTAAAATTCAGGAAGTGTTTTTGCTAATTAGGCTTACCCCAAAGTATAAAAGTTAAGATGGCCTATTTCAGGCTTCTTATGGACTTCTTTAGTCAAAATATGAATAATAGTTTGAAAACTCTGATTATTTTTATTACACTAGCTAAGTACTGTATAAAGAGTCAGAAATAGTTGTTGCCCCAAGGGAGTTAGGCCCAATCTGCAAAAGAATTTAGGTGTCTAAAGTAAGGCATAGGCAGAATGCAGGTGTTTAAACAAAGGGATTAAACTATAAAACCCCAATCTAAAACCATTAGCACCTGAAAATTCATGAGGCACCTAAGGTTTTGCCTGTAAAGTTCTCTGGATGACCAGAGCTCTGATGGAAATCAGATCTAAATGCCTAAACCTGTTTGGGATTTACTAAGGCATACCTGTGCTTATGTCTTTTGAGGGGCCTGATTGGATAGGTGACCTCAGACCATGCCTAATAATTATAAACAGCCATAACATTTGTTATGGTACAGAACACAGCATATTACCATGTTTTCATTTTTTTTTAAATGGTGGTGATGGTATGGGAATTCAAAACTATAGCTCCCGCTTCCCAAGAGAGTGCCGTTATAGGTTATAAAATATCTGGGTGAAGGCACTCTTTACCTTTCCTGTTGAATGTGGTTCTTGTGTTTTCTGGATGAGTAATTTAAACTGTTATATAAAATCTGGGCACCCCCTCTTCCTTCAACCAGGAGCAAAGAAAAGAGTGAGCCAGCTATCCACACCCACAGGGATTACTTGGATATCTGAGTCTAGGGTAGGGGAGGAGCTCTGAACCCCGTTCTCACTGAGGTGCCTGTTTGTACCCCTAAGTGAAGTGCCTGAGCTAAGGAGAGAGGCAGGATTTCAAATATACCTGTCTATTTGGCAGTTGTTACTAAAGCTTCCCACTCCATGTTCTCGCAACTGTAAATCCTGTTCCTATGTGCTTTGTTCTCTTTGTACCTGACATTGGGAATTTAGATGTCCAATTTGAAGTTGTAAATGCCACTTTTGCTACAAACAGATGTTATCCATGATCTGGAGTGATTGGAAATTGAACTAAACCCATAACCATACAGAAGTTTGGGGCACATAGTGTGGTCTATAACTGGTGGAACCCAGTCTAAAATAGTCCTGGATTGACGTGCACTCAAACTTATTCAAATTAGGTTAGTCCAGTACATCAAATTTCTCTACAAGATCCTCTATCAAATCATGTTAGGTTGCTGTTCACTGGCATTCCAGGCCCTTTGCAGCCCTCTGTTCCCCCTCACCTCATAGGGAGGCATGATTGGCTGCTCTGACTGACTGCCCAGCCAACCCACTCCAGACTCTCACAGAGAGGAATCAGAACAGTGGCTAACAGTGGTGGGGGAGGGGTACTTTGCCATGGCCTGCAGCTCAGTCAGGCTCCTTGGGTCTACACCCACTTGTGGGGGGGAAGGGGGTTCCTGATTGGGGGTACAGAGCCCACCCCAGATCCCCAATACCATCACAAGCAGGTCCATTGCCAGGTAGCAGACCCAGCTTCAGATGCCTGTGACTGATGCTATGAGGAGTGGGGCGGGTTGCTCCACCATGCCCTGCAGCTTGGTTGGGCTCCTTGGGTCTGCACCTGCTCATGAGGAGTGTGGGGAACTTTGGGTGGGGGTGCAGGAGCCCACACAGGTACCCCCATGTCTCTGCAAGCAGGCATAGCACCAGGGAGCAGACCCAGTTGCAGAGGATGGGCAAGCATGGTTGTCTTCACTGCTTGCCTGCAGTTGACAGTGCCAGCAGTGGGAAGAGGCAGGCTTGTCTGTGCCTGGCAGTCAATCAGGTGTGGCCTGAAAGCTGGGTTGTGCTCAGCAAACTCCAGCAGCCTGGGGAGCCCGTGGGTACACTGAGAGCTGTGTAGGAGCTAATCTGCTGGCTTTGGCCAGTGCTGGCTTGAAGGGCAAATGTGTTCTGTGAGCTCCCAAACTAACCTACACCGCTTGTAGAAACCCATGTAATGATCAATTCCACCTTGGGCTTTTTGGATGTCTATATGTAGCCTCTAAGAGCTGTGTGTCTAGATGTGAGATGTGGTGATGCTGAGCATGACCTTCCCTAAACCCCTTTGTGGATTTGGGGTGCAAGGTACAAAGAAAGAAGAGAGAGAATGTGAAGAGGAACAAAGGGCCTCCAAAGAGTTGGTCGGACTGCTCTCAGTCAGAAAGCAGGTCAGTGACAAACTAGGGATAGACCCAAAGACCCCTGCCTCCAGTCCAATGTCATGTATACTAGCCTTTGCTGTCTGCAGCTCATTTAGTGAGTACAGAAATATAATATGAGCATTTATAATAATTTTACATCTATCAGTTAAGTATGAAAAATTAGTTTCAGGCCTTCGTTATTCCAGGAACTAATTGGAAAATTATCATATAAATCTTGGGGTTCTGATAATTTTACAAAACACTCTTCTCTGTTTGATTTTTTTTTTTTGTAAGTATCCAATGATGCATAGTTTTGGCATCACAGTTAGCTGTGTAAAATCTCTTTATACCTGTATTAAGAGTAAATAGATAAACAGATAGTCTGATGAGTGCAGAATTACAACATAGTGAGAAATAGTTGCTTTATGTGAGGAAACGTGACCAAGACTTGTATTTTATGCCCAAAGTAAAGTGTAATGCACTACTCATAACTGTATAAGTCAATGAAAACATTTCCTAAGAGGTTCCTTTGGTAAGAACATACAGTATAAAAGAAAACTCAATTTGATCCAATATCCCTCCATTAATCAGAGCTGTTTTGCAGTTGTTCTTTACAGTTATTCTCAAGGCACAATAGGATAGTTAAAATGCAATTTACCAGGCAAATCTAGCTGCACAAAATGATTGTTTTGTTTTTCCCCCTAACATAAATAAAAGTGCATTTTAATGATTTGATGGAGCTGTTATTAAGTGCTTTCAAAGCATTCCAGAAATAAAATGCTAATAGGTTTCAATATGAATTTTCAAACAAATATCTATTAAATGACTTATCTTAGTTGTTTCCATTAGTTGCAGGTTGTAAAGTCAGGTCTAACTATCAAGTAATTTTTCAGTCCCCTTAAATCCACCACCCTTTTTAAATTGACTTTGCATTCAGTGATTTGTATGAACATTAGTGAAGAAGTAAAATAATCAAAATTCAGCATTATTGATGGAGATTTTTTTCTGTATTGATCATGTGTAAAATAAGCACTAGTGCATTAGACACAGATCTTTAAAATTTGTAGTCCACTGTCTTGTCAAGATCATTCCTGCTCTAAATACTGGTAAATGTTTTAGAATGGAGCTTCATAAACAGTGCAGGTTCCTCCTTGTTCTTGTCCTTTACAAAAAGAAATCATGAGGAAGTGAAATGGAAAATGAAAAATCTGAAGCCCTAATTAATCTTTTATATCAATCAGCCCAACTTTTTCACATATCTAATTTTGAATTTTTTGAATAACCTAAATTTTAAATAAAATGAAGAAAAACATCAATATTTTCCTTCCAGGATAGTAGTACAGGTGAATTTATCAGACCCTCCATGGCATATGCTAATATCTATTTCTTTGGCTCACCCACCAAGTGATTTGACCAGCTAATATTGCAGAACAGCTTGTTATTTCCCCAAGCTCATCATTAGTCTTGATAAAAAATTATAAAATAAATTATGGTGTATTTTGTGACCTGAAAACCACTAAGTTTACTTTGTATAGTCTGTGAATGATGTACTAGTAAATTCATATTTTTCTGGAAG
The DNA here is from genome assembly GCF_001723895.1 of Crocodylus porosus. NCBI lineage: Eukaryota > Metazoa > Chordata > Crocodylia > Crocodylidae > Crocodylus > Crocodylus porosus. The sequence goes on from NW_017728943.1 coordinate 110,032,740, forward strand.
TGATGCACACTGGGTGTATTTTTAAAATCCAAGCAGTGTGGGCAATAGCACAGTATGTCACCTGATTCAACTCTGCCAGCAGATTACAATTATGAATTGCAGTTGTCCTAATATTCCAGTAATGGTACCTTTTTAAAACCATGGTTACAAGAATATTTTAAATTCATATATAAAGGACTGAGGTTACCATACTATTCCACTTACCATAGCTTTTAAGGGTGTATCTTCAGCTGTTGTCAATGTCAACTTCTGATAATAAAAAAAAAAAAAAAAAAAATAACATACATAAAACCCTACACAGTTCAAAGAGGAATGTGACATGCTTTATCACATGTCTACATGGTTTAGTAGAAAAAATATAAATTCTGAAGTTTACTAACCTTAGGTACTGTATTGTGTACTAAGGGAAACTGGAGAATCTCCACTGGAATTTTTCAGGAAGAGGCTCGACAGGCATCTTTGGGTTGGTTGAGGAATAGTGAATGCTGCATCTGTGCAGAGTATTGGATTAGATCTTCTTTTAAATCACCTTCATATTATTTATGATCCTGTTAAAGGCAACATAGACTTTTCTCAGGTTATTTTTTGAGAAGGCTGTTTCTACTGATAACATTTAATTTTAACTTAGTTTACTTAACACTGACTTCAGTGCTAGTTGTGAGTATACAGACATTTGTGTTCATGAAGGAATGAATGATTTGTTTCCCATTAAAAATAAGTTTTCAGCTGGCCGTTTTCTTGCATTTTACACACAGAGTGTTGCAGACAAATGCTTTGTAAAAGTGATAAAAATTTGCTGAAAGTTCTGTTGCGTACATAAGCAAGAGAGACGCAGAGCATGGGAGCATGAGAAATGAGCAAAAAACTGAGGTACGACAGTTCCTGAGAGTTGGTGTCATTTCAGATACTGCTTTTATGGTCTGGAGTAAGTCACTGAAATTATCTTCCTTGTGTATGCTACTTATAAAATGAGGAAGATACCTACTTACCTACTTTAATGGGTTGAGGATTAATTAGCTGACACTAATAGCACTTTAGGGAGGAAATACTCCACATAGGGTGCATCCTCACGAGGAGCAGGAACAAGTCTTCCCTGAGGACAGCTAGCAGTGGCACATATTTGTGCTGCTGCCAGTTCTACCTGGGGAATACCCTGGCACGTACACTCCTGTGTTCGACAAGTTACCCTTGGTGGGGTAGGGGAGGATGGGGCCAGCACCTGGGCTGGCCTCAGCAGCCTTACCTGGGGCCTGGAGGGCCTTCTGGGGTTCCAGCGGTGGCAATCCCGGTGCATGGAGCCTGGCTGGTAGCCAAAGCGTAGCTCTGGCCAGCCAGGCTCCAGTTTAGCGTGGTACACACTGCTGCTACATGCACCACCCTGCCTTTTTTGACACAGTTGTTTTTGACAGTGGGATCTCCTGATGTCAGAAAAACTCAGCACAATGCAAATTAGTAGCATGTCAGATGCCTGCATATGTAGTGTATGTGGTTCGTGGCACTGCAAATGGGGCTGAGGCACCGCAAACTGCACGTGTGCACTCATTTCAATGTGCCCATAAGTGGTAAATGTTTGTTTGTTTATTTACTTAATATTTAATTTCTTTAGATTTGAATCCTGCCCTCTGAATGATCTAATA
>NW_017728943.1:110034856-110078302 GCF_001723895.1 Crocodylus porosus
TTTTTTTTTTGTAAATGATGTTATCCTCTAAATTTTAAGTTTTGTTGGTACCTGTGTTATGTAGTAGTTTACAGTTTAGAATCTTTTTTTCTACTGGCTTCTCAGGGGTTTATTCAAATATCATTTTGATCACGAATGAAAATGAGCTAGTGTTCTCAGCATATTTTCAGTGAATATTTTCAGCGTAGTACAGTACCTACTAAAATCAATGGACAGAGCCCCACTGCCTTGCACCAGGCATTATGCCGGACTGTGATTATCCAGCACACAGTTCATTAATGAGTGCAAGGAATTGTTTCTCATCATACTTAGCAGTTCAGGGATGAATTGATTTGATGTTCAGACACCAAAATGACAGTTTGGTGGAGTTTTGTTGTTTTTATTTACTGAACTTCGTTCACAGCATGGCTGTTTATGGCTGTTTCAGGTGCATGAAATTTATCCATACCCCTAATTTTAAAATGAAAATATGTGTAGATGATTATGGGATCTTTGTCTCAAATTCTGATAGAGGGGAAGTAATTTCTATTTTAAAATATATAGGAGGTATTCAGACACTTTACTTGTCATAATTAGGGATCTACTTAATTCACAATTTCGCAGAAACCGTGAAATCTGCAACTGTCCGCAAAATCAACTTAAAAAGAGAAACTTAATAAAAGTAAAATGCTTGCTCCTCAGTGGGAATCAGCATTCCTCAGAGCCTGCCCAGGAGGGGAAGGCACAGGCTGGCAGGGCAGCGGAAAGGGTAGCCAGCAGCCAAGATGGCAGCCCCCCATTGATCCCTCTTCTTCTCCAGGGTCTCTCTGCCAATCAGCGGCAAGAGGAAGGGCCTCCAGGAAATGCCCGTGAAATTAGCTCTTTGTGCTACAATCAAGCTGCAAAAATTCCTATGTCTCGCTGTGAATTAAGTAGGTCGCTAGTCATAATGAGTCCTGTCTTCTTAAAAGTCTTCAGTAAATACCTGGCAGCAGCACAAGGTCAGTTATTTTGTGGCAAACTCATTTTGCTCGTCTTTCAAGAAACCCAATAATATAACTAATTGTGCTATATATTTGAGTTTTCCACATGGGCAAAGAATAGAAATACTGTGTATTAATGTAAACTGTGGTATAATGTTCCTTCCATCAGTAGAATAAAAACAGATTTGAAGGAGAGGAAATATTTCCTGACTCCAAGTGCTTTAGCTGCAGGCTGATAAATAGTGCAGTTTGGAATCAATTTCAGCATTGATCTGAAAGATAATCCTCTTCACAACAACCACGTCCTGGGGTTTTTACTGTCAGGTGTGAAAATGAATGGCATGTTCTAAATAAAAAAAAGAAAAAGGAAAAAAAATGGGGCCTACAAGAAGAGGGGTAGTTATTTGTCTGTCACACATGAGCCAAAGCAGTGCAGAAATTTTCTTGGGAAAAAAATCATCTATACATGGAGGGGGTATTTATTTTAATTGCTAGAACGATGCTCTGAAATTGAAGAATCAATCATGTTTATTGTTATATGTCGGAAATTAAAAATATACAGTATACAATAATTTCACTTGCTGTGCAAGGAATCCATAGTACACTTCCAATCGATATTCTGTACTTCATGCTAGCCTGGTCATGTAGGGCACAGGGAGGGGAAAAAAGCTATGTATGTAGACTCAGCTGTTCAACTTGGAAGGCTTTCATTCTGTAAATGCTGTGCAACAAATAAGGATTACTGAAGGTGCCTGGGAGAATACATGATACTGGAAGGCAGCTAACACAATGCTTAACAATGTGTTTGAATAAAAAATGAAAATAAATTCACCTGTGTAACCCTGTCCTTTAAAAAAATAACAATAGAATGATACTATACTTAAGTGAAATGGAGGAAGGCTTTAAGTCATAGCTGCAATGTGCTAAAGCTCTCCATGCTCTCGAACACTTGTATATCTTAATTCAGGAGATTATGGTTTTATATCACAAGGAGTTTACAAGTGTAGAATCTAGGCTATTGCTTTGTTATATTGTTGTAGGTGTCTTCACCTCCCGCCTGATCACCAAGCTTTCTGACAGCCAATAGAGCCCCTCCTACCACCAGCCTTCTTTATTTCTCTTGCTGTCTCAACCTTAATTGAAATTTCCTTAGCCTTAAACACTAATTCTATAAGGTGACAACAGATAGTGATATAAGTATAAATACTCGCATGGAGTTTTTGGAGTGATACTAGACTTTTCAAAAAGTTATTTTCAAATGGAGAACAAATGTTTCTTTCTGCCAAGACCTTCCACTGTTTGGAACATATGCTTTGTCCCCCATGAATGACGAGCAAACTTATTGTGAAAATTATTGAGAGTGAAAAACTGAAAGGGAGGAAAGGGTGGCATCTAGGACACTACATCATTGAATTAATCAGAAGGACTTTTTCCTACTCCTTTATGTACTTTGAATAGTGGAAAACAGTGGGCAGCTTGTAAAAATGCTCTTATACACCAGTCAGATTTTTAGTGGTATAGACTGGAGTGGAAAGTATAAGAGGAACTCATTAACACAAGTTTGAATGAATAAACTACAGGAAATTAATGTATTGAGTTCCTATGAAATGTGAATTAGCTTAAGCAAGATGTATATGTGCATCTGTGTGTGTTTGAGTTTTTACACATAACTATGCATGCAGAACCAACAGAGGGCTGTTCTGACATTAGGTATGTTTATAAGACATTCATAACTTTGTACCTCAAAAGGGTTAGTTTGAGTACTGAAAGCAATCTAATTGTATGATTAGACTGCTTGGGTATTTTCACATGACACTGCATTGAGCTATGTAGACTTACCTACTAGGCCTGTGCTAAGCGGCTAATATTCGCTTTGGCTTTGGATTTGGATTCGGCTGATTTGGGGGACAGTGATTCGATTCAGTTATTCATTGCTTCAATTTAGGGCCCCTGTTTTGTCTACACACACCTGTAGTCGGCATGAATCAAATCTAGCATGCTCTCAAGTTGTGTGGACCCAAGGCACACCAAAAATTCCGTGTCCTACTTCAATTTTTGGAAAATCACAGTATCTGTGATATTTGAATAAAGTAATAGAAATTGCCACACCCACATTGACATAAAACTAGAGGGATAGTTAAAGAATGAGTACTAATCTGAATGTTTTCTGCCTGAGAGATAGTTAAAACCGCCTTTTAAAAAGGAATGTCAAAGCATGTTGCAAAATTGAAAAATTATAGAGGGTATGAAAGGACCATTTGCTGCACTGAAATTTGTCTCTTTAAGGAGAAAATGGGAATATGGTAGCTTGTTTAACAGTTCAGGTCAGAAAGTGCAAAATAACTAATGCAAATGAAACTGCTGAGGAATTTTTAGCCTGAAAGTAATTATTTCACTGGAATATGGCCAGGACAACAGACCATACAACTATAAGCTTGCAAACATCATGAGGTCTTTAATGGTCCTAATCTAATTTTCCAAGTCTCATCCAAGTATCGGGTACCTCCAGCAGCAGCATACCTATTGGGACCATTTTAGGAATATTGGATAAATTCTCACTATTTCTGAATCATTTTGAAGTTGCTTAGCTTTAAACCCAGCAGAGCTCAGCCTGATTTATAAGACAGCTCTTCAGTTTTAGGGATCATTATAGCTGGCCACAAACAAAAGTTTTCTTTTATTCTTTCTGTATTTAGAAGGGTCACTATTAAAAAGTCAGTATTTTCTGTCTGCTACCATGTATCAGTGTGTGAATCACACAGTTATTTTCCATAGGTATATGAGAAAATGTATGGACTGTTAATTGGTTATATATGGTAACTGTTGTCAAATGCTGACTTTTCAGTGAGGAGTTCTGCAGTTTAGGAACTCCAGAATACAGCTAATTTCACTTAAATCTCTATGCAAACATCACTGAGTCAAAATATATCTTGGCATAAACAGCATATGCTTAACTGTAGAGGCCAATAATTACTTTTAAGGGTGAGATGTAATGAAAACAATTTCGAAGAGATAGTGACTGTTAAATATATTAGTAGATGTAGCAGGCTATCATGCTTTTAGTATCCCATCAACTATGATAAAAACGTGTCATACTGAACAAATACAAAACTACTGAAATCAAATGTAATTACGTTTCAGATCTGCTAAAGCTTGCAGTGAAGATTTGTATTATCTGCATACTGTGTGTCTTGGCTTGCATGATGATATTGGGTTTTGATATTTATGCTAGCTTGAATTAATGCTGCTCTTTTTTATTGATTTAATTAATTATATGAATGTTGGATTCAATTATTATTTTTATTTGCTAGATCAATACAACTTGTACTAGTGCCTCTGAGTATGAATGCCATTTCTCATCAGCCTTACGCCAGTTCTATTGCATTTTAGGGCTTATTCAGAGGAAATTTAGTATACTTTTCCTTACAATTTACTGACATTTTCTGTCACTTAATTTTTTGCTTCATTTCAAGGCGTTACACTCCCATACCTATATCAGTCTGAACACATTTCTTTCTTTTGATAACTAATTTTGTATCATCCCTCAGTAACATGGAAAAGAGCGAAAAACTGAGGTGAGTGAGTTATGGTGGAGAAGAAGGGGTTGGCAGAAAAACAAGACCTGTAGGACCAGCTAAGTCAGTGAGCTAAAAATATGTCTTACTGTCTTACAAGCTTGAAAATACTGGAATACCTGTGTGCCAGATATTCACAGCTGTTTATGTGCCATTGCTGATCCATCTGCAGAGCAGAGACAGTATGCCAGTTGCTTGAAATAAATTGAAATGAGAGAGAATGATCTATTTGCACCATCAAACAATTATGATAACATACGGCTAAATCAGTGCTTTAAACCCCAGCTGTGCATTGGGTGCTGTAAAGCCATACCACCTAAACAGCAACTCTTGGAAAGCTTTGCATAGTGAGACATTGCAGAGATATAGTAACTCGGAGAGTCCTGGAGGCACAGCTTTCTGAAATAAAGTGCAGTATGCTCTCCCCTCTCTGTAAGCACAGGATTTAAACATTATGCTGAGTTCCTGCCAGTGAAACACAAGTTGGGCAGAGTTTCTGAGACCTCCACCTTTGCATTATCAGGCTTGTACTAGGTACATTACAGGAAATCTAGCTAGACACAGTTCATATCCTTTGTATATTACTCACACTTGCTTATGAATGAATTTCTATATGGGATAATAGAAATAAACATAAAGCTACAACCTGCTTTTGCCTTCTTTACATACGTATTACTGAAAACATGCTCATAATGGAGAGTTATGAGTTATCAGTCATGTAGCAAAACATTGCCAACATCCTTGTCTTTGGATCAATTGAAAAACGGAAGGAGAAGGTCTGCTTCATGCTTTGGCAGCAGTACAAAATGCTTATGAGAAAATTACTTGCCCAGTCTCTGGTAGTCATTATCTCTCAGGGCTAAAAATGTCCAAAGCTTTGTTGTTTAGTAGCTAAGGTATGTTTCACTGTTATATGTTGATATTTTAATTGTTGCCATTCTGCTTTTGGTTCTGATTATTGGAACACTTTCTCTCTCTCCTTCCACCCCTCTAAATTTATAAATATTGTGTATGGAGATTACCATTAAGAGAACCCTTCAATTCTATGTGTGTGTGTATGTGAGTGACATAAATAACAATGTATGAGACTAACAAGTCTTATACACTAATAGCTATGCCTACACATGTAAATTAAAGCTCAGTTGAAACCAACCATAAAGTTATTACGCATTTTCAAGCTCTGACTTTATAGTTGGATGGACCTTTTTGTGGCATGATAGTTACTTTGCATGTGGAGCCAGTTTAAATCAATTGTAAAATTAATCATTTAATTGTATAATACATGTAACATATACATGGGGCCCAAGGGAGTTTGGCCTAGTCAACTGATAGTTCCTGTCATTATGAATTAGGGGACCTGAGGAAGGGCAGCTTATGCCCAAAAGCTTGTCTAGCTTCTCTCCCAACTATACAGTTGGTCCAATATAAGATATCACAAAACCCCCTAGCTTCTCATTCAGTATTGACCTAATTCCTTGCGCAGTTTCCTGGAGGGGAATTTTGACAGGACTTTCTTTTTCATGAGATGAAAAATAGAGATCATGATCACTTTTGGACATCACGGATCCTACAGCATTTTTCAAAAATAAAATTTTAACCCTGGCATTTTTAGCAAACTCTAGCTACAGCTAAATTGGAAAAGTTACCTTTAACTCTGGGATTTGCTGTACTTCAATCCGTGTGGGGCAATCAGGCTTGTTTTGGCCCTTTCTGTAGCTCCATTGTCTGCAGTACTAGCTTTGTTTCTGAATTGTTGATCCAGGCAGGGAGGGCTGTTTGTGAGCAAGTGGCCATACTGCTTCTCCTCCCATCCCAGGGGTAAGAGAGTTAGTAAGTAACATCCTGAATAAGGGTGCAGGGATTTATGCGTTACTCCTACCTAGCAACTGTAATTCCTGCCATATTAACCTTGAAGCAGTGCAGTTTATTCTCTGTCCTTTACTCTGATGTACACCTAGGCTACATACAAACATTTGGGGAGGTTAAACCAGGTTCAAAATGGCTGCCCAATTTCAACTTGGCTCATCTTGGTGCTGACCTTACACTTACAGATCTGGTCTCAATGACTGGCAATCAATCTAAATCTGTAACTTTACAGAAGTTCCATGTGCACAAACCAGTCCAAAAGTTGCAGAACCTAATTTAAGATGAACCTGGATCTATGTAGTATCAAACATATTTGATTTAGATCAGACTGGTGCATGGAACTTTCGTACACTTTCCCTGTACATTCCAAGGACTGGGAGAACCCAGCCAGTGGCCCCAGCCCCAGAGTGCTCTTCTCATCTGCCCCTGCACTGGGTTATTTTTTGCCCCCCCCACCCCCAGGCCCATTTCTCCTTCCCCCGACACCAACCAGCCCTCTCCGCCCCCATCCCACAAACCCTTGGGACTGCAGTCACTTCTACTTGCATTTGCTGCTGCTGGAGCTGAGTAAGTTTGGGGAGGGGTGGGAGGGATGGGGGCATAGATTATCTGGTGTGGGGAACCCCACTGCAATCACAGATCATGTGTGCCTCTCCCACCTCAACCACAGGTCATGCTGGCCCACCCCACCCATAGGTCACGCCTGCTCCACCCACTCCACCTGCAGTCCATGCTGACCCTGCCCACCCTACCCACAGATCATGCCAACTGCAGGTTGTACTTGCCCTGCTCACCCCATCTGCAGTTTATGTTGGCCCTGCCCACCCCCGCCCCAGGTCATACTGCCTCTCCCCCCACAATTCCACTGATGGGTTGCACCTGGCCTGCTCATCTTAGCCTCAGATCATGCCTGCTCCACCCACCCCTCATGGGTCATGCCTCCCTCCCATCCCCCGGCAGACCCCTAACCCCACCTGCTAGCCACCCATCCTGACTTACCTGATACCGGATAGCCATGTTGAATCAAATTATCCTTCCCCAGTGCCTCCAAATGTCTGTATTTAGCCTTGGCTCACTTCACCATACATAGGCAAATAACTGAAGGTGCAGAAATATGTTCTGCCTTGACATGGCTTAGCTGCCAGTGACTGAGCCTCCTGTACACAGTAGATAAAGCAGACAATGTTATTCCTGTGGATACATGGCATTCTATAAGCTGGGTAATAACTGTGAATCTTGCACTATTATCTAGTTCACCCATGCTAGTTATTAGTATCATTTAAGGGGGAACAAAGTAAAATAGTTTGAATTCACCATTAAAAACAGAATACAGTATAACCTCATAAATCTGGCATGCTTGGGACCTAGCACTTGCTGGAAATTTGAAAATTCTGGATTTTTGAATGAGTGAGGCTGAGGCTAGGGAAGGAGCGGGGGTAGTGGTGTGCTTCAGGCCACACTGCAGTCAGGTGGTGTTGGCTGCTCCCGAGACCACAGCAGGGAACAAAGTGGCGGGAACTGTAAGTTGGCACAGGGGTGGAGGGGGGGCTGTGGCTCTTATTGCTGTGCGCACCCAGGAGGGCTGCAGACTGGCGGCTGCACCAGGCTCTTCCTGTGGGGGGGTGTGCCCCCAGATTTGCGTGCTGGCCGAGAGCAGGCTGCCACACCTGGCGCTCAGGGCAGGTGGCAGCCTGCTCTCATCCAGCGTGTGGATCTGGGGGCACATGCCCTGCAGGAAGAGCCCAGCACAGCCTCCCCATCTGTAGCCCTCCCAGGATGTGCAGCACGAGTCACATCCACACACACCCACCCCACCCAGTTCCCTCTGCTTTGCTTCTTGCTGCAGCCCTGGGAGTGGCCAGTGCCCCTGCCTGCAGTGCCAGATTTTGGGGAATCCTAGAATTTTGAGCGCCGGATTTCTGAGGTTATACTGTAGTACTTAGTACTGTTAGAAGATAAATCTGATATGGTAAACACAACAGACATTGCACATGTTTTTATTATGTTGCTTCATTACATCCAGAATTATTGCCATTTTCTGAATGTTTACCAACCAATGTAATGAAATTTTATAGGCAAGGTGGTAACACTAGATCGATAGTGGTTAATTGCCATCAGTTCTACAGCTGCCTATATTCTTGATTTTGTACTGATGTGCTCAGTGGAATAGGAGGGGGGGAAAAAAGGGCACTGGTCATTGTTATTTGGATATAGTATATATTAGGGGTGTGCAAAGCAGGCTGTATTTGATTTAAATTCGGCCTGAATCAGGGACAGTGATCCGAATCTGAAGATTCAATGCTGATTCAGAGAATCAGCAATTCAGATGTAGACACAGCTTTAAATGTTTTTTCTACATACCTTGAAGTGCTTCTGGTCCGCTTCTGGGTCTGCTGCCGAGCACGCTGTGGAGCCCCCACGTTTCTCTGGGATGCTCCATGTGCCGCAGCATTGCAGCATTCACGAACCACCTGCTATCTAGAGGTATGTAGGAAAATAATTTAAAGCTGTCAAATAAGGGACCGAAGCTTCGCACAGCCCTAGTATATATAGCCCCATATTGGCAGTTGGCCTTCTGGAGTTGATTTATTGCATGTGGAAATGCCGAAATTGATTTCACACTTCATACAACTTAGTATTAAAATGCAAGAAAGTAAATAACTATGGCTTTATCCATAAGAAAAAACATAGTTCACAGGTACCATAACAATATCCACATTTGGATATTTCAGCTATCAATAGATAAAGTTCATTTTCATATTGTATGCCTTACAGTACTGTCTCCTCCGGTCCTTAATGTTAAATCCAATATGTTGAGTACCACTGAAGCTACCACATATACTTTTTTGCATCATATTCTTAATTTTAACTGAAAAGATTTTTATAGTTATATTATTTATTTATTTATTAAATTATTTTAATGTACAGTTCATTCAAAAAGAGTACACAACAGATGGCCATTATGTTTTATTTTTGTATAGCAAGTATATCTGGGGGGTTTTCTCCCTCAGTTTGGCAGGCAGCTCTGATACTTCATATTTTCAAACTTGTTGTTTGGAATCTATCCATAAAGCTCCCACTAAAGTCAGTGTTGAGACTCCCAAGTAGAAATGTTTCATTTTGATTCACTGAATTCACCTCAAATGCTCACTTAAAGTCAATTCAGTATTAAACTCTATTTTCTTCTTATGGTTTAGAAGCCTGATGCCCATCCTATCTACCATTCTTTTCTCTGGGTCAGGATTTCCTGGGTACACTGCATTTCCCGTGATGTACATAGGGCACATTTACACCTAAAATTGTTGCTCCCAGGTGCAGTATGTTCATGTGCACCTGGGACCTCAGTACATTGAGCTAGGGTAGAGACCTAGGGAGTCAGCTTGCCAGCCTGGGTCTGCTTTGTCTTGGCTCAGTGTGCTGCAGAGAGGCTGGCTGGGGCACAAGGGTGCTCTAGTGTAGGGCTAGCTGCCAGGTTGCCCCCACATTGGAGTGCCTTCATGCCCCAACTAGCCCTGATCACTGTCTGAACATGCATGAGCAAGCTACATGTGTGCCCAGCTCCTCCTGGTTCCTGGCATGCTGGAGCAGCCCAGGCACAAATGGAGGAGTAGAAACACCTGGAGGTGTCTTCCTGGAGGACCAAGTTTCTGTTTGTTCTGACACACAGTAGTGTAGTGAGTGGTGTGCCACTTTTTTCCCTGCGTGGCTTTTTTGCTACTGGGAAATATTGGTAGCAACTTTTTCCCCCACTCTGCTCATTTGCAATGCAGCCAGGTTTTAACATTCTATTATGCAGTTTGTGGTGCCACAAAGAGGTTTACAGTGCCACAAACCACATGTCTGCATTTGGGGACATGGCCTATGATTAGAGTTGTGACTTTGCCAAGTGTATTCAGGTTCAAGCACAGTTCTTCTGTTTTGATAGGATTGTTTAGCCATATATCTGTAAGTGAATCAACTGCTTATCCTACTGTCTTCAGTGCAGTTTCATTTTGAAGTCATACTACACAATGAGAAAAACTATATCCTCTATCCTTGTCCCACAACAGAGACAGTGGGTGCATCTACATATACAATTAATGTGCATTAAAGTTACTGTGCATTAAAAGAAGGCACAGTAAATGGTGCCTGGGAACACATCTACATGTGCACCTGTGTCTCCTAGCATATGTGCAGAACCAGTTGAGTCAGGGCTGCTTCTGCCCTTTGTCCCACCTAAAGTAGCCAGAGAAAGCTCCAGGGTTCCCTAGCGCCAGCCCAGGCTGGCAAAGGGGACGGGGGTCAGGTCTGGGCTCCAGGGAGCAGAGGGGAGCTATTTGAGATCTGTCTTAGAGTTTTAGAACAGCTCCCAGCTGCATGGAGCTTGGGATCACAGCCTGGCTTGGTGGCACTGGCTTGGAGCAGTGCCACATTGCTGGGCTGCAGTAGCACTCTGTGTCAAGTATTGCAGTCACTTGCAGACCTGTAGGCCTGCCGATCGACTAGGGTGTTACTGATTCTAACTGGTGATCTACAAGCCCATGTTTCACCTGCCATGACTTGATGTTAAAGGATTTGGTTCATTACCTGTACATGTAGTCCAATTAGTAGTCTCACCGTCATCCTGTGGGGTCCTACATTCCTGAGGGCTCTGCCACCCCTACACCCTGGTCTGTTCCACTGGGTTCTGACTAGCCAGTTGGTCTTGCCACATGTCCTTGGTTTCAATCAAAACAAACAACAAAAGACAGGAAAAACAAGAAAACAAAGAAGGCTGTCCTGGCCTGTGTTATTGTTCCTGCTGTTTGTAGCCAACATCAAAACAAATTGGCCTTCGTGAGGTTAGTCCCTCTTTGGTGGCTCGCGCTCTCTCTCTCTGAGCCAGTTGTTGAGGTTGCCACGATTCCTTTTTAGCGCATTAAGTCCATCTGTGACACCATCTTTTTGGCTTGTGCCACTTTTACATGCTATACCATACCGCCAAATCTATAATGCCTCTCAGGGGTTTTACGGTACAATTCTCTCTGCGAGGCTCCGCTGGCTCCCGGCTTGCAAACAAACCATACTGTGCCCTGCCGGGTCAGTAGTCTGGGCTCTAATTCCCCTCTTTGGGGCTTACTTTCTGCAAGAGTCTCCTACCAGCTCTCCACGTTGCTTTCAGAGTTCCCTGCAGTGTGCGTCGGCTCGCTCCTCCTCCTCCTTCCAGTTCTGCGCTTCTCCCCCTTTTCTGTCCCGGGCTCTTCCTTATACCGGTGTGGGAGTTCTCTGCCCCTCCCCTCCCGAAACACCTGGGTAAAGGAGATTTCTGCCAGGCTCCTTGGGGCTGCGGACCTGGGGTTGCTGAGCCTTTGTTTAGCCCGTGTGCTTTGGAGCACAGTGGCTCCTTCTCTCTCTCACACTCTGCAGGCTGGGGACAGAGAGCTTTCCTATTCCTTCAGCCTGCTGCTGCCCACACAGCACATGCCCCATTTGGCTCCCATTCTGCGCCCGTACCTGGGAGGAGGCAGGAGCTGAACAGCACTAGGACCAGGGACAGAGAGCTCCCCTGTTCCCTCAGCAATCAAAGTGGGGAGAGATCCCAGGGTGCTGCTGCCGCTCAGCCATGGGGCATCACCCTGAGCCAGCACCATCAAGCTGTTCTGTGATCATGAGTGCTACATTGGAGATGTGGACAGCTTCTCCCCTTCCCCATGTGGCTCCCTGCTGCCTAGGCTGACTGCAAGCAAATTATTCCCAGTCAGCGTCTGCATGGGCACTGCTGCACAATAGCTAATGCAGTTAATTTAGTGCCTGTATTTCTTGATACTACAACCACACAGTCTTATTTACTGCACATTAAGTCCTGTGCACATGTAGATGGTGATGCTTTACTGCATATTAGATTAGTCTAATACACAGTAAAGCATCTCATGTAGGTATCCCCAGTGTAGGATACCTGATGAGATTTTTCCTAGCATCTTCTGATAAAAATATGGAGAGCATAAATAATATGGTCATCACATGTTTGTACTGGAACTAATAATATTGTTCATCATCCCTATTATTTGTGACTGTCAGAGGAGTGCGTTAAAACAACACAACATAACTCAATTATGTAGATGTTTCCTAAATTATAGGTAGGAAGATGCAAACTAGGAAGCTTCACTTTTTCTTTTTTGTTTTCCTTTGTGTTTGAAAAATGAAGTTTTTAATAAGCTACTAGGCTGGGAGTTTCAATTACGAAAGCCATAGTTCATCGGTAAAGAAACTACACAAAATATACGTATAACACAAAACCCCCAAATGTAAATTTAGGATACATGTGGTAGTTTTAATTAACGTTTTTAAAAAGATGAACAGGTTTGCTGAAGGTAAAAAATTATTTTCCTATCTAAGTATTAGAAGAGGGAGTGACAAATATAAAAGGAATATAGCAGAGGTGTAGAATGTTCTGTGTTGCGGCACTTGTGCCGCTGGACTTGATCCTCAGCTGTTGTAAATCAGCACATCTCTGTTTAAGTCAGTGAAAACTGTGATCATTTATACCAGCTGAGGATTTATCCAATTTATTAATTAAAACTATTTTAAAAAATAATTTCCTGCCATCTGTCCCATCTTTCCTCAACTAGGTTACTTGTTAATCAAATACATGAATGAAGTAGCTTAATTTCACTTGGTAGTTTGTTGGAGCAATTGAGGTAATTTGTTATGATATAGTGAAACAGTTCTGTGTGACTAGAACTAAAGTATGTTCCTTTTAAATTTGTTCAGCAAACAGAACACTGTAATCAGTGCATCCTGTGATTCTAGAATGTGAGCACATCTACATGTGCAATTAATGCAACACAGTAAGCTCCAGAGCATATTGTGCCAGCATTTATTGTTCCTTGGCACTGCATTTACACATGCATCCAGGACTGCAGCATGTTGAGATGGCTTGGAGCAGCCCCAGATGGCAGGGGACCCCAGGGCCAGCCTACCAGCCTGGGGCTGCTCTGACGCAGCTCAACGTGCTACGAATGGGCTGGCTGGGGCACAAAGGTGCTCCAGTGTGAGCTAGCTGACAGGCAGCCCTGCATTGTAGTCCCTTTATGCCCCAACAAGCCCTATCAGCATCTACATGTGTGTTGCGGTGCACTAAATGCTTTTGTAGGATAGTACTTGTGTTCACAAGTATTAACCTAAAGCAGTATTTATTAGTTTACTGTGCCATAATAAGGTTGTACATGCAGATGCTGAGACTTTATTGAAGAGCTGTTTAGTCAACTGTACAGTAAACATCTTGTGTAGATGCACCCCGTTACAACTTTTTTTGACTCAGGATACAATAGAGATTTTTCAGAAAAAAACCCAAACATTCACTTTATGCTCTTGGTTTTCCAAAAATTAGAAAACCAAAAAAGTTAACGCACGCAGAATACATATTATTTTTCTTCATGTACTTTTTGGTTAATGAGCTCAAATATCTAACTTTTCCAAAAGTACAATTGTACTGAGATTTAAAGAGCAGCTAATATTTAGAAAGTTGGCAAATTTTAAAATATGTATATTGCATTTTTTATTTTTTGTATTTCTGTTAAGTAGATGTGTCAGTGCTGCTTGTGATGTGAAAATACAGTGAAAATAAAATCTGTGCCCAGCATGACTTAGTGTTAAATCAAGGACAGCAACATTTTCTTATTTTTCTTTTCTTGGTGTTATAGAGAATTTCTGTCATTGTGGTATCATTGTTGTAAATTGTGAATTATGCATGAACTGAAAAATATCCCTTTATAGTGCTAGAGAGAATATAACAGACGGTGCTGTGCTATTTGTTGTGTAGTAAATACATGGAAACAAAATATTCAGCTCATTGCTACCCAGAAAAAGGCCTACCAAAGCTGGAATTCTGAGGACCAGCCCACACATTTTACCCTGTGGTATTTAGATACAGTCATTGCTGTGATATTTTCCACCACAGCTTTGGGAAATCTGCAAGTTTAGTTGAGGCAATCATATAATGACTTTTGCAGGGTGAAGTGAAGAGCTGTCCCATACAAGACTGTCATCAGGAAGAGTCAGTGACGCCATGATATGTCAATACCTCCTAAAAGTTCTTTTGTTGTATGACCGCAGTGTGGTTTCTTAGTACCTCCCTTTTCTCTGTAGAGAAGTCAGCAATTTTTTTGGCTAAAAAGGGGACATCTTTCTCACAAATTATTTTGGCAAATATGTTCCCTCTCTTCATCCAGTTTTATGTGGCTGAGCAAGCCCTGGCTCTGCTACTTCTACATCCCTGACTATATTGAATGGAAGTTTCAAGGAAGATCCATCATACCAACTTTCTTTGATGTTGACTTGAACCTATTAGTTTGGTAGGATGCATGTCTCATAGTTGCATAGTTTCATAGTAGCTAGGGTCAGGAGGGTCCTGAACAGATCATCTAGCCTGACCCCCTGCCACAGGCAGGAATGAATGCTGGGTTCACAAGACCCCAGACAGGTGATCATCCAACCTCCTCTTGAATTTGCCCAAGGTAGGGGCGAGGGCCACTTCCCTGGGAAGTTGGTTCCAGATACCGGCCACCCAATGGTCTCATTGTTGTTTTTTGTTTCTCTCCTCTGTTTGTCACAACCACATCTTCTGTCTTCTCTTACACTTATATTGAAAGTTAGTCAAACCAAGGATTGTGTTTTTGTTGTGTTTATTCATGCAGTGCTGCGGAGCTGTGGTCCAAGAGTAAGGCCCCCAGACTACCTGAATACAGCATATTACAAAACCAATATAAACTTTACTGTTATTACCATTAAGTGCTATTTAAATCATAGTCATTTAACACTTCCTATAGAAAGCTGTTTAGTCTTCTAGATGTTTTAGATATTTTGTTTTTTTCACCTGACAACAAAGAGAGAATGTTTGTCTTATCTGCTGTCAGAAAGAACTAGAAGAACTGGCTGTTGCTATCACACGCATATTGCAAAGAAATCATCTCACAGAAGAAGCAGTCAGGACATGGCTTAGAATTTTTGATGCTGTATATGAAATAAGCGAGGCATGTCATCGCGTCTTTCTGTATCCATAACTGCCTCTCCTCATTTCAGTGTGTGTGAGTCTCTAGCAACCCTCCAACTACTTCCTGGCTGAGTTCTCAGGTATCGGATCCTATTGATTGGAAACATAGACCTATTTTTTCAAATACAAGTTTCCATTGGTACAAAGCAAAAATCTTGAAAGGTTGCTTTGGATCTTCAATGCATGTTCTCATGCTCATTCCAGCAACAGAATGGGTAAAATATTCATCCAGACCATAGACTTGAAGCTACCACATTTTTAAAACTAGTTTGTCTAGTTATTAAGCACTGTGGCAATAGGCTACAAACACTCTGTGGGCAGGTATTTGCAGAGAGATTTGCAAGAGACAAAGATTTCTTAGGGTGATATCTTTTATTGAATCACCTGGACAGCTGGGATATAGTTAGTCCACTAAAAGATATCACCCTAAGAAATCCGTGCCTCTTGTATAATTCTTGAACCATCATGGCTACAATATTACTCTAACGCAGGAGTTGTCAACTGAGGGTACACATATCCCTGGGGGTACATGGAACAGTTCTAGGAGGTATACACAGGTGGGTGGGGATAGAGCACTGCTGCCTCCCAGGAGCAGGGCTGGGGCAAGGCGAGGGCAGTGGTGCCCTTCTGCAGGGTGGGGAAGCTCTCACGCTGCCACACACCAGCTCAGTAAGCTTTCCTGCCCCCCAGAGGAGAGCTGCTCCCCTCACCCCAGCCTGGTGACCTTCTCCACCCTGTTCCAGCCTTCTTCCTGGGAGGCAGAGGCACTCCATCCCCGCCTCCCTGCTCCATGTCTGGCCATGCAGTACCTGCCCCTCCACCCCCCCCATGCTCAGTGTTCGGCTGTGCACTCCTCCCCCTTCACTCCCCTCCCTGTGCTCAGTGTCTGGCTGCCAGAGGTACTTAGACTAAAAAAGGTTGAAAATCCCTGCTCTAAGACTGTCAAAAAGAGTTGGGCAGGGAGGGAGAATGAGAGAAAATTACAGCTAGTGGCATTTCTATAGTGTATGGTTATTTTTTTTCCACTGAGTACTGTTTAATTTCTTTGATTGTCAAAATTCTCCTTGATGTACAAGAATTCTTTCCTGAAGTATGGATCTGAACCACCTCTCTGGGACTTTCAGTAAAGCACTGGTCCCTTCTGGCAATTTTGATGATTGATCTTGAGGTGCCTATTTTTTGCAATTACATTAAATGCAAAGAAGGAAAATAGCATATTTCCTATAACTGTCACCTTCAGTTTGAATGACTATAAATAGCACCAGAGAATGTCATATTTAATTTTTTCAGTGCTCCATTCTGACCCCAGCCTTTTAAATTGTTTTAGAATGTATAACACACCAGATGACTGCAACAAAAATTAATGTTAACAGTGGTTGTGGGATTAAGGTTAATCTTAATCTAAATTTCAGATGTGGAAAAGTTAGGAAAGCAGCTAAATAAAGGGAAAACTTGAGAGCTTTATTATTATAAAACATTTCATGGTAAATGTATTTTCTGATTAAGTACTCTTGAGAGCTCTTAAGTCTTTGATTCACTGGAGGATGTTCTGGCCTATGATGTTTAGAATACTGAAAGAACCCTGGCCCATTGTGAATATGCCGTGTGTGGGTTATTTTTTTTTTTAACCTATGCAAAGAGGCTGGTGACTATTTCATTCATATATGATCCATGCTAGCTTTCTACAATAGATTTTCTAGCTTTCTTGGAATCATGGTATTATAGCTATCAGAACTATATACTGCATTATTTGGACTAATGTCCTTGTATGTTTACTGTCTCTTGCACTTGGAAAATACTCTTTCCTGTTATTCAGTCACGTCTCAAACCTGTGCCTCCTTGCCCCTCATACAATTTATGGGATGAATCTCTCTTTCTTTATCTGGCAGAAGTTGGCAGCTAATCACAATGAAGAATGTTGCTGTCTTCCAGAACCTATAACTCCTCCTTTCACCTTAAATGTTAAGGTCCTCCTTAATCTGAGTAGGCTGTTCAGCTAGAGACAGCTATACATTATGCTAGTTTTTTAACTGCCGGGTCTCTGTCTTTTAAAGCAGTGTATTTACATTGGATCTTTTTGTCATGGTAGAAAGTCCATCAGAGTATAACTATTTCTCCAGCCAGGAAAGGCTACTACGAACATGAAAAGGCATGCATATGAGTAATGTAGCCAGTTTGTCTATTTTTATTTTGGCATCAGAGATGTCTGGGTTTTTTTTTTGAGATTGCATTAATTTTGTTACATCATAATATTTTAGATGCAAAAGTCCTATTGTTCTTCTGGGAAAAAAATAAATCTTCTTAAAGCAAAGCATTACGGCACAGAAAAATGCCTTCTGATTGGCAGATGGAGAAATGAAGTTGATTTTGATTTTGCAAAACCTCCTCAATTGGCTTTTGAATTTAGAAAGAAGTCCTAATGTCAATTTTGGTCTTATTTATCAGAACAACTGTTTCCAAAGCTCAGGATTAAACAGTTCCAACTTATCTCTGACTCTGATTCCACTTGATTTTCAACTGTCCTGCAATAGCCTTCTCTGTTTCATATGCTCCCTGTGCTGAGCGTCATAAGCAGCAATTACCAAGACTTGCTAGGCAGTGTGTATAAGCATTACTTTCCCAAACAAATACATTCAGAAATTTTTCCCTTGGGACAGTGAACAGCACATCAGACCAGTAGTGCCCAGCATTTCAATCCCTTAGGTGCCCAGCCTTTCAGCTCTGAGCAGTGTGAGGTCAGATGACAGCCCTGCATATGCAGGCATGATTCAGTGTGTGGAGATGTCCCAACGGGAGCCCAATCCAATGCATGGGGGTGGCCCAGTGAATAGCCAAAGCCCCATGTGCCAGATTGGGCCCTGGCTCCTTATGTTGGATAAGGCCCCATGCTAGATCACACCTGTGACCCCAGCCCCATGTCATCTGGCCAGCAGGGTTTGAACATTTCATGACTGGGGAGTGCTGGCAGTGTTAAATGCCTTCATTCTCCTGCCACCAGATTTTCAGACCCATGAGCTAGGGGCAGAAATGATACACAAACTGGTATAAGCAATCAGAAACTGGTTCAAATCTCTAACACAACAGAACTTCAGTACACATAAACTGCTTTCAAAATGGCCAAAACTGGTTTAAGATAAACCTGGCTGGATGTAGTATCAGACTTAATTGATTTAGGTTAAATCAATTTATTGAACTTCTGTCCCAAATCCCTGGATGTTTGTACCTCCCCTGCAAATCTCCACTCACAGGTGGATGGTGGACCAGCCTTGGCTCAAGGTGTCTGATCTAGCTGAGCAGGGAGATGTAGTCTAGTGCCCTATGGCTCCTGGCCTGGGCCACTGAAGGCATGTGGCTGCATTTCCGGAATCAAAGGTGATGTCATGGATAAACCATCCAGGTTTATCTAAAACCAGTTTTGACCATTTTGAAAGTTTAGACTAACCTGTGAAGATTGAACTGATTCAACCTCAGGCTTTTTGACTATCTATAGTTAGCCATGGGGAGCTCCACGTGTAAGATGACATGGCTCCATGGATCATTGATTAATAATAATCCATGGATTATTTTAATTATAAATAATTATAGGAATGTAGGCAAAATAGAAAAGATAGAGATTATTTCACAAAAAAGCAGACAATGAAATGGGCACCAATTTATTATGATAAGCCCAGTCTTTCAACACCAAAGCACATACGTAACTCAGAGTACTCACATGCATAATAGATGTCAGTATTTGTAGGATCAAGACCTAAAAATGAAAAAGGAAGTTTTGATAATTAAGTAAAATTTAGTCCTGAAATAAAATATATTGTTAGACTGCTAGAATATTATGGGATTACTCCTTAGCAGGGGCCCAGTTTTTCCATTTTCTGCAGAAAAATGAAGCAAAATGTGGATTTTCTCCTTTAAAGAAGAAAAACCCTGAAAACCATGGGTTTCTCTTTGCAGGCTGGGAGAGTTCCAGCCTGCAAGGGGTTGCTTGGGGTAGAGGGGAGTGGGACGCAGGAGATGCCACATACATGTGCTCATACACATGTGCATGTGGCAAACAGGCAGTGTGGTGGAAAGCAGCTCCCTCCAAGTAAGTCTATGCATGCGTTATATAGCAGTTCATAGGTTCAAACAAGAGATACAACTTGACTTTGATTTGTGGTTGTGAGTGCAGATCTCAGGATCTAAAGTCAGGTACTCAGAAAATGAGAAATGTATTATTATTGACCACCTTGTAAAGTGTGGTTTATATGATTTGACTAGAAAAATATAGGAGTTCTAGCAGAGGCTGGTGGTATACATTCCAGTTCTCTAGAACAGCATACAGCTGCCCTTACCATGAGACTCTCTGAGCACTTGCACATATGATGGGGGTTTAATCTCCAAGGTTTTATTATATGCCTCCTAAATTGAAACCATTGTGTGCAGAATAAAACCCTGAGAACTAAACTGTTTCAATTTTTCTGTCATATTACAGTGAGAGGCCCAACCCCCACTTTTATTTGTTTGAGCTGGAGCCTGCCCACAGCCAGAGGGTGAGCTGGCAGTGGGTTGAGCAGCCCCTGAGGTGCAGGGGACCCTGGTCTTTCCCTCCATGGTGGCAGTGCCCCCTGGGGCCATCTCGGTGGGCTGCTAGCAGGCTGGGTGCTGCTGCAGCTTGGAGGCAGCACCTGGCCCAATCCAACTCTTCCCCCACCCCAAACTGAGGTAGCATCTGACCTACTAGCAGCCTGCCTGGGTGACCCAGGAGGTACCACCACTGCAGAAGGAAAGACTGGGTACTCCCTGCAGCTCAGGGGTCACTTGGCCTGCAGGCAGTTCACCCCATGGTTGTGGAAGAGACAGGCAGGCTCCTCGAGTGGGGCGGGGGGGGGGGGGGGGGGGGGGGGGGAAAGGATTGGGCCTGTCAGACAGCTGCTTAAGGCACAAGCAGTGAAAGGCCCAATCCTTTTTTTTGATGGAGCCTGCCCGCCTCTCTTGCAGCTGGGGGAAGAGCTGATAGCTGCATTGTTGCAATTTGCAACATTGTAAACTAAATACATCTGGATGCAGTTTAATTGGCAATGATGCAAAGTTATTTAAAACTCCCAAAAGTCTTCCACATGTACATTGTGATGCCATTAAGGCACACAATGTGACATTTTTGTCACATGTTCATGTTAATGGCTTTATGTATACAAGTTCCCTCTTTTCTCTTCCTCTAATCTCCAGGAACTATAGGGCTTCCCATGTCTGCTACATATGAAACAGAAAACAGTTTCCTTCCATATAGAACCCTGATTCATCCCCAGAGCATGCCCTGGATATGTGTGGAATGAGTCAGGATCCTGTGGAAAAATCAAAATGTAGTCATGCAGTTAAAAACTATAATATAATGTACACAGGCAAGAACGCCAAATTAGAATCATGCAGGCAATTTAATAGTATAATTTCCTAATTTTTGAGTGACTTAATTTTGCAACCTGGCTAAAATACTTTTAACAAAGGCGGGCATTGTGGTGGGAGAGAAGTATTGCCTAGCATTTTAGAAAAACAAATAGGAAAAAAAGCCTCAGAATTCTATCACATGACATCATATTGATACCTACATGGATCATCAACAAAGTGGGAAACTTAAGAGCCATCATGTGAACCTTTGCCAGATGAGCTAATAGAGTAACTGACAGCAGTACTGCATTGCCATCGTTTACATGGACCAACACAAGAAGAAAAAGAGTACACTTTGCCAATGGGTTCCACAGATCTTTTCTGATGGTGGAGAAATGGTGACACTGGGAAGCCTCTTGAGGCTCTGGAAGAGAGTTTGAGTTAGTGGACTCAGACTTTTCTTCCTGTTCCCAAAAATGATTCCTGTAGAGCATGCCCACTGAAAATAGAATCTGTAATAAGTTAAGAAAGCTCTCCTAAAGCCTTATGAATTGACCTAATTTGGGTGAATTTTCAGAAGACCTCAAAGGGCATATCCCTATCCCTGAGACAAAGGCTGCCCCGGTCAAATTTTAAGCTGCCATTCAAAAACATGGAAGTATTAAACCTAAAGTGTAAACCTACTGAAAGTAGTATAAGTATGGTGGGATGACCAGGTGTTGACTTGGGGAGGGGAGTGGGGATGAAAATAAATGGAAATAAGCCCCTATGTGTGGCAGGTGCTCAAAAACTGTATGCTTCTTTAGCCTTGTTTTTAGCATGGTTGGACTGTTCAGGTTCAAATTTCCTAGAACAGTTTGATGTGAGGCAGTGACCTATCTTGGAAAAATTTCAGCCCCAATTAAGGGCTAGCAAAATAATAAGAATTGAAAGTTTAGTTTTATGATGGGAAGTGCCAGGCAAATTTAATTACAGGTAGTACCACCAGCTCTGCCATTGATGTGCATTCTTTTTCTTTTTTCTTACTAATCTTGGGTGGAGATGAACTGATGTAGAGATGGAGGGTCACATATTCATTTTCTCTGGCTGTCCAGTTCTCCTTATTCATTTGCTATAACATCAGCCTTTACCATATTGTCCATAGGGTGTCCCACAGTTCAATAAATTGAAGATTCTAGGTCAGATGTTCACTAATTGTGGTTTTCTGTCTAGAGCCCATTGTATAATTAGAAATCTACTTAATGTGGTGGTTAGTGTTAAAGTCAAGCCACTTGATTACTTCACACTTGTTATATAATTGTTATAATTCTTAAATATGCATGCAGAACACTTTACAAACTCCTATTAAATTAATATAATTAAATTTTCATTTTCATTTCTAACAGTTTCCCAGGCCCTGAAGCAAAAAGCAGTGTGTAAGTGTAAAAGTGTTGTAAAAGAAAAGAGATTTAGTTATTTGACATTGGGGAAAAATATAGATTAAATGATGTTTAAGAATCTGGTCATGCTTTCCATATAATTTAGGAAATAAAAAGAATGAACGAAGCAATACTTCTATTCAGAGTAGTTATTTCAACAGCAGCAGCAACATCTTAGCTGTGTATTTGAGCATGGTCTAGAGGATAAAGTATTATCTAATGATTTGAGGTCAAGTGATCAAGATCTGTGACCCTTTTGCAGGGCCTGTGACCGATCTGGTATTGAGAACTTTACTTAAATCCTTTCTGTGTGTTAGTATCTGCAAAATGGAGACACCTAGGAGAAACCTAGGCTTTGGGATCAGTAATGTTTCCAATGTGGCCTTTTCACCTATGTGTCTCAATGGCTGCAAATAGACATTGTATTTATCCCGGGACAAACCATTTTATCCCAGGACAAAGTGTAGTCATGAAGATATCCATGTCCATTGGCCAGGTATAAATTTGAAAATGATAAAGAGGTAATACTCATTTATCCTGGGATATTGCAAGGTACATCTGTATAGTAAGCCCAAGGTTGCATCGATTCAGTGGTGGAAAAGCAGCACTGCATTCATCCTCTCACTAAATGCTGATTAGAAGGGCAATGTGTGTACATGCCAATCCTGGGATATTTTTATTCCAGGGCGAACACAGACAGAACTTGCTCAGGTCCAAATGTAGTACCTGTTTCTAGCCAATGGAAGTAGGGTTTCTTTGAAAGTCCAGTCTAGGTGTGGATACAGAATTATTTTGGAAAACTGATTTAAGATCAACCTTAACTCAATAATGTTAGACTTATACACTGTAAGCTTATTGTATTACTAGCTACAACATGTGTAGATCAGAAGCTGTAGAAAAAGATATATGATGTTATACTACATTATTTGAGAAAGCCCATGTGATCATGTAATTCACGATGCATCATAATGCATAGACATAGGACAGAATTGGAATTGTTCTTCCCACCCTACTGAAAAGTGTTGCCCCATACAATTTATGAAGTTTGAGAAAGGCCCAACTTTTACCTTACAAGCTGTGATGTTATGTGTAAAAATGTGTAACCTGTGAATAAAATTTTACACAAAATTGAAGAAAATTATGTACAAAGGACAACACTTACTGCACTGCCAGGCTCCTGTCACTTCATGCAGAAAACTCAAAGCAGTGAGCACATAAAGATTTCTATGTGAAAGCCATAGAAGATGCCTTGAAGCAAATGGTCATGTGGAAATTAGGAATAGCTTCTATAAATGCATTTTCCCTACCTACTGGCCCAGAAATAAGCATGTGTACTCATACATGCAACTGAGAGTTTATATAGGGTGCTAGATTGCCCATATTGCAACACTGCAAGGAAAGTAACATGATATATTTTGTTGCATTTATTGTCCCTCTTCTTCAGTGGGTGATAATCTAATAATGTCTCTCTCACACCTTGGCATTATAAATCTGTTTTGACTGATTAGCATTAACATGCTTCCTTTTTCTTACACAACCAATTGTTCTTCAATGATGTATTTATATCATGTTGTTGAGTTTAATATTACGTCATCCCAAAATACTTCTACTGTTCTGTGATCTTATTGATGTATTATGCTGTATTTTCCCTCTGACGTGCATTTCCATTTTAGTTTGACACTATTTAGTTTTCCTTCTAGAAACCCATGACCCATGGCAAGGACAGTATCCTGACTGTGATATTCAAGTAAGCAGTAAATTAGGAATAAAAAAATAGTGAAAAATTTGCAGTCTAAGAATAGAAATTTTAAAAAATCTCTTGTGCAACTTCATAAACTTATTTTTGTGGAAAATATCTTAATTTTCAAACTAGCTTTTTAAATTAGCTTAATTTAAATCTTAAATGTCTTAAATTCTAAACTAGCTTATTTTCTTCTCTCTTAATTTAAAAAAAAACTTCCACTCCCTACTTTTTATAATCTGTAACAAATTGTTGAGAGGCACATGTAAGTACAAGGGAAATGCATGTGTAACTTATATTAATAAAATGGGAAGGTTTGGAGGCTGCATTCCTGGAACAGTCAGGGGATGACATTTAGCTGATGTAAACCACTGTTGTCACATTTCTATTGACTTCATTTTTACACAAGTTGAGTATTTCTCTCCCTATACTTGGATCCTAAGAAATCAGTAGGCCCAATTTATAGAAAAGAGTGAGAAATCTGACTAAGTAAAGACTTTGCCAGTGGAGTTCCTGTGAGCTTTGGGTGCACAGGTTAGTTAGGATGAGATCTGTGGATGAAATTCAACTCTCCAAGCATCTGTGCTCCACTTGAGTCTCACCTGAGCTCTAAGTTGAGTCCTTTAAGTGGAAAATTCTATAGAGCTCTGGTGCTGGTCCTCTGCACTTTAAGGGCCACATTCTATTACCCTCCATGTGCCCAGATAGCAGTTTTCCAGTCACATAAGTAGCATTTTTGGCACTTACTGTTTTTTATTCTATTCCCTGTGTTGGGTGGATGCATAAGTATTCACATGGCTACTGAGCATATGCCATAAGATACACCCTAAACAGGCAACTATGAGGCTACATACACATGTACCCAGCCTAAGTTGTGAAAAAACAGGAAGAGACAGAGGAGGAATGCCTTTCTATATTTTAACCCCAAGAAGGCTAGGGGTAGAAGTTGCATATAAACCTGTTTAAATGATCAGAAACTGGTTCAAATTTGTAACACAACAGACGTTCAGTGCACTTAAACCACTTTCAAAATGGCTTAAACTAGTTTGAGATAAACCTGGCTGGATGTTATTATCAGGCTTTTTATGGCGCTTCTGGCCCCGATCCCTTCCAGGTTAATGTACATACCTAGGAAGCAGGATATGTACAGTAGCAGGGTAATAAAAATTAGCCTACATGCATATATTCTTGTTTTTTTTCCTCCCACTTTTCTCTTTTTAAAGTGATTTTTGAAAAGCAAGTAATCCTTATTCTGGGCTGACCATTGATTTGTTACATGTGATCTCATTGAGATATTTAGCTCTAAAAATGAAGTTTATGTTTTGAATGCTACATCTTCCTGTGTAACAAGCCATGATGATGGCATTGCTATAGTACATTTGCTTAGTGATTAATAATGGTTCTTATATTTTTTATTTTATGAATTAATCTGGAATTTATTTAGTGTCAAGTTCCACATTCAGAGGGGCCTCAAATTTGTATCTGACAACAGAACCAGAGAGATTATTTTTAAATTCATTATATATTTCATAAAAGCATACATATTTCTCGTAATGACTTGCATTACTGGTGTAGTTATTCTGGAACCCTGCTTCAAAAATTTTTATTTTAGAGTGACAAGCCTATGAGAGAACTTTCTCCCTAAGACTTAACTGCTGCTGGTTGTGGGAGTTCTGCACATCAGGTACTTGTAAGATCAAACCTGGTGTCTACTTTCAGAGTAATTTATTCTTAGCAGGGTACAATGTAAAGAAACTGACTTCAGTTTTAGTTCTGTGTAGGACCAACCAAGAGAAGATATAAATGAAAAGTGGCAAGACCCTCAACAGAACCAATGAATGCTTTGAAAATTGTTAGGTATCTAGGTTGCAGCTATATTGTTTTAGAGGAAAATTGTTATTACTAACCAACAGTATTTAACCTTCCTCAGTATATCTTCCTAAAAAGGAAAATGGGTTGATAGCTATGCAGACAGGTAAGATTGACAGAAAATTGAGATAAATGTTATTTATTTGCTGTGTTTCTCTTGTAGTTTGATCATCATATTTTTAATAATGTTAACTGTAGTGGCCTTTATAGCTTTTGTCTGAAAAAGGATATTATAACAGAAATGTTTTACATTGGATTGTATGCTTGTGTATTTTTAATGCACCCAGCTGGAGATCTGGTACTCTTGGTATAAAATACCTGCTCTTCACCAGGGCCAGCAGGCTGGAGTTGTGGAACACATTGGTATCATGGGCACTGCTCACCCAACCAGTGCTCACATTGGTGAAGGTGCTGCAATGCTTGATGGTGGCCTGTAGCACAGCAGTGTGAAAGCTTAGCTAGCTGTAATGGGGGCGGTTGCCATGGAGCCCAGAACACAGAACCCTGTCAGCACCTCCATGGGGTCATGCACCAAGAGCACGGTGTGACCCAGTGATCACAGAGCCAGGGTCTGGACCTCCCTGCTACTGGGATCTGCCATCAGATCCTGCCCTGGCAGCAGGGAGCTCCTGGGAGCAGGGAGCAATCTCCCAGCCCCTGCTCCAATTGTGGAATTGAGGCTGGGAGCTCCCTGCTGCCGTGGCAGAGGGGCATTGTCCGAGCCCAGGCTCCATCATTGAAGCCTGTCCCAGCAGCAGGTAGTTCCTGGGGACAGGGAGCAATCTCCTATTCCCTGGTGCCCGGCTGACTGATAGAAAATTTGCTTCTGGCTGATCATCTGCATGTGCCTTACTGCACAGTAACTACTCTGAAGTTAATTTTCTACCTGAATTTGTTACCTGCAGGTAGCAAATTAACCATGGTGTAGACCTGTTTACTGCACAGTAAGCATATGCACGTGTAGACAGTGACAGTTACTGTGCAGTAAATTGGTCTACTGTGCAGTAATGCATCTTGTGCCTCTGTGTTGTAACCAGTGAGGCTAGCAATTCAACCAAAAATGTGGTAGTCTTTTCTTAGTTGGTACTAAACTCATGTAGCAATAATGAAGTTAAATTTCACTGGATTGCAGGAGGATACCATCATTCTTCTGAAAGGCAAAGCTAAGTTCCTGACCACTTGTGATCTTTCAAAATTTCACGTAACCTTTATGGAAGGGAAGGAATGTCTGTCCCTATACCCTGGCTATATTTCAGATTTGCCCACATAATATTCTTTTGTAGTTTATGTAACAATAAGCTGCTTAAGAAGAGATATTTTGACACGGCATCATCTATAGAAGAGGGGGCTGAAATCTCTATTAAAATATATTGGCTCTGCCATGTGTAGCTCCTCAGGGCAAATTCATTAAAGCAGACTTAATGGTAGCTGGATAAGATAGTTTTCTCTACTTGACCTGAATGTAATATTGCTCTGTGCTATTTAAAGGTTGTCTTCTTCCTCTCAGAGGTTGTTGCATTTTAGAGAGATGGGCAGAATGGTCCCCACTCCATTTAACAAGGTGAAATTCAATGTGAATTAAAAGTCATACATCTCAGAAGAAATTTGTACAGCTACAAGATGGGGAAACATGCACTGAATCATAGAAATATCTGATGCAAATAGCAAACTGCATATGAACTTCACTATGTGACATCTTTGCAAAAATGAGAGTGGAATGCTTAGAAATCAGGATGGGGCACATGTAAAATTAGGGAAGTAGAAATAACTTTCTACATAGACCTACTGCAGTCACTGCTGAACTATTACATTCATTTCCAGTATCCAGATTTTTAAAAGGATATACAAAGAAATGGAGCAAAAATTATATAGTCATTATCAAATAAGATATTTGTGGAGGCTGATGAAACTACCCTAATATTAGAGTGACCATAGTCATTTGAGGGAAATCTGGAACAGTAGGGTACCAAGAGGTGCCCGCTAGCCCTATGACTCCCAGGAGTGGGGCTGAGCACAACAGCAAGGCGCGCGTGCACACACACACAGAGCCCCAACACTGCAGCTCCCAGGAGTGGGGTTGGGCATGACAGTGCATCGTGCTCACAGATGCACACACGACTGACCCTGCAGCTCTGAGGAGCAGGGCAAAGCAGAACACCACAATGCACAAATGCATGTACACACACCCAACTCGGCGATTCCCAAGATGGGGCCAGGCAGGACAGTTCAGTGCACATGGGCATGCATGTGCACACACAACCCTGTGGTTCCTCCCCCACACTCCAAATCTACTGAACAAGACACTCCACTCACAGCCCAGTGGAGTCTAGACCAGAGAGCAGCCCATTGGCTGGGCTTCCTGGAGAAAATAGAAACAAAAGTCCTGGATTGACATGAATCCATCAGCATGTACCTGGCTTCTGAGTCAGGAGCTAGGCACATGCCAATGGATTTGCACAATCTGAGACTTTTTTGCCTCAATTTTCTCCAATAGTCAGGATGTTGAGAAGCCTGTGAAATCCAGGACTGTCCTAGCCAATCCAAGACATATGGCCAGCCTGCCTCATATAGTCTAGAAAATACTTGGGAAGACTAAAGGATTATAAAAAGCTGAAATGACAGAAGATTAGTATTCATTTTCTAAAGATGGTAGGACAGGCAGTAGTCCGAAGCTAAGGAATGAAAAGTTTATATGATTTATTACAAATGCACTCTAAGAACATTTGAGCAACAGAGTGGCCTGGTAAGAGGAATGTTTGCACTATATTAGTGTAGACATTCAATAATACATTAGGAAAAGGCATTAATTGGAGTGCATTTGTGCTCCATTACTCATTGAGATGAATGACAGAGCTTCTATTTACTGCATTAGGTGTTGGATCAGACCCATTATCTCACAGAATTCAAGGTGTCAGAGTATGTAAACCACCATTTTTGGATTTGTATCTGTAGTCTGTGATTATGCAAAATATGTACACTCATATTATAATTTTGTTCCATATCCTGATCCTGAGTTGTAGGACCCTGATTCAGGGCATTGCTTAGCTGTCCAGCGAGTCCCATTGAAGTTCAGTATATTTATTAAGTACATCTGTAAACTGGGCCTACATTTGGGTTTGTTTTTTTTTTTTTTAAGTTCCATCTTTAGGACCTATAAAAAGCTCCTAACAGAAGTTGCGGGGACAAGAAACCAAGTGGTAAATTTAACTGCTTGCTGCCAGAAGGATCCAGGCTGCTATGCTGGAAACCAGAGCCAAATGGCTTCTCCTCAAGTGCCTGGGATTAGGCAGAAGGGTTTTGTTTTGTTTGTGTGATTGCTTACCTTTAACTTAAAAACTATATTATTTGTGGGACTGGCTGAGGAGCTGCTCAGGGGGCAAAGCCAGCCTGCAAAAGCCAGCCATCTAGGTAACCCGTGCGTCTAAATGTGGGTTGTCTAAATGTGTTGCCTAAACACTCAAGAAGGTTGAAACTAATTAGCTTAGGCTCTCTCTTGCATGAAATTTTTTACCTGTAGGTAAACAGTGCCCATGAATTGTCATGAGGTAAAAGCAGAGTGACAGTGAAACATGTTAGTTTAATAAAAAGTAAACCAGGCAAGGATGGCCCCAGATGGAAGTCTTGTGCTGAATTTCTCTATTTACCTTCAGTGCCTGTTCTTCACTGGATTTTTAACCTCATGATATTAAGTTACTCTAAAGTAAAACAGAATACACCTCTTTTAATAGAGGTAATAAGGTAGTAAGGTCTTGGTTAATTTGTCCTTTTTGCTGAATGTCTGCATTCAGACAGCTGTTTGTTTGTACTTACAATCTGGTGATCCTATGAGATTCTGTTTTTGCATGTCCAGCAGCAGTGACCAGCACTGCTTTTGCCATTTATTTGTTACAATTTGTATGAACATCCTAGAAAGCATAGTACCTATGTTTTGCAACAGGTGATCTGACAATACGTTAGGTATATGGTTCCAGGTTAGTTCCAGTAATCTCTTCTTATCACAACAGCTAATGGCAATCCAGCACCAAAATACATTTTCAGTTTCCAGTATAGGCAAAAGTTGTTAAGACATCTCATTACATTTACATGAGATGCATATTATGGAGTTGCCTAATTAGCTCTACAATAAAGTCTCAGCATCTACATGTGTGGCCCTATTTGGCCACAGTAAGCAAACACTACTGTAGGTTAGTACTTGTAAACACAAGTACTATCCTGTGGCTGCATTATTTAGTGCACTGCAATGTATGGATAGACACTGGCAGGGCTGGTTGAGGCACAAGGGTGTTTCAAGACAGGGGCTGCCTGCCAGCTAGCTCCATACTGGAGCACCCTCATGCCCCAGCCAGCCCCTCCGCAGCGTGTTTAGCTGAGGTGGAACATCCTTGGGCTGGCAAACTGATCCCCCTGTACCGTCAGCCGGTGCTGCTCTGACCCAGCTCAACATGCTGTTGTCTTGAGGTCACATGTAAACATGGCATCTGGCAGCAATAAACTCCGGCATGAACTGCGACAGAGTTTATTCTTTCTTATTAGTTTCACATGTAGATGCACCATGTGTGGATATTTTTTGGTTTGGTCTATATTAAATAGTTTTCTTGGCATAGTTATATTATGCTAGGAGGCATTAATTTATACAGATCTAGCCAACATAGCACCAAAAGGGCTCTGTTGGCTTAGTTAATGCCATTTGGCATGGTGGTATATCTACCCTGGAAGAAAGAACCCTTCACTATATCTCCAGAAAGGGGTTGCACCAACCTAGCTATGCTGGTATAACTTTAACAGCAGCCCATTTATAATAAGACGAGTGCTTATTGAGAAGGAAAGTAGTTCTAAGACCACTTCACTTCTGAATGAAATTATACACATAGGGGTTTAATGCATTTTAACGTCACACTTCTAGTTAAATAACCGTAACTTTTCAGAGTATCTCTTTGTAGATAAATCTTTTAGCAAAAGGTGAGCAAAATCTCTAACTGAAGAGCAACTGTCATTTCCATCCATTAGTGGAGTTTCACCAACCTATTATCATTACCTCAGTGTTTGGAGTTTAAGTTAATGTAAGCCATGGACAGGGATTACATATGCATTGAGATATATGATCTTTTACCACCCTAAAAAGTAGAGGTCCACTGACGCATCAGTCTATATTGTATCAGCACTGATAAAAGGAAAATTTACATTATCAGCAATGAGCTTTTTTTGGCTGATGTATCTGATAATGTTGAGGCATGCACATGGCTGGGAATGCAGCCCAGCAGCTTGGAAAACAGCATCCAGCTGGCAAGTCTGTGGGGGGAACAGGTGTTAGGTGGGGGGGCAGATCAAGGCCCTCATGGTAAGGGAGGGGTGGGGCAGGGGCAGGCACTAACCAGCTGGGGTGGGGTGTGGGATGGAGCCATGAGTGGCTCATCTGGGGGCACAGAGAGTGGGGGGGCTCCCGCCACTTCATGCATGGGGGGAGGCATGGGATCTGTGCACAGGCTGAGGGTGGGCTGTTGCTGCAGGCTGGAGCCAGGGGTGGTGCCAGACTCTTCCCAATGCAGGGGGATGGATGATGGCAGCACTGGGGGAGGCTAAAGAGTGGCTAAAGCCACCCCAAAATTCGCCATAGCCCTCCCCCCTATAGCCCCTCTTCCCAGCACTGCCACCACTGTCCAACCAGAGTGCAGCCCCAGCCCAGCCCCACGCCCACTGGAACAAGCCCATCCCTGAGCACACAGTGGGCAGCCTGCCCTTGCCCCATACATAGATCCATGGAGGCATATGCTTCCCATGCCTTTCCAGGGGTGCATGCAGAAGTGGAAGCCACTCCCCCTTCCTGCCTCCCCACCCGTGTCCCATGGACAAGTTGCTTGCAGCTCTGTCCTGCACCCTGCTCTACCCAGGCTCTGCCCTAGCCCCACTCACTCATCTCAGGGTCCTCAATCTGCCCCACCATGGCCCTTCCCTCCTCCTGCCCATTCCCCTCCCCCTCCCCCCAGACTTACCAGCCAGATGCTGCTCTCCAAACTTCCAGGCTGCATATCAGCAGTTGGATCGGTATTGGCTGATATGGCTTATTAATAATCGTCCATTGTATTGGCCCCCCAAAATCTTTATTGGTACACTCCAGCAAAAAAGTGAATGTATTAGTATTCAAGTGTTTTTCTCATGGGAAAAAACCGACAAAAAATGTTAGCTTTTTCCAACAGCAACTTCTTGACAATGTAACAATTTCCAGTTTCCTGTGTAATGCCTGTCCAGTTATGTAAGGTGGCACAAGACATGGTCCTCCAGGATCCCATAAGGTTGTGTTCTTTGCTTCCCTGCCTCTTCCCCCGTCACTACAAAAAGTCTGTCATTGAACTATACTGTCCCAGGGAGGCAGAGCTAGGTTTACAGTTTGCCACATGGTTGCACAGCCCAGCTTTTCCTTTCTTTGTGGACAAGATAAAATCCTTTCTGCCCAAGGAATAGGGCAGGAATCCACCCCTCAGACCTTCCTCCTGCACAAAAAAACCCCAAAACCTGTTCCTGTCATTTCAGCATCTCTGGCATTTATGTATAAGCCAGGCACTGAGCTGGATTTCATGGATGGTTAAACCCATGTTTGTGTACTTCCACAAGCAGGTATTGGCTTTTACGAGTGACAAATCCAATCTGGCAAAGGGAAGACTTTTGAGTGCCTCTCTTGAAGTGGAGTCAGTGTTGGAAGTCTGCTAGGTGGTAGCACAGCTGAATGGCCTGTGTGTGCTTGGTGCAGAGACTGCTGTAATTTCTGAAGGCCGTGGCTAGAACAAAGGGTAGTCCCTGCAGACCCCTCTTCTCATGTGGAGCCAGTGTCAGAACCTTCCCCCCACCTCTCACAGGATGACAAGGTAGATGAATCACACTGCCAGCATCTGCTAGATAGCCAGGAGCAGTTCTCCTACTGTGGACTTGCCTATGACAAACTGCTTGACAAACCAGAGATCACGTGGCCAGGACCATGGTCATGCCTGAATAGCTGTACATGTTGCAGTGCAGCAGCCTGCACATGAGCAGAATGGGCTCTTGGAAGAAGCGATGGCATACTTTGATTGTGCTGGCAGGAGTACAGCATACTCTGGAACTGCCACACAGGACTTAAAAAAATTCCAGATCTTCTCTGCATTCATTTCCCTGAAATCTTCCCAGTTAATTTCACAAACTAGTTCCCTTAGTTTGTCAAAATGTATTCTTTGGAAATTAAAACATCTTAACTATAGGCATGATTTGTTTGCCCCTCCATTTGGTTTGAAGTTAATCAACTCTTGACTAATGTTCTTTTCCATGGTGCCCTGATAACTTTTCCAAAACCAAGTTTAAAATATTATCTTCTGGATCAGGAGGCACTGGGCACACAAGCAGCTGGGATCCAGTAGCATAAGTGGGGTGGGGGCAGTGACTGGACTAGTGGCCCTGGGCACTGCCTTTGTGAGGAGGTGGGCACAACAGCAGTCATTGCCATGAGCAGTATTGTGGCTCTGAATTCTCTGTGTGAGGTAGGGGTGGAGGAAGAGTCCCTGACAAGTGCAGTTTTGTACTTGGCTCTGCTTGGAAATTTCTGGAGACAGGGGCCCCTACAAAGCTGCTGGGAGTGCTGGAAGTACCGGATCTTGCCATGCTCTGTGATGCTGCACGTGACCAGGTACTTAAATAACTGTACACAAATTTATTACTTTGTTTTTGTGGCAGTGCAAATTCTGCAGAAATTCTTAGAACCTCAAATGAATACCTGTCCATACCCCCAGCATACCTTCATTTAAGTACAGATCATTTCTATACACTGCTGAAGTGACTGCTCATATTCTCCACAGTTCAGTATTATAATTGTTTGTGTTAAAATATTATTAGTTAACATGAAATGTATTTTATTTTTTAACTCCCTGTCCCCTGAGAGGAAAATAAAGTTTTGTTCTTAACTTCACCCTCTTAATCTTATTCCGTTTCTTTTGCTGTATCAAAAACTCTTAATTTAAGCCATTTTAGTGGCATATTATATGTATAGAAAATCAGCAGAAGCTACGTTCTGTAGTTGGTAGCTTTTTTTAAACTGCTCATGGATGTAATTGACAAAGGAAATTACATTTGCAAGAATGAAATGTTTCTTTCTAGAAACTTAAGGGGGGAAAAATAAATGAGCATAAAAGAACATTGCCCTCACCAAAGGTCAATAACCTAGTCACCCAAAGCTCAGAGAATAGAATGGATTACAGCTCTGAATAAAGTAAGATGGAAACCTATGCTCAGAATAAAAACAGTGCACACTCAATAAGACACTGAAATGGTAATTTCTAATGATTTGGGATTTTGTTGTTTCTTTCCTTAATTTAATAGGATTGTTTGCTTAATTGGTATCTGTTTCGATTTAAATAGTAGATGACCTTAATTGTGGTTGAAGAGAATTTATGAGTCTTGACATATGCAGTGAGGAATAACTCTGGAATAGTTTCCCTTGGGGAAGGGAAGACAGATCAAGGGATTTCGAGTGATAAAGCATTACTAAACCAACACATGCATCTTTGAAATAATTGTTGAAACTAGCAAGAAGTTTAGTCTTTCTTTGTGTAGCAAGTCACAATAGGACCTTACTCTGCCACTGTTAGCAACTGTTCAGTGATGTACAGGATTTAACATTTTGCAGAAAATTAAAAAGGGAAAGGGAGATAGAAAAAAAATTGCCTTTGAGAAGATAAGAACTAACTTTATATTTCCTTGATCATTATTTATATGGTACAATCTGGTTTTTTTCAGTTGTTTTTGTCAGCAGGATGGGTCTTGTCTTGGACCAGAGATATCCAGGGATTGGCATGTATACACATTGCCCTTATATTCAGGATTTAGTGAGCAGCTGATGTACTACCACCTTTCTGCCATTGATTCAATGATGCAGCCCTGGGATAACTGTTCAGATGCCCTTTGTGATATCCTGTTAGTATTTATCCCATAAACCATTTTATGATTAATCCCAGGACAACAGACATGGATGCTGAAAACCTTACACTTTGTCCCCAAATAAAACATTTTATCCTGGGACATCTGTTTGTAGCCTTGGAAATCAAGTAGAAAGGGGTCTTATTAGTCTGTTAGACTAGGGAACAAGAGAGTAAAGTAACTGAGCTGGTGGTGATTTCAGTTGTTCAATGGCAGTAGGCTTTTTATGTATGTATGAAAATGAACACTTCACCAGTTTATAAAAACTCTGTATATAAATCTGTTGCACTTCTCCCTTAATAATCATGAATTACTTCTTTAGAAACACTGAATGCAGAATTAGGCTAAGCCATAACTCCCACTGGTGAGCAGATTCTCATCTAGAGTAAATGGATGTGGATCAATTGATTGCAGTGGAATTATGTCTGTTTTCAGCACTTGAGAATTTGGAGACAGTTAATTTCATTATGCACCACAAAAACACTTTTATGGAGACAGCATCGTAAAGTCATCCAGTACTATAGATAGTTAATTTTTTAGATATGTACTTGACAGGATACTTATTTGGTCCCTGGATGTGTGACTAAAGTAGTGTTCTACCCAGTGATGAAAATATTAATATTAGGACTAATGAAATAGAAATGGGTATTGTTAGATGAAATCATACATATTGCATGCAGTCCTTGCATGCATCTTTAGTATCATTCTTGAAATAACTCTCAGAGGGTTTATCTATAATGGGCATCTTTAAATATGTTTCAGGGTTGGGGGGGCACTTTAATTAGATTGGCTCTTGGGAGTTGCTCTAATTAAAGCACCCTTAGTGTCTCATGTATTCAGCTCCCTGCACTTCAAAATTGCAGTGGCAGTGCTTTAACTAAGCTCGTTTGATAAGCTTTAGTTAAAGCACCCCCACTGCCATTTTGAAGTGCAAGGACACTTGAATACACATGACACTGAGACTGCGGGAGCATGCTAATTAGTATGCATTGGAGCAGGCATTGGGCACATGTGTAGGTGCCCATTGTGTATAATGTATATAATATATCAGAGTAATATTTGCTCATGACCACAAATTAGAATTCCACCCAAATTGTACCATGGTACGCCGTTGTTTTAAATGAATGATTTGGCATTTTAGATCACAGAAAGAAATTCATCAACCCTCCACCACATTTGCCACCTCCAGTCTCTCTTTCTGAGATGCTTCCTGCTCCACCTTTCTACTCTGAGTCCCTTCTGCCCCACTTAAGATACTGACACTATTATTTTGAAGCTTAAAAAAAAAATCAATAGTTGCAGAGCAAGCAGCTAATGTAGAAAGATAAAAAGAATGGAAAAAGTGATTGGTCTCACAATTCTATAAACACACTTGGCTTTTACTAACTTGGAGGGAGGGGTTGAGCTAAGTTGCCCAAGTCAGTCTTCCCAGACATTTAAAAATAAATATTTGAATGCATTTAAAAACCTTTCTGGCTTCCTTAAGTTCTTGAGTTCAGAACAATTACTACAGAATTCTGCTTGCCTTGTAATGTACTTCAGAGTGATTTACAGGTATTAGAATAAAGAAGGCAAAGAGAGTGCTCTATTCTGGCATACACAGTGCAAGTCAGTGTAAATGTCTGAGGGCTGCCCAGAATCAACATTTCTCTTCCCTTCCTTTACCTGTTGAGAGGCAGGGGAGCGGGCTGTATCCTGATAAAATGCAGTGCTGTATATCTTGCTAGCCTGTCTGTTGCTTGTCTGAACAAAACCCTTCTGTGACCCCTAACAACATGCATGAGGCTACGTCCTTCAACACTGAGACAGATTGTAGAGGCTCATATACACTTATCAGGTGGTTCCCCGCTACTCAGTAGCAGTGCTCCACTTGATGAAGCTGCTCCAAATAAGTGCTCTGAAGAAACAGCTACTTGATTTCCTCCTCTGGCTCTTCCTCTTCCTGTAGCTGTATGGCTACACTCTCTGTAGTCATGAAGCCCCAAACTCATAGAGCTGCGCAGCTGCCAGTATGCCATATATGTACAAGCATTTGAAAATGGTGATTTAAAGGTATAGTTGAATTATGGGATGCAATGAGAGGAATCGTGGAAATTTGATATCCAGAGCCCACATCCCAGAATCTCTGTAGGTTTGGGCAATCATCATGCAATGTACTATGAGGAATTCGTAGGCTAAGTACAGATAGTCAAAAAGCCTGAGGATGAATTGGTTCCATTTGAAAGAAGTCCATTCCCATGTGGAGGAAAGTAGCAGAAGGGCTGGGAAGCCCTGTTGGCTTAATAGGGATATTATGGTCCTCTTGAAAAAGAAGAAAGAAGCATACAAACAGTGGAAGCTTGAGACAATCCCCAAGGAGGACTATACAATAATGGCCCACACTTGTAGGGAGAAGATTAGAAAAGCTAAGGTGGCAACTGAATTTAAACTAGCAACAGAAATAAAGGACAATAAGAAGTCCTTCTTTAGGTATGTAGGGAACAGGAGGAAAAAAAATGGAAGCATGGGGTCATTGCTTAACAACTCAGAACAGCTGGTTACCAACACTCAGGACAAAACTGAACTCCTGAATAACTATTTTGCTTCAGTATTTCACTGGACTAAGGGGAAAATCATGCTAGATAGGATACAGAATGGACATGGTGGAAATGACTGCCTTCCTACTGTTCACCTTGAGCTGGTGCTTGATCAGTTAGAAAAGTTAGACATTTATAAGTCAGCAGGACTGGATGAACTTCATCCAAGAATGCTGAAGGAGCTGGCCAAGGTCATCACAGGACCTCTGGCAAAACTCTTCCAAAACTTGTGGCACTCAGGGAGAAGTCCCTGAAGATTGGAATAGGGCCAATGCTGTGCCCGTATTCAAGAAGGGGAGAGAGGACTTGGGCAACTATAGGTCAGTTAACCTAACCTCTATCCTGGGGAAAATCCGGGAAAAATTCATCAAGGAGTCCATATGTGATAGGCGTGCAGAAGATAGGATTCTGAATGATAGCCAGTATGGCTTCATCGTGGGTGGGTCTTGTCTTACCAATCTCATCTACTTCTACAACCAGGTAACTCACCATCTGGATAAAAGAGGAGGTCAGCATTGTGTACTGAGACTTCTAAAAGGCTTTTGATCTAGTTTCCCATGATGTTCTCACAAAACTGTAGGATTGTGGGCTTAGCTGTGCAACAATTAGGTGGATAGGCAGCTGGCTGTGGGGTAGGACCCAGAGAGTTCTAATGAATGGATCTGTGTCATCCTGGTGAGAAGTGGCCAGTGATGTCCCTCAGGGGTCCATGCTTGGTCCAGTGCTTTTCAAGATCTTTATCAATTGTATGGATCTGGGGGTGAAGAGGTCAATAGTCAAGTTCACAGGCGACACCAAGTTATGGGGGAGTGTGATCATGCTTGAAGATAGGCTGTAGATACAGGCAGATCTAGAAAGCTGGGAAGCTGGGCAGATCGGAACCAGATGAAGTTCAACATTCAGAATTGTAAAGTGCTCCTCTTGGGGTTGAATAATCTCTAACATACTTACAGGCTTAGTGGTGCCAAGCTGACTATCACCACGACTGAAAGGGACCTAGGGGTAATAATAGACCATAGTATGAATATGAGCCATCAGTGTGATGCTGTAGCCAGCAGGGCAAACAATACTCTGGCATGCATCAAGCAATGCATCTCAAGCAAAACCAAGGAAGTGATTCTTCCACTTTACTCAGCATTGGTGAGACTATGGTTGGAGTATTATGTCCAGTTCTGAGCCCTGCACTTCAACAAGGATGTGGAAAAGCTTCAGAGAGTTCAGAAAAGAGCTACCTATATGATCAGAGACTTGCAAGGCAAGCCAAACCAGGAAAGATTGAGGGACTTGGATCTCTTCAGCTTAAAAAAGAGAAGGCTGAGAGGGGACTTGGTAGCAGCTTACCACTATATCAGGGCATACATCAGGGGCACAGTGAACAACTGTTCACCAAGGCACCCTTGGGGAAAACCGGGAGTAATGGCCATAAACTTCTGGAAGACCATTTCAGGCTTAACACGAGGAAAACCTTCTTTGCAGTTAGGGTGTCCAGACTGTGGAATAAACTCCCTCCAGAGGTGGTGCAATCATCCACCCTAGAAATCTTCAAGAGGAGATTGAACAATCACTTTGCTTGGGTCACCTAACCCCAGTTGTCTTTCCTGCCTAGTGCAGGTGGGCTGAACCTGATGATCTTGGGTCCTTTCTAGCCTCTTACAATCTATGAAACTATGATTCAGTCTTCATGAGTTAGTCTAAGTTACGTAGCTTGTACCAACAAACAGGTAAACAGACATTCACTTTTGATTCTGGAAATGTAACCACATGGCTGCAGTGGGCCAGGCCAGAATCCAGGGGCGTGCTTGAGCATGCCTCCCTGCTTAGCTGGAGTAGAAAGCTTGGGCCGAGGCCAGCCCACCCACAGGAAAGTGTGTGTGGGGGCGAGGTGCAAAGTATCTTAAGATGCTGGTAGACTGTGAGCTAATTTGAATCTGGAGGGGATCTGGGACAGAAGTTTAATAAACTGATTTAACTTAAATCAGTTAAGCCTGATACTACATTCATCCAGGTTTATCTTAAACCAGTTTCAGCCATTTTGAAAGTAGTTTATGTGCAATGAACTTATTTTGTGATACAGATTTGAAATGTTTTTTGCTCACTTATTACACTTATGTGTAATTTTTCTCCTTAGCCATAGAAATGAATGGTGGGCAATCAGATGGAAACTAGAAAACTACTCTGTTAATTTGGATGCACATAGAGCTCTGTGGATGTAATAATTAAGCAAAGGTCCTTGAACCAGCACAGCTCTGTACTTGCTTTAGCTTGATATAGTTAATTTAAAGAATTAAGAGCAAATATCCTAATCTAAAGCATAACTTTCATGTGTAGACAAGCCGTAAATGAAATATAGAAATATTCTATAAAACAGACACTGTTCTTTAAGAGTAATAATTTCACTTCGTCTCATTTTGCTTGTAATTTCATTTACATGCATATATGCTAATATACTGATGTTTCATGTTTCTGGCACCCCTTAAAAAGCAGCAAAAAGAAGTCAAGTGATGCAGACCAGGTCAGAATGAGTGGAGTAGAACTCCTGCTTGCAGTCAGTCAAGATGGTAACAAATGAAAAAAATATTACTAAGGAAGAACTGATAGGGCACTCCAGTAGCCTTTGTTTGGGTGCGAAATGTCAGCTCTAGCCTCCTGAAATAAATTTAACGTGATAGGTAATTACCTACCAATTATAAATAATATATTTATTCACA
Organism: Crocodylus porosus; assembly: GCF_001723895.1. Taxonomy (NCBI): domain Eukaryota; kingdom Metazoa; phylum Chordata; order Crocodylia; family Crocodylidae; genus Crocodylus; species Crocodylus porosus. The sequence continues at coordinate 110,074,877 of NW_017728943.1, forward strand.
TTTGTTTATATTTTTCTAGCAACATATTATACTAAACAAACCAAAATATGTGCATGTGCCATTTAAAGGAAGGTTCTTTAGAGTTAGTGGCTCACACTATGTAGCCATATCACCCATTGTGTGTGTTGTATTAATACCTAAGGCCTTTTGATCTAGGATTTTCAGAGGACAGTGCTGAATATGAGAACAAGGGAAATATGTATATATTTTCATTATGATAGATTTATAAATGGGGAAAAACACAGGTAGAAACATGTCACTTTTTCTGTCCTTCCTCAGACTTTCACACAAACAAGCTGTTGAAAGTTAGCAGCAGAAGTATGACATGCTTTAAGAAAGCCATTGATTGTTTACTGTATATATATATTCCTTCGTTCTTTTAATCTATTGAGAAATGTTTTTTTTTCCTTCTAGCTAAGAACAGGTCTCAAGAATTCAACTGACACTAGGCTCCAGTGAAAAGCTGTGGAAAGAGGGTGGAAAAAAAAAAGATTTCATAATTGGCTGGTGTTCCCATAGCTTTTTTAGTCATTTAATTGGTATAAAATTGCATCTCATTAGGTTTCTACAGGACGGAACAGGGTGTGCGCTGAATTCTAAATAGCCGCATTTTAATTTTTCAGCCTCTTGAGGACCTGATTCCAAGAATATTTAGGTTTTGATGGATTTGAGCTATAGTATGAATAACATTCAACATGTGTTCAGGCTTTGCCAGAGTTCAGGCACATGCTGATCTAAATTTTTTCAAATCCATTTAATTAAAATTGAAAAATAATGGTTTAATCATTACTATTTGCTTCAACATTAGTTTAATAATGAAGTCATAATGATATTAATGTGTACATAAAAATTCTGAATGGATTTCCATTGGAATTCTATGTTACTTAACCACTCTGTGTTACCAAATATTGCCAAGCTTTTCCTACATTGTTCAAAATTATAGTGCCACATTCTGCTGAGTTCATATTTATTAGCAGAAAATTTAAAGGTTAGGATTCTTTGATGCCATAGTTTTGTATTTATTTTGAACAGAATATTTTTTTCAGAGATTAACAGACAATTAGTGTTCTCTGTTCGTGGAAGTATTTAATAGGCAGACTCTGGACTAGTTGCAAAAATTGCCAGAGAAGCTGGATCAATACTTGGACAGTGAGTCCACGTGAATAATACCTGAGGTAGCTAGTTTAAAGCTAACTCAGGTACGTCTACATGAGCTGCAGTTGCATCAATTACTCCAGTAGTGGGTGACTTTATCTTTCTGTGGAATACAGAGCAAAGCCATGTGCTAGCATTAAGTTGGCAAATCTCAAATTAATTGAGGGACCAGACCTCAGAGCTTTCCATCTTCTTCATGTTTCTGTCAATGATAAACTAATGTGTTCTGATGGTTGTCATAGGAAGGTTTGTACCGTAATGTGGGGTAGGCAAGTGAGTCATATGTCCTGGGGACTGCCCACAGGGAAGAATACCAGAAGGATTCAGCAGAGGGCATTCCTGACACTCCCATTCGCTGTTCAGCTTGCGCTTGCTGGCTGAACATTGCAGCAGCATGGGCAATGTGTGCCATGGATTGCGAGGTGTTCTAGGAATCATAGTTTTACAGAGAAGCAATAGAATTCATTGCTGCTGTGGGAAAATTGATGCCATTTTTGGCTGCTGAAATTAGCAATTTTTTGCCTTTCCAAAATGGATTTCAGAGGCAAAAAACAAAAATGAGGTGAGAGTTCCACCACCAGCAGCAGATTCCACTGTCACTTTGGAGAACTACAGTTCCCAGAACACCTTGCACTTTGTGACGCACATTGCCCAATTGCCTGTGACACTTGCTGCTGCTCCTGCCTGCATGCTGCCTAATCAGGGAAGGGTGAAAGAGGAGTAGCCCAGGTGCACATTTTCTCACATTATACCTCTGGGTTTCTGGCACTTTTTGGCTGATTTATCCTCTGTTTAGGCAGTGCAGAAGAACAGAATTCTGTTTGTAGCCAAACAACTAGATGCCAGGATTATAACAGGAGAGGGTTGAATACAGCACTAACCCTGGGCATTAACTATTGTGTGGGTGCCAGAATACCCTGGGAATCAGAGGCAGCATGACACTGTCCAGCCATAGGAGCCTGGCAGGTGCAGCCCTGAACCCAGATGTGAACTTTGGAGGTAAAGGATGAATAGAATGAGCAGAATGGTGCCCCACTCCCTTGCCAGGGAGTTTTTGCCAAAGCAGTCACAGCCCTGGAGCAAATGGGGCATCAGGAGTGGCTCCCAGAAAGCCTGCACCCTTCGGGTGCTGCTGCCTAAGCCAATGCTGCAACAGCAGCTGCAGCAACTGCCTTCATTGTGCAGAGAGCCAGGGCAGGTAAGACTTCACTCCACATGCAGTGAAAATTAGAGCAGCAACAAAGAATGAAGCTTCATGCAGTTACAGGACACACCATCCCACAAAACAGAGAGCTGCAACTCACTCCCTGACTACTTCTTCTGTCAACCTTTTGTAACAGCTTTCACATGGTTATTTTTGTTGTTGGTTAAGAAAAAGAGATGAGAAAGAAATGCAAGTGTTCACTGGTCTCCACTATTTCACAATGTGTGGATTTGTAAGAAATTACTAATATTTACAAGTAGGTTCATGGGTGGATCTAGGATTTTGAAGAAGGAGGTGCAGATGGTTTGGTGTCTTATCACCAAAAAAAATTACAACATAAAACAACACTTGTTGTAATGCAATACTTGTTTTTCTCTGGTTAAAAAGAAACTAAAAGATTTACTAATAAGATTTAGTAATAGGGGCCCAGAGATATTTTATTCAATTCAGGTTTGAAGCAAAAACAAATATAACTTTACTGGAATGTGCATTGATTTGTTATATCACAAAAAACACAACAAACAAGACAAAATAATCAAGAGGTTGTTTCATTACTCTTGTAATAATAAAAATTAAATGTACATCTGTTTTTTTCAGATTCATAAAACAAAATCTAGCCTTCTTAAGGGTCTTGACAGTACATTCAATGCTTGACTGAAAATTATTTCCATACCTGAATTCACGTTCGCCTATGTTAACATTTTCATACCTGAGTTAATGTTTTTAGCTACAGTTAAAAACACTCCATAGGCCTGTAAAATAGGAGCTACATTATCAGGAACAGCTAACAGAGCAGAATTGCAGAAGAGAGGATAGACTGATTAGCAGAACATCAAGACCATTAAAAAGGGGAGAGTGTGTCATTAACATGAATAGAATGTGGGATTCCAAGGAAATCAGGTAGATTATAATGAGGTATGAAGTCAGATGACTCTTTCACTTCTGCCTGATTAGAAATGCTGCTGCCACTGACAGGAAGTTGCTTTTAAACTTTGGGTGGATGAGGAATTAATGGTACAGGGTGAGGGGGGTTGCAACTGCAATACTGCCCTCCCTCCCCTTGCTCC
>NW_017728943.1:110078402-110081998 GCF_001723895.1 Crocodylus porosus
CAAGTAGAATAGATATAGATCTTGGAACTTTTAGCTAGATATTTGTTTACTTCTGGAACACACTTACCACTAGAACACCCTCTTGCTTAAGCTAATAGGATGTCTGCAGGAGGGAGCCCCTCATCTGGTAGTTTCAGGACCTTCAAAAATGCTACAGTTCATCAGATTAAGATTTATTGCTGGGCAAAGGACATAGAAGCTAAAAAGTCTGTAGTAGTGTTGAAGTGAAATTGTAGACATGATAGTGCAGGAAATATGCAAGAGGCAAAGATTTTTGTGAGTGATATCTTTTATGGGGCCAACTGCATGGGTGGGATAGACTTAGACAAGATTTTGGGTACCACAGTACTCTTCCTCAGGTCTGCTTCTTTCCCAGAAATGTGAGGAAGGATATTATGGTACCCAAAATTTTACCTAAGTCTATCCCAAATGTGCAGTTGGTCCCATAAAAGATACCACCCACAAAAATCCTTGCTTTCCACAAAGTCTCTAGCAGTCTTTCTTAATTTATTGCACCTGTACTTTTTCACTATGCAGCTTACTTGCCTAAATTTGCAACCCATATTTTTTCTTGCTCCAACAGGAACTGTATGAAGAGCTAGTCTGTTGATATAGACTACTTTCTGGGAAACTCAGTGTAGGGCTTAGCCTGCAAATCATAAAAAGCTGAAGCTTGAATTTTTTACAAGAAAAGAAATTTAGCTTAGCTAATGGAGTAGAAATCCACTAATAAGAAACTTGGCAATCAAAAACTGATACTCAGTTAAGTATAAGACTTATCATTCTTTCTTGTCTGCATCCTGAAGTTCAACAAAAAGAATAAAACACAAAAAGGGGAGTTGATTCAAAGATTCATAGGCATCTTTTTTCAAGAGCCCTCTGCCACTATCAATTTCTCCAGGAGACTGGAACCAGCCAGCTGATGTTTGGCTCTCTTTCACCTTCAGTGATGGGGTAGAGGGCCCCATTAAATCAAGAAAGAAAAAGATATCCTTCAGAAATATATCCAGTCGTGACTTAAAGGCTACAAGTGATAAAGAATCCACCACATCCTTGACTAAATTGTTCCAATGTTTAATTTCCCTCGCTAAAAAATGTGTCTTGTTTCTAGTCCAAAATAGTCTAAAGTTGTCGTCCTGTGGGGCCAGGCCAACTCTCAGGATCTCAAAATTGTGCTGTTAGATGGGAGGTTGTGACACAATTACACATACACACAAAAATCAATTGGGCACATACACATCCAAGATTACCAGTCTAAGCACATGCACACTATACACACCAAAAATTAGACAAAAATCAGTTGTCAATACCCACACACTCAGTATACATATGTGTCACTAATTCATGTATCATGCACATAATGATATATATGTATGTATATTTGCCAGTTCACACCCCCCCCCCACACATATACACAGGTGAGTTCCTAACTTAGATAGTATGGTGTGTATGTGTGTGCTTGAGGTACTAGGGGTACCTAGGGTGCTTGGTGACTATGGGAGAGGGAATCAAGGGTCAAAGATTTCCAGAAGGAGGGGAAGGAGGGAGATGGTTGGGGGTTAAGATGAGACAGGGTAAAATAAGAGAGAGAAAGTTGCTGGTGCCAGGATTAGAACCTGGTGCTGGCCACGGGTGACAACCTGGTGAGGGGGTTGCGAGTGCTCGACCACCTGGGCAACAGTGATCATCGCCTGCTGGAATAAACCATCCAGCGCAAGGTGGCAAAGGCCTACAGCAAGGCTGCAGCCCTAGATTTCAGGAGGGTGGACTTCAGTGAGCTAAGAAGAATAGTCGGGGAAGCACTGAGGTCCCGGAGGGGAGGGGAGCCAGGTGTCCAAGAAGAGTGGTCTCTCCTTAAGGAGATGATCCTCCAAGCCTAAAGGGAGGAAATCCCAACATGGATCAAAGGGAGTAGGAGGGCACAAAAGCCCCCATGACTCACCAAAAGCATCCAGAAATGTCTTCTAGCTAAAAGGGAGGTGTACACCCAATGGAAGGGAGGGGCCATCACCAGGGAGGACTATACTGCAGTTGCTCGGGGATGCAGGAGGGCAATCAGGAAGGCCAAGGCGGAGATGGAACTGGAACTAGCTTACCAGATCAAGGACAAGAAGTTCTTTTTTAAATACATAGGGGGCAAAAAGAAGGTACCGGGTAACGTGGGGCCCCTGCAAGACAAGCTAGGAAATTTGGTCATCACACCAGATGACAAAGCTAACCTATTTAATGATTTCTTTGCCTCCATTTTCCTGAGCAGGGACCAGCTCATCCCCCACAGTGGGCTCCCCTCAGGCCCAAAGGGAGGCGCATCTAGGCCAAGGGTCAGGGAGGATCTAGTCAGGAAACTTCTGGAGGGACTGGATGTATTTAAATCAGCTGGTCTGGACGATCTCCGCCCTCAAGTACTGAGGGAATTGGCTGAGGTCATTGCGGGACCCCTGGCACGGCTTTACGAGCACTCGTGGTGTTCTGGTGTGGTGTCAGAAGACTGGAAGAGGGCCAATATAGTTCCCATCTTCAAAGAACGGAGGAAGGAGGACCCAGGGAACAATAGGCTAGTTAGTCTTACCTTGATACTGGGCAAGATTTTTGAGAGAATTATTCTGGCACATGTCCACAAGGGGCTACCAGGGGAGATTATGCTTAGGGGCAACCAACACAGGTTCATTAGAGGCAGGTCCTGTCAGACCAACCTGGCGGCCTTTTATGACCAGGTCACCAAATCCTTAGATGCAGGGGTAGCAGTGGACATAGTCTTCCTGGACTTTCAGAAGGCCTTCGACACCGTCTCTCACCCCATTCTCATTAAGAAACTGGGGGGCTGTGGTGTCGACACCCACACAGTCAAATGCGCCACCAACTAGCTGGAGGGCCGCACCCAGAGAGTGGTAGTGGATGGGTCATTTTTGACCTGGAGGGATGTGGGCTTGGCTCAGTCCTCGGGCCCATGTCTTCATCAGTGACTTGGACGAGGGGGTAAAAAGCACCCTGTTCAAATTTGCTGATGACACTAAGATGTGGGGTATGTGGGCATGCTAGAAGGAAGGAATAGGCTACAATTGGACCTAGACAGGTTACAGGGGTGGAGGAGAATAGGATGGGATTCAACACTGACAAATGCAAGGTGGAAGAACCAGCAGCATACCTACAGGCTGAGGAACTCCCTTCTCATCAGTGCAGAGGCAGAAAAGGATCTTGGAGTCATCATTGATGCCAAGATGAATACGGGCAGGCAGTGTGGGGATGCAGTCAAGAAGGCCAACTGCACCTTGTCATGCATCCACAGATGCATCTCAAGCAGGTCTAGGCAGGTGATCCTCCCCACTTACGCAGCACTGGTCAGGCCGCAGCTGGGGTACTGCGTCCAGTTCTGGGTGCCGCACTTCAAGAGGGATGTGGACAACGTGGAGAGGGTACAGAGGAGGCCAACTCACATGATTGGGGGGCAGCAGGGCAGGCCCTATAAGGACAGGCTACGGGACCTGAACCTGTTCAGCCTCCATAAGAGAAGGCTATGGGGGGATCTAGTGGCCTGTTACAAACTAGTCAGAGGGGACCAGCAGGCATTGGGGGAGTCCCTGTTCCCCTGAGCACTA
>NW_017728943.1:110082098-110096367 GCF_001723895.1 Crocodylus porosus
CAAAATAGACACTTGACATTACTTGATATTACTTATGCTAACTTACACATGTAGGCCTAAATCATATAGTATCAATTAAAAAAAATCCAGTAAAAATCAGTAAAACAGTAATATAAAACAGTAAAAATCAATATAAACATAGTAATTATACAATATAAAACTGTGGATCAAAGGACAAGAGAAAGAAGGAAAAAACTTGCTATAAAAATGCTAAAGCTTATCTGATGTCTTAGGTCACTCTATGTCTTAGCTTACTCATACGTATCTATAGGGAATAGAGAGGGAGAGAAAAAGTCAGAAATAGTTGGGGAAGGGAGGGTATGCATTTTAAAAGAAAAGAAAAACTGGGGGTTTTGCTACAAATTCATCTTACAGCTATTGGATTTCATGCCTTTTTCTGTTAGATTAGACATCTTGCGGCAGAAATGTCTTCCCTTCCCATGATCAAATCACCTTTTAATCTTGAAGGATCAAAATAGATAAGCATCTTCAGTCTCACTCCCATTTTGACGAATTCTCACAGCTCTTTTCTGAATTCCCTCCCATTTTTATAACATTCTTCCCAAAGTGAGAAGGCCAAAAGTACTCCAATAAGACTCTCAGTAATGTGGGTTACAGAGGTAATAACACCTTTCTGTTCTAGTGCTTATACATTCAAGAATTTCAGCAATTCAAAATATAGTTAGTCAGTTTGGCCAGAAACGGAGTAGGACTGATAGTGCTATTGTAGAGAATGTTCTTAGTGACACATAGTCAGGGTTTCAGAATTTCAGATTTATGCCTCAGTCAGTGCTTCACACTATAAACCAATGGTCAACTATCAACATGTAGAAAACATTACAAATGTATTATTTACTTTTCATTAACATCTTACAATTTCTTTGTGACTTCATCATGTTGCTGATCAGTCAAGACCAGTTTCAGCCCACTAGTTCTAGTGAGTCCACAATACTATGCTTTTAGTTTGTATTTTCGAAAATCAGGTTCTCCACATTGATATTTAGGGATTAGTAAAGTTACCTGCAAAAAGCTGAAGCATTTGATTCAATGTTTTCCCAGTATTAGTAAAACTAACATTTAAGATCATTCTACTTGATTTTTTAAAATGTCTATAGAAGAGTAGTTAATACCTAAATACTAGTTTTAAGCATTTTGGACCCTGTGGCTGACCTTTCTTACTGGAACGTGTAAATCATTCATACAACAAAAAACATCTGGGGAGAAAGTTGGGTATCAGGAGTGTTTGACTCTGTTCCTGGGCTCCTGCTACAAAACCCTAATTCACCTCTCAGTGGTTTTAATATGTAGATCATATTAGTGACATCCATGAATGCTTGTTATTTACACCTGAAATGTGCCACTGTATGTTGATTTCCATTTTTTAACCTCTGTGCAGAAAGAAACAATATAAATAAAAACTACAATGTTGGCCAAAGATACACTGTTAAGTAATTGGCTGCTGCATTAAAATGTCCCTGGGTTTCTATTTTACTGATGCGTCTGTTCAGAATTAAGCCAATCTGTCTTCATATTTCCTCTTCTGTACCATTATAATTGATCTGGCAGTTCGCCACATTTAGACCCAGACAGTAATCACTTGGCATGGAGGATATTCTGCCTCCCTAATTTGACTGACAGAATAAATCCTGTTTTTAAATAGCTGTCATGTGGTTTTTATCAGTAAATAACACACATTTTACTGTGGCATGTGTACATTGAGATAGACAGCTATGTCTTTTTAATGTCCCTTCTCTGCAGCAGAGGAGGAGTCATGAAAAACAATCACATTGTCATCTGCTGGGCTGTAAGGACTTACCCCTTGAAGAAGGCTCTTTAAAAAAAATCTTAAGCACGTTTGCTAATTTGTCTTTCAGAGGAGAACCATATGCATGATACATGGGTTAACAAAGGCCAAGAAAAATGGATTAACACATGCACATATTATTTCCCCATATGAACCATTTCAAATGTCTTTCTGTTTGTGGTAATAAAATGCAGTTGCATTCACTATACAGTACAGGCTATTATTTATGAAGATTGTCTGTATGTGAATGTATAATTTATTTATTAGTAGTTGTAAAGTTACTCAAAATGTTGTGCTCTATGCCTGTCTATCTCAATTGGAGTCCACCTGGCAGAGGACACACTATTTGGAAATCGTGCTTAGCATTTTGAATTTAATTCAGAGAAATCTTAGCTATTGTGATAAATAACCTGATGTCAATAAAGAACAGAACTCTGTTTAACAGAACCACCGCCAAAGCCATTGTGCTAAGTAGATCCTGGAGTCACTATATGCAGAAAACTCCCAAGAAACTCAAATCAAACAACACTGGAAATTAGTATAGCTGAAAATCAAATAAAAAAATATACTATATTCCCTTGCATATAAAATTCATTATTTAAAGCAGAATTTTCACTAAAAGTGGACTGCATCTTTAATGTTTTTTCTTCACATTTTCTTAATTTTGTCTTAAAATTAGAAATGAATGGGTGGTTCTTAAATTTAAAAGTTTCTTATTTTTGAAATAATGCAGTAAATATTAAATAAGTGCACATTAAAAAAGCCCAACTTCTCAAGACATTAATTTATATTAATAATTTTTAAAAAATCAGCTGGTAATGTGCACACACAAGAGATTATCACAGTAGTAAGAAAATAAATATGCTCCTGCAAGTAGTATTTTGTTAAAAGTGGATATGTCTACCTGTGCACCTTAAAGCTCAGTAGACTATTTTACTGCACATTAAAGTGTCATGTAAAAAACCATGACATTATGCTACTATGCATTAAAATAGTCTACTGTGTATTAAGCGTCACTAAAAAGTATGTAAATACACTACTGTGCATTAGCACAGCCAAATAAGTATTAAGTTAGTACGTCATAACTGAGAAACTAAATTTAATGCGTTTTAGAAAAGGCACATTAATGCACATGTAGATGCACCCAGCGGGTACTTTTCACAGAATGTAAAGGCCTTGCTCAGTCACCACAAAGATCTGAGAGTAGGCTGATACTTTGGAGCACCTCACCAAAAGTTTGATCTGAAGTGAAAAGGAGTCATTGGTTGCAATGTGACTTGGTTAAAGCCCCAAGAGGCTAGTTTATACTGTAAAAGGTACATATTGATATTAAGTGCTACATTTGTAATAAGCTTTTCATTTATTGTAATTGAACTCTGCCCTTGGCATCACTGAAAATGAGGTTTTCTTATTATATGTGTCTAATCTATTTTATTTAATCATTCTATAAAGTGCATCTATTTAGATTCCATTTCGGCAAAGCGCTTAGGGCTCCTATAGATATGCAGGGAACCAGGTCTGAAGTGCTAGAAATCCAGTGCATTGGAGCAGACTCGATTAATTGAGTTTGCTGGAGCATGGTAATAAACATGCTTCAGCAGACTGTAGCATCACAAATATCAGTGTCCCCATGCTGAAAAATGGTGGTGGGGCGCTTTGTGAACTAAAGCTTGTTCAATGAGCTTTAGTTCAAAGTGCCCCACTGCCATTTTTCAGCACTGGGGATGTTGATACACATGACTCTTGGGCGATTTTAATTAGCACAGCTCACTAAAGTACTTTGCTGAATTGAAGCCTAGTATAATCCACCTATGGTAGTGTCTAAACAGCTATCACACTTTAAAAACAAAAATATTAATAATCCTTCTTGCACTCTTCCACCAGCATTTGTAGGAGGAACAACTTGATTAAGACGTGGTGGTGTTTGTTGTAACATGTGAAAGAGTATGTGCATAGATATTACTATAGGAAATAGAAACTGATTAAATGAATGTAGCATTTAGTTTTGCAAAGTGATCGATTCATTTTCACTTATTTCTTGTTGGAATAACCTCCACAGAATACATCTGGCCTTTTCAGAAAGTTGTGTCTTGCACGCATGACTCTCTTTTTATTTGCCTACAGTTTGATTCCACCATAGTGGAACCTAGCTCTCATGGATGATCATGTTTATGGAGTGAGTCTCAGGTGCCTAGCATAAAGGTTGACTAGGCATCAGTGGTAAGTTCAAGGGGATCACACTATGTCAGGGTATTACTGGAGTGGAAGGCAAGGTCAAACTGGGAATCAGTCCTGGTCTAAGATATAGGGTCCAGGAGTCAAGTCAAGATCATGGTTAAGGTAAAGAGTTAATTCAAGCTAGGGGGTTCAAGGTGGGAACAGGAGTGATCAGGAACAAGAAGAAGCAGGGGTATCCAAGCCAAAGGTTCAGAGCACAAAGTCAGATTTAGGATCTCTAAGCCGTTTCAGGCAGAGTGATAATCTGTTGCCTAGAAAGCTCTCTGTTGTCTGGTATGAGCCTGTATAGCTAGTGTGAGTGGGACCTGTTTCTGAAGGATGACTCAGCTTGTCTTCCTGATTAACTTCAGCTTGGGTCTGGGACTGCATTTGCTCCAGCTGGGCCCTGGATCCTTCCTGCTAGGGAGAGTGACAAGGAGAGTTTTGAATATCAGAGCAGCTGTTAAACTAGCTTTCAATGGAAAACAGAGCCGGCATAGAGAGTAGAGTAGTAGAGGATGTATCCATGCTAACTAGTCAGGCTGGTGCATTTTGTATGATCTGGAACTTTTCCAGTCCCAAAAACTTCATTCTAAGACCTGATTTTTCTCTCATCTTGCACCTTGCATTGTTCTTTGTTCCTATGGAAAGTTGGTGTAAATGGCAGTCACATCAGTTTTCTCCCCACTTGACAATGGTATAAAGCATTGCACGTAGGGTACAAGACAAGAGACAGTTAAGTCCAGGGAACTGCAGTAATTCAGCCTGAAGATCACAAAGATGGATCCCAATAGCCAGATTTGTGGATAGTCAGTTGGGACTGAGTCTCAGGATGAGTCAGAAAAGAAAGTAGGTGGTTCTTTCTGAATGGCTATTTGGTCATCTATTGGCAATGGAGATTCCAAGGTCATGGACCAATTTAATAATCTAAGTTGCTTGTAATAGCAGGAAATGTTATAGAGGAGATATGTTCCTGAAAGTGGATCACATTTCCTACCAGCAGCACTTCAGTTTTGCTGGAGTTCAAAATAAGCCAGGAAACATAATGCTGGCTTCAGGAAAGCCAGGTGAAGGCGTGCTTAATATTTGAAGTAAAACAGGTTTGTGTTATATGTATAATTCTGGAATTTCAGTCCATGTAGTTTAGCAGCTTTCCCAGTAACGACACACATTGAATAATGAGAGAGAAAACTTGGCTGTGTTTGACTTGAGAAATTTTCAGTGGAGAAATAGCTACCCCGGTTTAAGTTTAGGAAGCATCTAAAATGTTTTATGACTGGTGCCCAACCTTTTGCCTCCATAAGCCACATGAGTGATTTGGGGTTGATCCGCAGGCCAGATCCCACATACCCCAGTTTGGACCCATGCCGCCTGATCCAGGCTCGTGCCTCCTTGATCCAGACCTGTACTGTTGTCATCATGACCCGTGCCTCCAAATCCATCCACGGATCACCCAATCCAGACCCATGCCACCAGATCCAGCCATGTGCTGTCTCAGTTCATGCCACCAGATCTGGCCACACACTGCTCAGATCTAGACCCATGCCACCAGTCTGCTGCACAGCCTGGACTTGAGCTGCTGGATCCAGCTATACACTGCCTTGATCCAGACCTATGTTGCCTGGATCCAGACCCGCATCTCCCAAACCCGTCACGTACCACCCTATCTGGAACTGTGCCGCTGGATCCAGCCACACATTGCCCCAGTGAGGACTCATGCCGCTTGATCGGGCCCCTTGTTGCCCAATCTGAACCCACCTGCTCTGATTCAAACTGCTTACCACCTAATTCAGTCCTGTGACAGCCTGGTCTGGCATGCAAGGCCATATTGTCCATTGCATGGGGCTCTCCATGTGTCTGGAAATTTGGTATTGGTGATGCCTCACCTAGAGTATTGTGTCTAATTCTGAGTCCATCTCTTCAAGAAAGATGTGGACAGATTGGAAAGAGTCCAGCAGAGAGCAGCAATCATGATTAGGGGCCTTGGAGGAAGACTTACAAGGAAAGGCTGAAAAAAACTAATGTTTTTTAGTCTATAGGAGAGAAGACATGGAATTGGATAACAGTCTTTAAATACCTGGAGGTAGATTACAAGGAGGATAAAGATAGAGTATTTTCTGTGGTCACATGGTGGTTATGAGGGTAGTTAAGCATTGGAACAGACTACCCAGAGAGGCTGTGTAATCTTTATCCTTGGAAGTTTATGAGAGGTTAGACAGATCTGCCCTTAATGGCATGATTTAGTCAGGGATGATCCTAACTTGAAGAGGGGGCTTGATGACCTCTGGAGGTCCCTTCCTGCCCTACTTTTCTACAATTCTGTGACTCTAACAGACTTTTGTAGGGCAAGGGGTTTTAATCGGGTGTATGAAGGGGGTTGCTGTCATGCAGATTCTCAGCTCAGATTTCTGGTAGTATGCTTTGGGCCTCAGAAACATCTAATCCTAGCTGTTAGCTGTCATGTGGGGCAAGGTGTTTAAGAATCTGATCACCAAGGAGCCAGACCTTGTCCTACCTTAGAGTATATTGCTGCAGCTACTCTTTTTTCCTTTTTATATTTAGGCATTGGCTAAACTTTCTTATGAGAACAGAAGGTGGAAGTGACTAGATGTGCCTGCTAGTCCCCGCATGACACAGGGAAGCAGCAGGGTCTGAACCTATATAAATGGAGTAACTCCAAATCTCTTCCAAACCAAACATCCCCATTTTACAGAAAAGAAGACATAATACCTCCAATTTACATCAATTAACTCAAATTTGCAAAATTGTTCCAAATTATATGCTTTGAAGCAGAGTCAATTTCCCAAAGCACTTACTTTTCAGTTACTTTGGTCAAGTCTGATTTTAGCTTTCTGAAATTGTAGGTCATTACATTGGTCCTCTGTACTGTTGTATAGTAGCTTTGAACAAACAGAAAATGATTAGTATAAAAGGATTTTTAATTTGCTTATTTCTTGTTGATTCATTACAACTGTGCAGTTTAATTTCCCTTGGGTTTAAGTATTCATAGCCTCCATTCTTTCAGCCTTATCTGGCTTTATCAGGGGTTTGGCTCAAAAGACAAGAAATTAGTTTTCCTAAATAGTAAAGCATTTTGAAGAACTTTTTCCAGTATAAGAGAAGCTCAAAATTTGAACTTTTCTCTCAGCTCATATTTCTCTTTCATTGAATAAAACTATGTAAGTCTCTTTTTGAGTTTGTAAGATTTGCCTCTAAAGGAAAACAATTATAAGAAAAGCCAGTGGAATTCAAAATTTTGTTTATATTTTGCATTAACTAATATTTTTATTTTACTACAGAACAATATACTCTGAAATAAATAGCTGCTTTAACAGTTACACATTTACTTTTCAGCCATACTGCTCTGCTGATAGATGAAAGCATCATAAAACAATATTTTTCTTGTAGTGCCTTTGTGTGGGTTGGTGGTTTGGTGTATTGACTGTCCTATGGAAAACAAAAATGATGTGGTGTTTTATACTATTGTATGTCTTTTTTTTGCCCTGAAAAAACATGTAATTTATAGTAAAAATTACAGAAGGTTTCAGGAGCTTTTCAGATAGAGCTATTACTTCTGTATTATGTCAAGTGTGTTTTCCACTTTGAATTACTGTAACAGGTCGTATTTCAACTTTCTCTTCGGATTTTTTTCTGATGTCATAACCTAGGAAGGAAAAGTAAGCTACAAAAGGCATTTTAAAATAAAATGTGCATATTTTTAAGATTTGGGCAATTTATAGGACAATGTTTTTCTTCTTTTAGAGTGGCTTCCATAATAAAATGACATTAATCAAAATTAGCTTCCATCACAAAGAATCTGCATCCTACCACTTAAATAGTGCAGGTCGATCTTGGTTAGCAGAGAATTGTTCAAATGATTCTGATTTTTATACCTAGGTTGTCAATAATGAGTACATAAAGCTAATTCATAGTGAAAACAAAGAAAACCCCTGCTATTGATGAAAGAGGAAAGAGTAACTATTCTGTTAAAATACAACCGTCAGTGACTTAATCATTAAAATAGTGGCAGTGATCTGTTGTTTTTATTTACAATAATATTGAGTCAATATCATTTCTGTTAATATAAAAGTATAAATGCCAAGTCTGTTCCCTTATCTCCTTCACATAATAAATGAGAAGTATGTCAGTGCAGCTGATGAACACTTTTAGCCAAAAATGTTTTTTAGCTTGTCATTGTTTGGGAGATGATATTGCCAGGACATGATTGCTTTGTTTCTGCTCTATTAAAGTAGAGCTAAAATGATGCCTTCCAAATCTAGTTTCTGGCTACAGTGTACAATGGTGGATACTATATGTATTTCCATACTTACCTCCCAAATAAAGTAAGAGAGTAACTGTTGTGTGTTAGTAAGATTTCTCATAGAATTTGACATGAATGTGTTCTTTAAATGTTAAGTCTTAAAAGTCCTGTACAAATATGGATTTGTTTTATTTATGATGCTTAAAATCCACTAAATAGAAAATAGCTTAGCCTAATTACTTCACCTTAACCCTTGACAGGTCAAGTGTGTTTTTATTTATAGATTTATTTAAACCTTATTATCTTGAAACTTAGTGTGAATATATGTTGATCCTTTCTGCTATAGGCCATAGTCCAAGAGGGCCGGAGTTGGAACTGCCAGACATAGGTAAAAGAACTGACTGTCTGATTGACCTAATTGACTGTTAACTACTCTGCAGATGGATTAAGTATAGAGAAAAATCTCTTGTGTGTTTTATGAATGCATGAATTACAGGAGGTCTCACATAAGTAAGATAAAACCATAATCCACTTCTAACAGGGAGGCTAGCATATGCATTCCATAACATATAATAGGGTCATGTGTCATGACCCCTCCCCCCCCACACAAACACGTACACATTTAGAGGTTGTATATTTTCAAAGTTGCTGGACTGCTAGCTTATTACTTTATATAGTCAGTCCATAAGAGCATTTGCAGCAAACTCAGAGGCAGATGGCTGGACTTCTGTTTTGATGGTTGGGTCAGGAATCATAGCTGTTAATACCATCTGGAGGAAGAAGGAGAGAAATTTAAGTGAGAAGGCACACTGAATGTATAGGACATTTTATTAAAAGAATGTCCTGTTTTTACAGGCCTGAAGAACCAGTAGAAAGTGGTTTAGTGGACAGTGTAATAAATAATTTGAAAATTATTTAAAATAATCTAAATGGGAAATATAATGAGTGGAATGCCATTTATTTTACCAGAATACTGAAGGGGATTTGTTCGCAAATCAATACCCTTGAAGCTTCTACCATGTTTTTCACAGATATGGAAAAAAGACCCCAAATGGCGCTTTACTTTCAGCTCAGTATGTCCTCATGCCAAGCACAGCACATGCCCAGGAGAGGAGCCATGTCAGTTTGATCCAGCACACCCAACATCTGTATAGACTGTGCATTTCAGAGGGTCTTTTTGGCACTTTTATCTAATAGCTGATTGAATCTAATAGCTGATTGAATCCCCGCATGGTGTAGGGGTAGCTGGGCATTGGGCAGGCTGAGCTCACTCACGGCTCCATGGTCACCGACAATGGAGCCAATATGGTCAAGGCAGTCAGTGATGCCAACTTTGCTGGTATTCGCTGTGTGGCACACAATTTACATCTGATTGTGAGGGATGTCTTGGAGGTGGACAGGGCTGCTGGTGATGGTGCCAGCAACACCAGCAGGCTCATTTCCAGATGCAGGAATGTGACAGGCTACTTCCACCAGACCATCAAGGGGGGCAAGATGCTGCGGGACAAACATGCAGATCTAAATGTCCTGCAGCACAGAATCATCCAGGATGTGGAGACTCAGTGGAACTCCACAGACCTGATGCTCAAGAGGCTGGTGGAGAAACAGAAGGCCATCCGTGAGCTGATTTGCATGGGGAGATTGAGATCAGCAGTCCCCTGACCAAAGCTGAGTGGGGTGCCATCTCCTAGATCTTGCTGGTCCTCAAGCCCTTCCTTGAGGCCACTGAGGCCCTCAGTGCTGCTGATGCCTTCCTCAGCCAGGTGGTCCCCACAGTGAAGGAGCTCCGCAGCCAAATGGAGAGCTTCTTGGGGGCCAATGTTCCTGACTGGGGCAGGCCGCTTTCACCAGATGTGCGGGCACTGGTGAGGCGGCTGAAGGAGGGCCTTAGGAAAAGGCTTGAACCCTTGGGGTCCAATACAGTGCATATGCTGGCCACCATCTATGACCCAAGGGTGAAGGGCACCATATATGGCAGAGAGACACTGAGTCACCGGAGGGAGGTACTTATTAAGAAAGTGATGGAGGTGGAATGGCTGCTGACAGGCAAAACTCGTGATCCAGAGGGAGTGAGGAGGGTGGCAGTCACTCCATCTGCACCTGGTTCTTGGGGACCCCAGCAGTGGGAGGTTCACTTTGAAGAACACCAGCTGCTCCCCCAAACCAGGATCCAAGCAGGTGCAGTGGGGTGTCACAACATCCACAGCCATGCTGAACACCCTCTCGCTTGGCACACTGGTCGGTGGACAGGATAGGTATTCCCAGGCAACTGTGGCCAGATCAGGCCACATCAGGCTGTGGGTTGCCCAGTAGACCAAGGGGTCGTAGTCCAGGGGCTCCACAGGCTCAGCAAGATAGGCAGACACCATGGTGTGAGGGCTGTCTGCCTGATCCTGGGGTCTGGTGGGTCTGGACCCCCTAATGTTTGCCATGGCCTTAGCCCATATTGGCAGTTCCTGTGGTGGAGGGCCATGGCCCCCCTTATCTCTGCTGTTGTGTGGGACTCATCCATCACCTTGGCGTGAAGGAGAGCCCCACCGATGGTCTGACTGGCCACACCAGTGCCCTGTGAGGGAGAGGTATGCATGATCTCCACCCCGGCTGCTCCAGATGCCCGAGGTGAAGTGTACACCTGCGGACCTGCCTTGTGCAGCTCCTCCCTCAAGTGCTCCCTGCAGGTTTCATATAGGGAGGGCACCACCGTCCTGCTGAAGGTGGTGCATGCGGGCACCTGGTAGGATGGAGCCAGTGGTGCCAGGAGCTGCCTGAAGCCTGGTCGCTCAACAAATGTGAAGGGCTGGCCATCCAGAGCAAGCGTCTCCCCAGTGGTCTGGGTGACATTGCTTGCATTTGCAACTGGTCCCTTTTGCCCCCAATGTTCCAGGGTGCCCTGCCTCTGCTGTGGGGGCACGGGGGCTGTGGAGCGAGCGGAGCCATTCCTGTGGCAAAGGGGTGGTACCTGTGGAGATGATTCAGCATCCCCGAGGTGGTCATGCACTTTGTTCCCTTGCCCTGGCTGATTTTGGCTCAGCAGCGCATGCAGATAGCACACACCGGATCATCTGCCAGCTGATAATGATCCCAGATCATGTTAGTACTAGGCCTTTCCCTCTGGCATGCGGGTGCATCTGTGGATGCTGCTGAACTCTCCCCCTCTTCAGCAGTCAGAGGCACAGCAAGAGAAAGAGCGGACTCAGCTGAGCCGCTTGCCTTCACCTGTACAGAGGCACCTTCCGAAGTGCCTTCTGGGAAAGACCTCATGGCTTGAAAGGAAAAAACCTGGGCGGTGTCGAGCACAAACTCAAGTGATTCCCCCTCCTTCCCCAGAACTTCTCTTGCCAGGGCACTGAGATCCAGATCCAGCACCAGCTCTTCTTCTGGAGCGGGAAGGCTCAGCATGGGCAGTGACACAGGGGTGGAGTGCGCTGCTGTGCTGGTTGCAGTTATGGTGGCTGCTGTGTCTGGACATAAGTCTCAGGCACAGGCACTGGCTCTGGTGGCACTGCTGCTCCCCTCTCTTTACTGCTTGTAGCAGCCTCATCCCTTGTAGCAGGAGGAAAGAGGTTGCATCTAATTTTGGTGGGGGGAGAAACTGCAGCTCTCCCACTTGCAACCCCCTTTGCTTCCTTTTGTGCAGGCTGGCCAGTGTGGCCACCTGCCTTTCCACCCCACTTCATAATGTGTTCCTTCATATGTAAACTGGAACCTCTGAGTGTGCTGTGCGCCACGGATTAGATTTCCAGATGTTATGTAAATGTGTTTGTGTGTGTAGATAATACATTGAGAAGCGTTGGTGTGCTGGAAAGAATGAATGATATATAAAATATACATATATAAACTAAATTCCTACATATAGAATAGATCCTAGACTACTACTAACCGTATCCAATAAAAGCATAAACTAATATGAAAAGTAGTTATAAAATAAAAGCACCAAGTTCTCAGAAATCCCCGTTGCTAGCATTGCAAGCAGGGAATCTGTTGAAGATCAGGGCTTCCAGCCGTCGTGGTCTGACATGGAGGTGCTGGTGAATACCAGCAGCTCAGAAACTGACCCCAAGGCAGAAAGCAGGGGAGCTGAAAAACTGCTGCCTTTTATGCATTTTCTCTGCCCCTCCCCCAGAGCACTGGGATTGGAAGGGACCTCAGAGAATGCCAACAGGTCACTGGCCAGCCACACATGTCAGTCATGAAAGCACTTCTTCCCCCTCTCTCCCTTCCTCCCCTTACTTTCCTTTTTTTCCCCCCCACAGGGAATCCAATATAGGCAAGTCGAATATTTGACCCCTGCTGTTAATATTCAACTTGCACTGTTAATATTCGACTTCCGGTATTCGATTCGACAGCTATTCAACCAGCTGCTATTCTACTTGACTTTCACCTTTCAAGGTCAAATGTGTTGAATATTTGTCCAATCGAATATTAAGTTGAAGCTTTGCACAGCCCTAATACATATAGACTGTTAATATATTGTTAACATAGATCAACTATAGATTAAACAATACTTTGGTTTAAGAAGGCTTTTTGGAGTCCCTGTGTTCAACAGTGCTTATAGCTCCCACAGAACTGCAGGACCTGCTGGGTAAGCTTGGTTGATGAACACAGTCTGGTAGTTCAGGGATCTGGTCAGAGGGAGAAATTGTATGCTTTAGACCCAGAGATATGAAGGCTTAAGGCCTGGGACTTCAAGAGTTTGGACCAGAAGACAGGAAAGAAGTGCAGCTAGCCCTGATCTGTGACTTTGAATCTTCAAGAATCAAAGACCTAGGCTTATGTTCCCTTTCCTACTTAGAGAGCACAAATACATTTTTGTTTTTTCTTTTGTGTACAGTGGTTAAATACACTACAGATAGATTAGGTATGGGAAAAGTCTGACAATTCCAATTTCAGCAGTCCAAGGGCAGTATTTCTGACTCAGGTTCTGATTCTAGGGCTCATTTATTTAGATTTATTAAAGAATAAGGTATAATTGCATTCAGTTTTCACACAATATTAGCACATGCTTACCAAATATATATGTCAGGGGATATAGTTATTCAGAAGGTTAATGATGTAAACCATGTAAAAGAACTATAAATGTAACTGAGATCCTTTGCAGAAGTCTGAACAACTATGGCAATACAGGGCAGGCCTTGCACTGATTTAGCTATGTCAGGAGTAGCTGGTAAAGATCAGGTAATTTTCCTAGCAGGCAAATAGATGAACGCATAAAAAGTAACAACACACATAACTCTTAGGATGGTTTAAATGTGATTTAAACCTGAAGTGCACAGACATGTTCAAGTAACCAGCCTGTTCAACTGGTTTATCCACCAGAAGAGTTCAAAAGCATACCTGGAGAATCAAGTACTTTTGAGCTGGGTCACTGTGAGCTGGTTCAGTGTTATGTGTTGACATCAAGCATTCTGTGACACAGATCTGGTCAATCCTCCAATCTTCCCACACTGCATTGCTCTTTGCCCCCTCCAACCATATGCTGTCTAACAACCAGCTGTGTCCTTACTTTCTACTTAACTACAGCCATTACCATGGGTCCAAGCACTCCCCTCCTCCACCTGAGTCAAACAAGCACACTGAAAACTTTGGTAATTTGCAGACCGTTAAAATATATTGAGCTCATATTAAAGAAAACAGGGAAAGCCACAGGTCAGCCACCCATGGGACTTGAAAGCATGGGTTCAAGTATTCCCACCCCACTGGCCCACTGTGAGGCATGTGGGGATGAATGCTTACTCCCACCCCTTGTACTAGAGCTGTAGCACTTCACCCAACTGTGAACTGGTTCCCAATCAGTGACATTTTGGAAACAATTGTTATGTGTGTGTCTGCACCCAATATATGGCTGTGTGTGACCTATTTGTGCTTGTCTATTTCTTTACTACTTGATACTAGAATTTTTCTTGATGCAAGATGAACATGGGCCGGCAGTGTGGGGAGGCAGTCAGGAAGGCCATCTGCACCTTGTCATGCATCCACGGATGCATCTC